>NC_089849.1:48931569-49246212 GCF_035609145.1 Eleutherodactylus coqui | reverse complement strand
GCAGAATAGCAACTAAGCAGTCCAGTTGGAATAGAACTTTGTAAGTTTGTCATCAGCAGCATTTAGCTCTTCCATGTGGATTATGTGGTCTAGAGCAGTGATGGCGAACCTTTTAGAGACCGAGTGCCCAAACTGCAACCCAAAACCCACTTATTTATAGCAAAGTGGCAACACGTCAGGGGGCGGGGCTTATCATGACGTATGAGTTTACCCCCGTCGTTCTAAAAAGGACAAGGCTGTTTCAAATAGACAGCGTGCAGATTTTGACTGCTTTTTGGATGTAGAAATGCTGTGGAATTTGCCACGGAAAGCTCCGCTAAGGACATTCTGCAGCATTTCCACCATGTGTAAACATGCCCCAGCAGTAATAATGACCCCCTCCATGGTGGCCCCAGTGGTAGCAGTGACCCACACAGCAGCCCCAGTGGTAACAGTGACCCCCCCCCCCCCCCCGCAGCGGCAAGAGTAACCACCCACAGCGGCCCCAGCAGTAACATTGTCCCCCCACAGCGGCCCCAGCAGTAACAGTGACATCTCACAGCGACCCCAGTGGTAACAGTGAAATCCCACAGTGGCCCCAGCGGTAACAGTGACATCCCACAGTGGCCCCAGTAGTAGTAGTGACATGCCACAGTGGCTGCCAGTAGTAATAGTGACATGCCACAGTGGCCCTTAGTAATAATAGTGATATGCCACAGTGGCCCCAGTAGTAATAGTGATATGCCACAGTGGCCCCCAGTAGTAATAGTGACATGCCACAGTGGCCCTTAGTAATAATAGTGACATCCCACAGTGTCCCCAATAGTAATAGTAACATCCCACAGTGGCCCCAGTAGTAATAGTGACTTCTTGAGTCCCATACACTTCCCCTCTCCTCCTTGTGGAAGCGCCGCTGCTCCTCTGCTCGGCACTGATCCCAGGTGCACAATGTGACATCAGTGTGTTGCCGGATGCCTCCTCCCCTGCTCTCATGAAACCTAAGAGGAGATGTCAGGGGAGAGGGGAGGAGGATCCCGGCTGCACACTGACATCATAGAGCCAGCAGGGAGGGCTCTGCGTGCCACCACATTACTTTTGTGGGGGGCAGAGGAGATTTCCAGAGCCTAGGTATGACTTGTCTCATGGTTCATAGCATTACATCATACTGCGATCGGGCAGGCATTCTATCAAGCCACCTCACAGCATGGCTTGATAGGCATTCTGCCATGACAGCCCTGGGGCCTTTCAGAAGGCCCCGTCTGCCATGACACCCACACGGCTCCCTGCAATCATATCGTGGTAAACCGGGGTATTTAAATGCCACTGTCAGAACTGCCGGCGGCTTTGAAAGGGTTAACAGCTTTGATGAGCCGCCGCGTTGTATGGACAGAGATCACCCTGCAATCTCCCTCCATACGCACCCCAAGTGTGCAGGACGTAACCTTACATCCCGTGTCAGTAAGGGGTTAAAGGAGCTGCAGGAATTTCTGCAAGTACTGGATGTGTAGTGCATGTGACAACCATTTCTCTATTCTTCAAATGTCTGAACTGTGGGGTAGCGGGGCAAGACAGAAGCCTTCAGGCCTATGCTCAAAAGCTGAAGATGAATTTCATCTTTCAGCATGTCAACAACCCAAAGCATACCTCCAAATTAACAAAAGAATGTCTTCGCCAGAAAAGAATTACAATTTTGCAATGGCCCAGCTAAAGCCCAGACCTGAATCCCAATGAAAATCTGTGGATTCACTTGAAAAGGGTGGTACAGAAGAGATGCCCTCGTAATCTGACAGATTTGGATGGCTTTTGCAGGGAAGAGTAGGCAAAGATTGCCAAGTCAAGATGTTCCATGTTGATACACACCTACCCAAAAAGACTGAATGCTGTCATAGAGTCAAAGCAGGGGTATAACTATAGAGGATGCAGGGGATGCGGTTGCACCCGGGCCCAGGAGCCTTGGGGGGCCCATAAGGCTTCTCTTCTCCATATAGGGAGCCTAGTAGTATGAATAAAGCATTAAAATTGGGGGCCCTGTTACAGGTTTTGCATTGGGGCCCAGGAGCTTCAAGTAACCCCAAGGGTACATCAACAAAGTATTAGTTTTAGGGTGTGCATATTTATGCAACATTATTTTAGCTTTTTTTTCATTTTTCCACCCTAAAAGATTTCAGTTTGTTTTTCAATCGAATTGTACAGATAACGGGGGTCACATTGATGCTGGAAATAAATCTGAAATCCTTTATCTTTGTCTGATTGTTTAATAAGACAAAAACAGTTTAACAGGGGTGTGTAGACTTTTATATCTACTTTATATATAGCCACAGTAAGATCACAAGGTCAATTAAGTAAATGTCCTCCAAATAATCATACATACAGTAGATAGAAAAAAACAAATAGTGAAGATCAATGTGTCCGATGAGAATCGGGTAGAATTGACCATAAAAAAAAAACTGGAGGTTCAGCATCTGCCTTTCCATAGTGGCTCATGCATCAAGATCCTTATCGAAGCATCAAATGATCTTCTAATGGTTAAATCCAATGGTGACTTCTCTGTATTGATTTTTCTGGATCTATGTGCAGAATTTTACATTGTAGATCACCAGCAAATCCTCAGTAAGCTCCACTCTATTGGCCTTCAGGATAATGCCCTCTCCTGGTTTTCCTTCTACATGTTGTGTAGTGGACACATTTGCTGGCTCCACTACTTCTCCTCTTTCCCTTGCGGTTGGGGTTCCTCAGGATTTGGTACCAGGTCCTGTCCCTTTTCCATTTATTGGACAAACAACCGTATCATCCCTATCTTGATGATGTGATTGACATGATTATGAACTCATCCCTCCACTACTGCAAAACACCAGCGACGGTCTGCTGTTTCTATCAGCATGTTGTCTCTGTACCTGAAAGTGAATCTTTCAAGAATTGAACCTCTAGTATTTTCATTGTCTGCTTATGTACATCCCTTTATTGCAGTGTTTTGTGCCTGTCAGCGTTATCCTATTAACCTCTTCCGTGGCAGGCTTATTATTACCATGTCATGCCTCACACTTTGACGGTTGGTATTATGGCAGGGAAATCTCTGGGGCTTGCTGCGCTGAGTATGCAGTAAAAACCCAGGAAGATTTCAGATGACAGCTCAGTGCTCTGCACATTTCAGCACTAGAGCTGTCCACATAAATCTTTCGGGGTTTAACTGCATGGTTAGTGCAGCAAGCCCCGGAGATTTTCCGGGCATGCCACTAAAGGGATTAAACCCTGCCTCTCGCAGGAGTTCTAAGATGACATTCACTAGACTCTTCTGGTGAAGACATGGTGGTAGTGTCAGTGTTAAACCCAGGTGGAAGAAGCCTTTGTAGGCAAGGTGAATAAATCCTGCACAAGCATTTTGGAATGGTGCTGTTAGGCGCGTGTGTCCGGAAAAGAAGTCCCAACAATTCCTGCAGGTTCTGTTCTCTTCTAGGGAAGACAGTTGCATCTGTACAAGACCCAAGAGGATAAGTCCTCTGTGACATGGTAATCAAAAGGTTCTATTGTCTGTGTATTGTGTGCGCAAATTTTTCATGCACAAATACGCCTCTTTACTGAAAGGAGTATTCCGGTAAAATTCAGTTATTCCCTATCCATGAAATAGGGGAGAACTAGTTAGTCACTGGGGTCCGACTGCTAGGATTTCCACCAATCCAAAAAATGGGGGTGTGATTGGTTTCCAAATAAATGGAGTGGAGGTCATGCATGCACGTCGCCCCTCTTTATTTCAATGAGAGCACCAGAGATTGCAGAGCGCTTGAACTAAGCAATTTCTGGCGCTGTCATCCATTTATTCATTTTTGAGATTGGTGGGGGGCCCAGTGGTCAGACCCAACTGATCAGTTAATTATCCTCTATCCTGTTGTGGAATAACTTAATTTTACTAGAATACCCTTTTACATTTTCCAAGAATTTTGTTAAGGGCTGCACTAAGGATTAACATTACAATAGCAATTTCCATAATAGACTGCAACTCACATCACAACCACTGGGTGGCCAGACATAGACAAATATAGTATATACATCTCCTGAGAGAGTATAGTGAAATCACATTCTTTTTTCCCAAAGCGGTCATCTCAGGATTTGCAGCAATTATTACCTTCCTGCATACTATTTTACTATTGAGGTCAGTGTATAAATTGTATGCAGTAAGCTCCTAAGCTCCCCCTGCTGGTGACTGCAAGTTGCCAGGACTTTATCTTATAACTTTATGTCTATGCAGGTAATTTGGAGCACTTATGAGAAACAGCGAGCCCTACTTCTATAAAGATATGGTGGTAACTACAGATTTACACAAAAACACGATACACTGTTGCAGGTGGACATACATTAAGGTTGACTTGGGATTCCTGTGCTGGCTAGATTCAGGGCTCAACTGTCTACTGACAGCCGGGCTACTGCTCTAACGGCTGGGATAACGACCACAACATGTAAGTGGTTGGAAGGAAAAAGGGGGCTCCTTCTGTCCTGCAATAGTTTGCCATGGCAACTGGAGATTCGATCAAAGACCCTATCTCTGGCAGTGCAGTGTTATATGGAAGCAATTGAATGATCACATCTTCAAGTCCTCTTGAGGGGCAAAAAAAAAAATTTGAAAAAAAGCACATAATAGGAATCTTGTCATTTGCAATGACCTGAGCTATGTCATTCCTCCCACATGGTAAGAGAAAAAATGCCAGAATTGCTGCTTGTCATTCATCTGTCATGTACAATCAAGAAGCAACATATATCGCTAAATGGTACTAATTTAACTGCAACTTGTCCTGCAAAAAACAAGACCTCATACCCCTCTGTGTGTGTAAAAATAAAAATGTCATGTATTTTGAAGTGCGGAGATGAAAATGCTATTAAACTGTTTTTATTTTGCAATAGTAAGACGTAAAAAAGTACATAAATTTAGTATCGTAACTGTTCTGATCCACAGAATAAGATTAACATGTTAGTTATTCTTTACAGTAAACACCATAAAATAGGGGGGGAAAAAAAGTAACAAAAGTGGTGCCATTAAAAAAAAAAAATACAACTTGTCCTGCAAAAAACAAGTCCTCGTATGGCTATATCGATGAGAAAATAAAGATGTGATCATTTTTGGAACATGCCAATGAAAAAGTAAATAACGGAGATGGAACAATACCTCTGGAGTGCCACCTGTTGGAAGACACCATTCCTGCAAGTCAATGTTAAACTTTTTATACAAGCCTTGTAACAATGACTGTGTGTATAGAGTCTAACATCCACTTGCAGGAATGCTGCCTTCCAATAGGTGGCGCTGCAGAAGTACTGTTCCATCTCCCTTATTTGCATATTGCCCAGAGGAGCATGAATGGCCTTATAAGTCTCCTCACTTTCTCACTTCTAGGTGCTCTCTCTAAGGAGAAACAATAGCATTTCTGACCCAATGAAAAAGAAAAAAACGTTTGGTCATTGTGGAGCAAATAGGGCAGTCACTAAGGGGTTAAGGTTTACTGATTTGTGATTCTCTGGTTTCAGTCATTCTGTTTTGGAGTGAACATTTGTTTCATTTTTTAAATACATTGTATGCAATATAGTTATTATTAGAGATGAGCGAGCATACTTGCTTGGGGCAATTACTCAAGCGAGCATTGCCCTTAGCGAGTACCTGCCCGCTTGGAAGAAAAGATCCGGCTGCCAGCGCGGGTGAGAGGTGAGTTGCGGGAGTGAGCAGGTGGGTGCGGGGGGGAAAAGAGGGAGAGAGAGATCTCCCCTCTGTTCCCTCCCGCTCTCCCCCGCTGCTCCCCACCGGCACCCAAATCTTTTCTTCCGAGCGGGCAGGTACTCGCTAAGGGCAATGCTCGCTCGAGTAATTGCCCTTAGCGAGTATGCTCGCTCATCTCTAGTTATTATGGATCTAACTGCAGGTTTTCTGTGAAGATTACCGAAACTAAGTCTGTACATGCATACTACTGATAGTGATGTGCGTGCAGCAGAATCTACAGGACATGAATAGGACATTTACTAAGCTTTCCATCTGGAAGAACATCAATGATCTTAAAGATAACGTGTCTAGATGTTATATGTACTTCACTGAACACTACTTGGCATTTCTCTTCCTGGGTATATATTCATTGAATCAAGCAGCCAACAGTTTGTCAGGCGAGCAGAGCGCGAGAAGGCGGGATCGTTCATGTGAGAGGTACTATGCTATGGTCTTACTAGCTGTGGGGTTTGTTGGATTTACAAACTATATACAAATAATTGGATGGGAATATCTGTCTAGGAATCAATTTCAAATGGTAACTAAATCATCTCCTGAGTGCATTAATGTATAGCTTCACCTTCGGTTGGAGTTGGGAAGGTTAATGTATATATAGTTTATGGAGCCGGATCAATGTTATAATAAAGAAGGGTCCCACCATTGCCCTTCAAAGCCATAGAGACCAAACTTACAGCAGACTTTGTATTTTTACATGTGATGTAGTGGATATTGTCATACATTAGCCTTGTGTGGTGCAGTCCTGAGCTCTCGCTCATTGGGGGTTCATCCCTGCATGGTTCAGGTAGCCTTCTGAGGTCAGTAAAATGAGTACCCAGCTTGGTACACACAATAAGTAAATTACGTGAAAGGGCTGTGGAATAAGTTGGCACTATACAAATAAGATTTATGTTTTATTATTTATTTAAAATAACTAGTGCTTTCAATGTAAAGGTGAGCAAGACTAAAAGGAGTCCGAATCCTTGTAGAGGTCCCACTACCTGAAATCTATGGATCAGACATTTATGGTTAAAAGGTTATACGGTACCCGGGGCAACATCTAAATCCCCTGGTTAAGGCAGAGTGATCTTTTTGGCACCCCTCTTGTATTATAAAGCAACTATGTGTCTCTCTCTAGCTTCCTCTACCTTATAATACAGCTCCCACCGCCCAGATTATGAAGGGAATGCTATTATGGACCTAGCGGTAACATTTTTGCTTTTTCACATATAAAGCACATTTTCTATGTAACATACAAAACCTTCTGGTAATTATGACACAAAGTAAAATGAGTTGAAAGTAGAAGAGGGTCTTTGAATAGGTTCAGCGCAATGGCATGTTGCCAATGGTGGTGGACCACTCGGCATAGTCTGTGATTCCATGGCAGAATTTATAATGCATCTGTGGCAAAATCAGTATGCAGATTCACCATGGATTTCTCCCCACTTACTGAGAGGGCTGTAATGCAGAGAGAAAATCCACAGTATAAATTAACAAGCTTGAAAGTTGGCAGTGCGGGTCATTTTATGCTTTGGATGTTACTGTTGCGGGTGATGAGCGTGTAGAGCTGGTACTCTAATGTGCTGGGGATTTTCCATATGCAACTCCGTGGCAAAAAAGCTGCAGTGGATTTGCTACATGTAAAAATATCCTTTAAAGAGGGACCTGTCACCTCCCTACAGCACCAGCTCCCATAGACTTGTATGGGAGAGAGCATGTATGCCAATCCGAAAAGAGTCACATTAGTCGTATGGTGCACGATCTTTGGTGGGTGACATTGCAGGAACCAGGGGGCGATGGAGTATAAAAAGTACATCACCTGGCACCATTAGGGTGCTTTAAGGAGGTGACAATTTCCCTTTAAGTAAATCTTCCCTTTTAATACAAAGCTCAAAATCCTTATACTTGAAGCAATTTTCCACAAATGATTGCATAGCAGTCTGTGTTTGTGTATATGTGTATATATATATATATATACACATACATACATACATACATATATATATACACACATATACACACACACAGTCTGTTTCCCTGAAAATAAGACAGTGTCTTATATTAATTTTTGCTCAAAAAGATTTAACTTTTTTACATATATAGCTGCCTGGACACTATTTAAATTGACTTTTTTTTTTTAATTAACTGTAAGCAGCGCTTAATTTTGGAGTAGGGCTTAAATTTCAAGCATCCTCAAAAATCCTTTTGCATCCGGAAAAATCCTGAAAAATTATGCTAGGTCTTATTTTCAGGGAAACAAGATATATATATATATATATATATTTTTTTTTTTTAAATTTTGTTTTACAAATGAAACCCCAGTGTGTAAACATAATGAAGAACTCATAGGTCTCATGCTCATCATTCTCCACTCCAGGTCTCCGCTGTGCTGTTTGCTTCCAGGCGTCGGTCAGCCTGTGCCATCACATCAATCTGCCACTGCAGTCATGGATAGAGCTCAGCGCTGATCACTAAGCTCTATCACTGGCTGCAGCAGGCTGTTTGCAGGAATGGCACAGGTTGACTGCAGCCTACAAACATCAGATGGCTCTGGGGCTCCCTACTGACATGTCCAAAATTTGTGCTGATTTTGTGCTGATTAATTTCCTAGTAAACAGTAGCAGCTCCACTTTTCTGATACATAGCTCAAAATCCCTGATGTTCCCCAAATCACCCCACAACATAATCAGAGGGTGTCAATGGACTATTATGGCAGCCCGGAGATTGATGAAGGCTCCTAGGGCTGATATGCATAGATGCCTATCAATCTCTGTCCAATAATTACATTTTTTTAACAGTAAAAAAATAAATAAAAGTTCTAGAAAAAAAACTTTTCCTATAAAAAAAAAATCTAAAACAGTTAAAAAAAAACTATTTGGTATCATCGTGCATGTAAATGTCTGAACTGTTAAACTATCACAATAGTTATCCCACACAGTGAAGGCTGTAAAAAAAAAAAAGAAAAAAGAAAGCAGAATTGTGGCATTTTTTTTTTGTTAGCCCAGCTCCCAAAAGGGTACAAATAAAAACAACAGCTCACCCTGCAAAAAAGGAGCCCCCACACAGCCCAATCCATCACAAGGTTCTTCAAATATGGCAAAGGAGTTATTTTTCTTTAAAAAAAAAAAAAAAGTATTTACTTTTTAAAACTAGAAAAACATAAAAAATATATAAATTTGGTATCCCCATAATAGTTCTGACCCACAGAACAAAGTTCATATGTTATTTTTACTGCACAGTGAACGATGTAAAAACTAAACCCCACTAAAATGGTGCAATTGAAATTTTTTTATTTCTCCCTACTTAAAAATATTAAAACGTTTTTCCAAATAAATGGTACCATTAAAATAAAAACTCATCCTGCAAAAAAACAAACTTTCATAAGGCTATATCAATGGAAAAGTAAAAAAAATATGGCCCTCGAAAGGCAGGGATGAAAAAATGAAAATAAAAAATCTCTGGCCCTGAAGGGGTTAATGCTGTTTTTCCAAGTTTCTAGTCTGAATGGCGATTCTATGTACTGGCATACATGCTCCATCAGACGTCCTCCCTAAACTATAAACTGCAATGTTCTGTGCCCTCCGCAGAAATTGTGCCATACATGCTTTCTGCATGTGCGTTTTTTTAAATCTCCCTTGTTTCCCTATTGAGGTTTTTTTTTTATTGCTTTGCAACAAACATGCATTGCAATGCGATAACATCAGAAAGTCCCATTGACTGTTGCGATTTAAAGAAAAAAAAATCGTGTGATTTTATCGCGGCAGCAGCGATGCGCTGCAAGATTATTCTGAAAAAAAAGCATTGCCGATACTCAAAAATCGCAGCGAACAAAGATGGGATTTTGCCGCAATTTTCGCGTAGCAAAATCACGGTCGCCTGTGTGAAACTAGCCTCAGTGATACCAAATATGTGATGTTTTTAGTGTTTTCAATTTTTTTTAAAGGAGAAATGGGAGAAGGCGGTGCTTTGAACTCACAGTATAGACAACTACAATCAACTTTATCAGATATTCATTAAGACACACAAACAGACAACAACTAGTTTCTCTCAATATTAGAATGGTTATTGCAGGATGGGAAAGGCCTGCTTAACCCCTTAATGACATGGCCTATTTTGGCCTTGAGGACCAAACGATTTTTGGTATTTTTTCATCTCCATTTTTCAAAAGTCATACATTTTTTATTTTTCCGTCGACGCGGCCGTCTAAGGCCCTGTTTTTTGCGTGGCGAACTGTAGTTTTTATTGGTACCATTTTTGGGTTCATAGACTACATTGTAAAACTTTTGTATTTTTTTTTTATGATCGTAGGGAGAGAAAACGCATCAATTCTGCAATAGATTTTTTTTAAGCGTTAATTATGCAGCATAAATGACACGCTATATTTTTTTCTGTGGGTCGGTACGGTTACAACGATACCAAAATTCTTATATATTTTTTTAGGTTTTTCCACTTTTCCACAATAAAAACCCTTTTTTTGGAAATTATTATTTTTTTCTACTCGCTGCATTCAAAGTGCTATAACTTTTTTATTTTTCCATGGACGGAGCTCTCTGAGGGCTTATTTTTGCGAGACGAGCTGTAGTTTTTATTGGTACCATTTTGGGGTACACACTTTTTTTGATCACTTTTATTGCGTTTTTTGTGAGGCAAAATGCTAAAAATTAGCATTTTGCCTCAGTTTTTTAGCATTTTTTTAAACCCTTTTTGCCGTGCAGGATAATAAGCAAATTCAGTGTATTGTACGCGTCGTTACGGATGCATCGATACCAAATATGTGGGATTTTTATTTTCTTTCTAAAAGTTTTTCTGCTAATATGAGAAAAAGCATAAAAAAAGGGTTTTAAAACATTTTTTTTTAACATTTTTATTTTTTTGTACTTTATTTTTCTCTTTTTTTTTTTTACACCATCTGTGTCCCTCTGAGGGACTTACACTGCAGATCGCTGTGATAAGGCATGGCAGGACTTCTCTCCTGCCATGCCTTATCGCTTACTATAGCGATCACAGGCTATGGCAATACAGGACGCCGGTATCTGGCGTCCTGTTGCCATAGCAACCAGCCGGGCTCTCGCGAGGTTATCGCGCGAGCCAGCTGGAGTCACAGAGAGAGCGCGCTCCCTCTGTGAAGCCTTTCCCTGCCGCGATCTACTTAGATCGCGGCAGGGAAGGGGTTAACAGCGGGGTGCGGGGGGCGCATCTCCGATGCCCCCTGCTGTCGCAGCGGGACGCCGGCTACTAGTGACAGCCGTCTCCAGCTGCAGGATAGCGCGAGATCTGCTATGATCTTGCGCTATCCCCATGACGTAAGGGTACGTCCTTTTGCGGGAAGTTCCCCGCTCCCATGACGTACCCTTACGTCATGGGGTGGGAAGGGGTTAATCAAGAATGGACAAGAAGAGGGGTACAATTCAAACACCAATCACAATAGGGACAGATATAGTTATTAAACGACTAGTCAGCAGTCAACGTGCCAAATCATTAATGAGTAGATCTGTCCTCATACTTAGTGTACACTTTTGGTGTCATTTGAAGAAATCAAGAACACCTAGATGTTCCGGAAGTGTGACGTGCTAAATGCTACAGAAGACGGGATCACGAAGGCTGGAAAGACATAGACCCTCTTAGATCAGTGCGATAGTGCCCCTTTACAATAGCCCCACTATAGCTAGTATAGACAGAGGACGGAATACGGACTGGATGTCTCCCTCTAGTTCATGATTCTGCTCAACGGTTCAACACGTTTCCCTATTTGTGTAGTTCTTCAGGAACCAGATATCAATGTCTACATAAATTCCAACTCGTAGAAGATAAATGTTGCCCCACCGGGAAGGATTGTGGAATGTCTGTCAATCTTAACTGTCAACGATGATAGACAACTGAAAAGATACATTTACTAAAGTTGTAGCGGGCACAATGACCCTACTCCACTAACAGCTATAGAACTCAGATATACATTAGCCGGCAGCAGGCCAGCTAGTCCTACCTACCTAGGGGCTAAGAGACTGAAAACTGACCAGCGGTCCTAACTGCTAGTGGCAGTAAGTCATAAAAACAACTTGGGTTAGAGACACAATGTCTACAATGGTAACAGGTGCAAAAGTCCCAAGGAACAATATCTAAGGTAGTCGCGGTACAATGACCCTACTCAGCTGCAATAGATTTAAGCCTGTAGCAGGCATGGAGGACCTACCTAAATCTATTTAGCTTTCAGCTAGGCAGGGCTATCATGCCTGGGACTACTTTAGACATTGTGTCTCTGACCTAAGTCGGTTTTACAACTTACTGCCGCTGGCAGTTAGGATTGACGGACAGTTCTTATTCTCTTAGTTCCTATTTAGGCACACCGCAGGTTGTACAATCAAAGTATGAGGAAGGGGCGGCCATGTTTAACAGTTTTGCAAAAATAGAAGCATGTGCTAGTACAAAGTGCAGCAGGATAAGGAAATGCAAGTGTTTGCACAGTGTAGGAGAAGCGGCTACTGTCTGCAGGGAAGAACATTACAAAGTGCTGTATACACACAAGGATACGCTCAAGCGACAGCATACTAGAGTCAACAAGCAAAATCCATCACAGACAGAGATGTAAGGCTGGGTTCACACGGGGCGGGTTTGCTGCGGTTTGCCGTTCCATATCTGCAGCTGCGAAAAACTGCTGCATTTACAGTACATGGCAAAGTCAATGTGTTTGTCAAAAAGCTGTTCTCACAGGACGGAATTTTTCTGCACTGCGGCAGTACGGAAATGCTGCTGCGTCACGGTTTTTGAAGACGCAGCCTGTCAATTCTTCGGATTTTTCCGCAGCTCTTTCATAGACGCAGCAAAATCCACACTAAAATATGCTGCAAAAAGTAAAAAGTGCTGTGGAAAAAAACACTTTCCGAGCCGAAAAGGCCCCCAAATACACAAGACACAAATCAGCTTTAGGCTGGGGTCACACTAGGTGGATTCCCGCGGAAATCCCGCGGTTTGGCCGCAGCAAAAACTGCGAGATTTCCGCCGGGAGAACAGCCGCGGAAAGACCCACGGCGGTTTTGAAGCGGCCCGGCCGCTCGCTCTTCCGCTACGGCCGGCGCTCCCATAGAGGAGAGCGCGGCCGCAGCGGAAAGAAAAAAAAATAGACATGCTGCATATTCTGAAACCGCGGCAGCGGTCACCGCAGCCGTGATTCCAGCCTGACTTACCGCAATGGATTAGCCGTCCCGTGTGGACGAGATTTCTCAGAAATCTCGTCCACATGGCTGGCTAATCCCGAGATTAGCGGCCGCAGGCGGATTTGCCGCGGCGAAATTCCGCGCGGAATTTCCGCGGCAAATCCGCCCTGTGTGAACCCAGCCTTAAGCGGTTTTGCTACAGAAGCGGTTCTTCTGCAGAAAAAACACAGCAAATCCGCCCCGTATGAACCCAGCCTAAAAGTAATGCAGTATGAGGCCCAGAGCGGCAGGATTACAGTTTTCTTATATAATGCAACTCTGCAAAAGGAAATTAAACTTGTTATTTTCTTTGTATAGAGCGGTACTGCTCCACTGCACTGCCATACAGGCTCCGTATCGCAATGTTAAAATCGCAACGCTGCAAAATCGCAAGCTTTTGCGTTGCGATGCGAGAACCTGTTTTGCCATTACACTGTATGAGCGACAGAAAAAGGCAAATCGCTGAAACAATCCCCCTGCTGCGATTTTTAATCCTCGCCTCGCAGCTTCCCCTTAAACATCGCTAGTGGAAAGGTTGTCATAGAACAACATGTGTGGGACTTTCTTCCAAGAGCTCGCACTCTCGCATCGCACTGAAAACGTGCGATTACCTCGCCAGTGGAAAGGAGCCCTTAGGGTTACTACCCACTACAGTTTTTTTTTTCACTGCGAAATTCGCAGCATTTTTTTTCTGCAGGGGTCTATGGGACTTGTAATGTTAAAATCGCGATCACGCAAAATTGCGATGAATGGAAGGAGATAGCAGCGCTATCTCCCTCTATAACGTGGTCACTAAGGGGTTAACTTCTAAGCTCCTACTATCCAGTTTGTGCAAACAGAAACGGCCTCTGTATTGCAGAATGAGTTGGTAATGAACTGTAGTTATGCTGATGTTTTATGTTTAGGCACTAGGCCAGTTAGCTAGGGAAGTATATACTGTATAGTTAGAGACTAGACAGCCAGGTGTTGATTTATGTACTGGTTTAATGTAAGGAGTGAAGTGCAGCGATGGCATAAAAATTGCAGGTAACAGTGAGGGTGATCAATGAGTGGAACAGGTTACCACGGGAGGTGGTGAGTTCCCCTTCAATGGAAGTCTTCAAACAAAGGCTGGACAGACATCTGTCTGGGATGATTTAGTGATCCTGCACTGAGCAGGGGGTTGGCCCCGATGACCCTGGAGGTCCCTTCCAACCCTACCATTCTATAATATAAAGAAAGTCTATTTGTGAAGGGAGTTCACAATAGTATTGCCATCATCTGATGAGGCAAGATGGCGGTATGGAGTCGTGACTAATCCACTAATTTCACAGAGACAATATGTCTATAAACAAAAAATATAATGGAGCAACCTTTGAATGCTTCTATATGAAATTGGAAGCATGTTGGAGGTATGGTCAGGAGCTCCATGAAAGCACTATGACCGTCACAATACACCTGTGAGTGATCCCAATAATGTTATTTTATATTCTTTTTTTCTGCTATTTCTATAGCCCCATTATTTACCAAGAGCAATATGCTTAGAAATTATTCTATGACCAGTGCCATAGTAGACTAATGCTATAAGGTTCCACTTTATGTTTTAAAGGTAGGGATTAAAATATGTCATATGTTTGGCTGCCATGGACAATTATTTGGCCACTTTATTTTGTGAACATGAGAAATAACCAATAACTCTAGAAAATAGTTCAATACTAGCAGAAGTCGTCATTGAACCTCTATAAAAAAAAATGTGTAAAAGCACATTCACACTGTGCAGTACCGCATTCAGCTTCAGTGTGAGTAAATGGAAAAAAACATGCGTTTCCCTTCGTGTAGATTGCTAGATATGGCTGGCCTTTGCTACCTGCGACACATGGCGGTCGTGCAAGGCACGGCCACCAGCTTGCAGGGTAGCTCCGGATGGATGGCCAGATGATCATCTCCCTCTGTGCGGCAGCATCTTGTGAAACTGCATGAATCATCCTCCTCCTGGCTCTGTCTGCTTCCCTCTGATGCTCTGAGGAGCCACGGTCAGCCCAGTGTCGTCCCAGCAACACAATCGCTTAGTTATGCTACTGTATTTGTTATGAGCCGGATTCTAGATCTGTACTGAGCTTGGTTCTGGTGCTGTATTTATGTTATGAAATTGGTTCTGGTACAGTATTTATTCCGTGAGCTGTTCTGCTGTAGGTATACTGCTATGGTATCTTGCTGCTTTGTACACAAGCAGAATGCAGGCAGACTGGCCATCGGCGCAATATATTTTTTTTCTTATGACGATGGGCACCAAAAAAAATTTCGCACAGGGTGCCATCTAACCTGGGGTCAGCTCTATAGCTAGATATCATGCTGCAAAGGGCAAAAGCCACAGAAAGGTGCAGCCGTTTTTGACAAAAGTAAGGCCAGCTGCACACGGCCGTTACTGGCTCTGCCGCGGAATTCTGCGGCGGAGCCCGTCACGGCGCCCCCCAGAGGCCCCATACTTACCTGCGGATCCGGCGTCCTGGGTCCCGCATGATGCTTCAGCGTGACGCGCCGCAGCGTCATGTGACACGCCGGCCACGTCACATGACACGCCCACAGTGTCACATGACACGGCCGGCGGAGAGGGGATTTCATGCTATCTTCCACTGTGCTACAGCGAAAGATAGTGTTAATGGACGGCTTCCATTGACTGCAATGGAAGCCGTCCGCGCGTACACCTGCGGCAAACAGAGCATGCCGCAGGTGAGGACGGGTGAATTCACGGTGCAGAATTCCGTGGTGGAATTCCGCACCGTGAGCAGAGCTATTAGGTTCAATAGAACCTAATCGCTGCGGGCAACGCAGCAGATTTCCGCCGCGTATTACGCGGTGGAAATCCGTCCGTGGGAAGGAGGCCTAAAAGAGAAGTAATTAACTCTCAGAAGTACATGTCTAATAAAACCAGGCACCTCAAACAAGCAACAAGCGGCACACCCAATACAGCTGACCCGGGTATTCCAAATTCTTTCGGGGTTGTGCTGGGTGTGCCACTGTTTGTTTGATGAGCCTGGTTTTGCCATATTATACTCAGGATAATTTCACATGGGTGAAACACGGCCTGATATCGCGCTCGCCAACGTGTGATTTCTCTGCGGATCAAGGTGTTTTTGTGTCAAAAACTTCTCGCATCACTTTGGGAAAGTAGCGACCAGCCATGGTGGAGGATCACAGGGTGTCTCCGAATGTTTTCAATGGGGAGACCACGCATTACATTCATGTGCACCTAGCACACTGTACGATGCTGCCGCCGGCCTCATGGACACCAATGGGCGATATTAGGGCACACTCATGCCACTTTTCCCCACATTGAAAAACGCAAACAAAAAAAACGGTCATGTGTATGACCCCAATCAAAAAAATGAGGTTCATATCCGTGCATCTCGGAATACACACATCTCGGGCGAGAATCTCGGCTGTGTGAAACTGGCCTTATGTGAGTAGATTAAACTTCTCCAGTTTTACCTTTATTAAAAACAGGCTGCACAATCTGGGCTGTCACATGGCCGCCGATCTGCCCGTGTTCCTGCCCGATAAGACGGCTGCACCGCGTGCGGACGACTCTCTGCATGACCGACTCCATTGCCGGCCATGTGTTCTTTCACTGGGCGGTGCGGAGAGTTGTCTGCACCTGCAGTGCAGCAGTCAGAATTGTACAGAGACACGGGCAGATTGGTGCCCGTGTGACTGAGCCCTCTCTTTGGTGTGACCACCCTTTACCTTCAAAACAGCATCAGTTCTTCTAGGTACACTTGCACACAGTGTTTGAAGGAACTCAGCAGGGAGGTTGTCCCAAGCATCTTGGAGAACTAACCGCAAATCTTCTGTGGATGCCAGCTTGTCCAAATCCTTCTGTCTGTTCATGTAATCCCAGACAGACTGGATGATGTTGAGATCAGGGCTCTGTGGGGCCATATCATCACTTCCAGGACTCCTTCTTCTTCCCTATGCTGAAGATGGTTGTTAATGACATTGGCCGGATGTTTGGGGTTGTTGTCTGACTGCACAATAAATTCGGAATCAATCAGGTGCCTTCTGTTTTTGAAAGCATTCTTGCTTTGAAGGACTTTTTCCAAACCTGCCTAAAACATTTAGGGACCTTTTACACGGGACGGAATAGGCCACGCGATTCACTGCAAACCACAGTAAATTCCACCCAAAGCTCCAAAGACTACATGCAGATTTTGATAATTCAATAAAATGACAGGACATCATAATAAATTCTTATGGTAGATATTATCTATTACCTATACCCTACATCCAATAATCACACAGTTCCTCCTTAGATATATACTTTCGAAAACCAAAAAAAGGAATGAGGTACAGGACTTAATACGGCCTCCTTCACACGGGCGGTAAGTCAGTGGTGGGATTTCCCACTGAATTTCCACCCGTGCCCGCTGCCATAGGATTGCACTAGATATGCGATCATATGCAGACAGCCACGATTTGACCGCGTGAAAACTCACGCAGTAAACAAATCGCAGCATGTCCTATTTCTGTGCGAGCCTCGCAGAGGCCTGCACAGAAACGTCACGACTGACGCAGCGGCTCTGCTCTGCGCATATGCCGGATTTAACGCCATCTAAGCCTTAAATCATGTGAACGAATAGCAGCCGCGAGCACATAGCAGCTTCTATTCTCGAGTATGCCGTTCTCCTCCCTTTGCCGGCTAGCTCCCATAGTAGTCTATAGGAGCTGCTGGCGTTGTGCCGTCAAAACATAGGACTTGTCCTATCTTTTGTCGGAGAGTAATCTCTGCCCCCTCACAATATTTCTGAAATCCCCTGCATGTGAGGTGATTTCACATGGAAAAAAGCCTCGCATCACTGCGTGGCTGAAGGAATCCCTCATAATGGGGAGAGAGAGGGAGGCAAAGCTACAGGGGATCTCCTAAAGATCACCCCATATTTGGATAGAGGGGCAGGGCTAGAGGACTTCCCCAAGAGTTGGGTGAAAAGGGGGTGAGGCTAGAGAGGGTTCTTTCTAGTGATTCCTTTCCAGTCAAGAGAGTGGGCAGGGCAGGAATACGCAAAAGTTCCACCAGCAGCACTTCAGCTAATCCCATTTCAGGGTCAGGCTGGTAAGATGCAAAGCCAGGCCGGAGTCCAAACCAGACAGACTCCACGTGATAATCCAATAAAAGAAATAGCCGTCAGCATGCATGGATGTGAATAGCACACAGACTTTTATTGCCCCATCACATAGACAGCGACGTTTCGGCCGTAGTGGCCTTCCTCAAGCTTATAAGCTTGGGGCAATAAAAGTCTTTGTGCTATTCACATCCATGCATGCTGCCGGCTATTTATTTTATGAGAGTGGGCAGGGCTAGAGAGCGGATCCTCTAGCCCCGCCCCCTCTCAGCTAGAGAGGAATCACTATAAGAACCCCTCTAGCCCCACCTCCTCTTATCCCTACTCTCAGGAAAAGCTTTCTAGCCCCAACCCTTCTCTTGCCTAGAGAGGAATCACTATGAGAACCCCTCTAGTCCCGCCCCCTCAAACCCGCTCTCAGGTAAAGCTTTTTAGCCCTGCTGCCTATCTCTCCAAATAGGAGATCTCTAGGAGATCCCCTGTAGCTCCGCCCCCCTTTCTCTCCTCACTATGGGGAATTCCTCCAGCCCCGTAGGGTGTTTCACGAAACTCTGCCATTGCATTTTGTAGCAGATCTGCCACAGGTTTCAAACCTTGTATTTTAAAGGCTGAAATCCGCCGCATAGATCTGCAGCATGAATAGGTATGTTGAGGATTTTGAATCCACAGCATTTTTCAAAAATTCAACAGATTGAGTGCGGAAAATTTCCGCTCCATGTGCAGATTTTAGAATTCTTTACATGTAGAATATGTAGCGTAGAGAGCCATCACTAGATAGCCAATCAATGCATGCACTTCAGTAATATAAGTGTTTTACTCATAAAATGCACATGCTGATTGGCTAGATTTTCAGCAAAGTACACGTGTCACAGATCCGGACTGTGTGCGACATTGCATGTTGAGTACAAGTTACGTTCATCCTGGAAAGCTCGCTGTAGGTTGTAAACATTGTATGTCGAGGCCATTGTAACCCGAGGGATCACTGTATACGACAATGCACAATGTGTTGGTACGGTAGGAAAAAAATGTGGACGTAATGTTGTATCTTATCTCAAACAGATCTCAAGATGCTGAAAATTATAGTGATCGGGATCTTATACAATTTGCTCCTCCAAAGCAACGCTGCCGCTGAACCCATGGTGAAGATGCAGATGTGCAGTGATATCATCTCCACTGGTAAATCTTATAGTTACACTTATAACAGTCTTGTATATGTAGTCTTACCTGTGTGACTTTTTAAAAAAATATATAAATAAATATAGATACAGGGGGTAGACAAAAATATGGAAACACTACAAAATGTGTGCCTTAAGTTACATGGGATCATAAATTGTATTTCAATAAGACATGTAGAGACTGATTTTAAGTGGAGGTAATATGACACAGATGCCACCAGGGAGAAGTGAACATCTGCCGGAGCAGTAAGGTTTCACTGGTCAGGGGTTTGAGCCACTCGGCTGCTGTTATCAGCTGTTCCCAAAACCACCCCGAGCAGGGCAAGAGGTGAAGTAAATATAAATTTGATGGGAAAGCGCTCAGCCAAGAAGACGGAAAAAAAAAAAGTGCTGTATGCAGCATTTTTTCTACTAGTATTGTGTGCTGAATCTGCAAAGTTCTAACACCGATGTGAAACCACTCTAATAAATTTCTCTAGTTGTGGCCCCCACCTGTATGAGCCATTCTCATAAATTCCGTAAAAGTCAAAAGGAGTTACACAAGCAGTGTAGCACAGTGAGCTATGCCGTTTCTGTAACTCCAGCCTTAGAGCCTCTTCACATGGGTGTGACTTAGTCCTAGTATGTGGCCGTGATAATCACAGAGACGTAAAGGTATTTTCACCCGTTAACAGTATGGGCATGAAGAGATAGGACTTGCCCTATCTTTCTCGCACGTAGTTAATACTATGTGCAGGAAAGAGAAGTCCTGTCCTATCTTCCCCCTGGCACACACTAACGTGTATACGCCCATGTGTTTTTGCATAGTTTGGGCTTGTTCACATTAGTGTTAGGGAGTTCCGTGTTCCTGCTCCATTAAGGGAGTGGGAAAACGGCACTCCCTAGCCGAACGGTTCAGTCTTATGATGGAACGGCACTGAACGGACCCTATTGACTATAATGGAGGCTGTTTAATTTCTGGACAGCAGTCCAGTACTTTGCCGCTATTTTATCCTGTTTTCTAGTGCAAATCAGAAACAGAAGTTCCAAACGGGACCTCCGACGTGATGAGAATGAACCCTTTGCAGGGCTGTGCTGTTTGCATTAATCCCATTGACTTCTATGAGAGTTATAGAAACAGGATAGCCTTGCCACGCTTAGCCACATCTGTCCTCCTGGTCACCCCGTACAGAGGTATTTTCCAATCATGGTCATCTTTGCCCAAGTTGGGAGCACCCCTTTAAATGAAATAACATATTGGTAATCAAGTAACTTGTGTGAGAGCAGAGAAGGCCTCATGCACTGAGCCCTATAAAAAATGAGACATCTGTTAGGCTGGCTTCACACAGGTGAAAAGAATTGCACGAGATTTATGCGTTGTGAGACGCACATATATGAACCCCGTTCTTTTGAATGAAGTCACACACATGAGCGATGTGGGAAACAAATCGCAGCATGTTCTTTCTTGACTCAATGCTTTTGCATCGCAGTCCTTTGCTTTCAATGGGGCCTGCGGCAGCAGCGTCATTCCCATTGAAAGCAATGGGAGAAACTTAGCGATCCTCTGCCGCGGCTGTGACAGCTGTGGCAGAGGATCCCTTCCTCCCCGAAGAGATGTGAGGCTGTTTTCCCTTGAAAACGCCTTGCATCCCTGGGGATTTCACATGGTCAGAAGTGCAATATGGGGGCAGGGTGGACAGTACCATTTCAAACTCGCCCGTGTGAAGTGATCCTTAAAATTATGCAAAAAGAATTGGGAGACAAAGTGTTTGGGAAGTTACATCATCTCAACAGGCAAATTTTCTCTTATAGAGCAATATTTGCCACATGTACAGATGTAGTAAACGCTAACTTGACATTTGATGCATTATGATAACTTTTTTACAATGTACTACAGTGCATTAAACTAAGTTACCATGATGAATAGATTATTGGGTAAAATTACATATAGTGAAAGTAATATATTCACTAATGTATGTACCAAACCAAACTTCTGTATCTTCTTACCATGCATTGTAAAGGCATTACTGAATCTTTGAATCAAATTGGACCATCTGAGATGGAAGAAGATGTTGGAGATTTCGAGAGGACAAGATACAGGTTTTGGTTTAGAGACTGGGAAACATACAACGTGTAAGTATATACGCCAAAAACGTACCTGTGACAATGTGAATACTTAGTTGTTAGCGGATCTGCGTTTACATGAATACTGGTAAAACTATGTGTGGGAAGACAGCTCGGTAGAGTGCGGGTTTGCGGCAGTGAGAGGTGGAGACAAGTATTTAAAGTCCAAGTACAGGAGTGACCTGCATTTATTTCAGTACAGAAAATCAAACAAATCCAGCCTTAGCTTCAGGCAAGAAAACAACAGTCCAGCATTAGGGTAATAGGCAGTCCCTGCCTGTACAGGTCACGTTCTGCAGGTGCACCACACAGCAGGGCTTTTACCTCCAGCAGGTATCTCAGGCTGCCTGGGTCCAGCAGCCATCCAGTCTCCCCCTGTGTCAGTGCACACTGCAATTTATATACACCTCTTTCTGGCCCACCTTCAGCACCTGTGCTGATTGACCTTGCACATAACCTGGAATGGAGGAAGTGGAATGGATGGCCCCATTACCAACCTGCCATCCATTCCGAAAATCCAGGCCCAAAGACTTTTAAAGAAAAGACCTCCAGCAACTACTTGCACTCCTGGATTTTCATGCATCTAATAGCGGGACATGGACTTCCTCCAGCCCCACTAGGCATAATAACGGAACCTAGGGGCTACGTAGCTACCATCCACTATCACACCCCTCAGTACCTCAGATATGTGACACAATGCAGAAGTTTTCTGTTGGGTTTGCTGAAAATCTCCGGCAAATCCATACGTTATATGTAGAATATAGACTAAGCTTTGCTGCGAAATTTCTGCAGACAATGCCGTATGTATTTTTCAACGGGTGAAATCCTTGGTGAAAACCTACAACAAATCTGCTATGGGATTCCCTGCTGCAACCCACGATCCCAGATGAATTCTGCATTTTTATTAAAGTCCGTCCCTGTGTAGTGCAAATGGATGCAGCTTTTCCATGTCAATCAACCTTTATAGTGGTGTAAAGCTGGCTTCACATGAGCGCAAGCGTATTTACGTCCACATTTGTGCTGTGTATTTGCATGACGGGCATTGCGTTTTTTTGCGAGCCTGTGTGTGTTTTAAGGCTTAATCACATGACCATATTTGTGCACAGAAAATGTACATGCGCAAAACACAGAGGATAGAACCCACTGATTCCAATAACCAAAGGGAATTTATCAAAACAGACAAATAGAAGTGTGACTTTGAATGCTGGGGGAGCCCAGGCTACCAGTGCCGGTGTGGGGTGCAGGGCAACCCGCTGGATTCAAATATGGCGTCATTAATAGGTTGCAAGCCTGCATGGTCTGACACCCTGTATCTACCTTTTTGTGCAGGGATAAACACTAATCAACCACCCCCCTCAGTATAAGGAGGGTCTGCGAGTGGCTTCTCATCAGTGTCCTCACATGCGTAAGCTACTCCTCCATTTAGCAGTCTGGCTGTCTGCATGTTGCAAAATGCACTACTGTATATGGCCAAAAGTACTGGGACATCCCTCCTAATTATTGAGTCCAGGTGTTTCATCCACACCCTTTGCAACAGTTATAAAATCAAGCACACAGCAATGCGATCTCCCTATAGGTAGTAACTAGTGTTTTTGGTGGCACAAAGCGCCACACGGCTGTGCTACATGATCATCCCATATAACAGGGATCACAAGTAGTACATTACTCATGATTCCCACACATCACGCACACAGCTCTTCTACATCCATCCTGATCCCTAGACATCACACATACAGCACTGCTACATCTATCCTGATCCCCACATTACACACAGCTCTACTCCATTCATCCTGATCCACAGACATCACACACACAGCTCGACTACATCCATCCTGATCTCCACATCACACACAGCTCTACTAAATCTATCCTGGTTCACCACACATCACACACACAGCTCTAACTCTACTACATCCATCCTTATCCACAACAAACAGCTCTACTACACCTATCCTGATCCCCACATTACACACAGCTCTACTCCATTCATCCTGATCCCTAGACCTCACACACATAGCTCTTCTACATCCATCCTGATCCCTAGACATCACACACACAGCTCTCCTCCATCCATCCTGATTCACCACACATTGCTTTACTCCATCCATCCTGATTCACCACATTACACACACAGCTCTACTACATGCATCCTGATTCACTACACATCACACACAGCTCTACTCCATCCATCCAAATTCACCACACATCACGCACTCAGCTCTCCTACATCCACCCTGATCCTCAGACATTACACACACATATAGCTCTCCTACATCCATCCTGATCCCCAGACCTCAGACACACAGCTCTACTACATCTATCCTGATCCCCACATTACATAGCTCTACTACATCCATCCTCTTTCACCACACATCACACACACAGCTCTACTACATACATCCTTCTCCACAACACACAGCTCTACTACATCCATCCTGATCCTCAGACATCACACACACCGCTCTACTACATCCATCCTAATTCACCACACATCACGCGCAGCTCTACTCCATCCATCCTGATTCACCACACATCACACAAATAGGTTTGCTACATACATTCTTCATAGGCCTCTACTGGTTTAGGATCTGTGATAATGTCACCATCATGTGATCATCAGGGGGAGCTAAGAACAGGTAACTGATCACAAGACTGACATCACAGGTCCTGTCAGCACACGGCTGCTGTCCAGCTCTGCATGCTTTAGGACCTGCGATGACGTCACTGTCATGTGATCTGGAGCAGACCATGTAACACACTCACGGACAAATGGATGTTAGCACTTTCATATGGCAATGTCACAGGATGCCACCTTTGTCAGTCAGTTTGTGAATTTTTTGCACAAGCATACGGAGTGTAGTTTGGCACTAAGTAAGACAGTAAGCATTATCACTCTGGGCATTCCGCAATGGAAAATATGCAGCAATTACACAATAACTACGCAGTGACCAAATCTGCATCTAGATAGTCCATATTTGGCACAGATTTACTGACGAAAATGCTGAGTGTTGAAATCCGTACCATAAGTCCACAGCATAAATAGACATGCTGCGGATTTTAAATCTGCAGCATTAAAAAAAAAATGCGTGGATTCATTGCAGAAGATTTCCACAGAATGCGAAGGAGATTTTAGAGTTTAATGAGTCCCATCTGCATGCCGCAGATTTTTGGGCGCGATGCATTAATGCTAAATTGGGTAAGGTTGCTTTTAGCATTGTCAGGTTATCATGAAAAATGTATTTTTCTTATTTAGGATACCAATCTCAAGTGTCCAGTTCAAATCTTCAAAAAGATGTGAAATATTATCAGACAACAGTTGTGAAACAATATTTGATGTTGTGTTAGAATATGAAGAAAAATCGTAAGTATAATAGTAATCAGCATTCTATATAGTGTAAAGAAAAAGTTATTTAACGGGAAGCCGTTATGTACTTTATGTTGTACTGACTGAGGGCTGATTAAATCAGCATGTCACAACTTTATTCTGTGTGTCACTTATGTGGTAATGTGCAGTGTTTTTTCATGTGACCCTCCGGGCCTGGATAATGGAAGATGGCCGCACCGCTTCTCTGAAACACTGTGTATTAGTATACATCGCTAGTCTAAGACGCTACATGCTGTGACTGGTCAGAATGGCTCATGTGGGCACCACTGGTAAATCATAGCTGGTGTAGTATCTTAGACTAGCGATGCATACAAAGGTGACAAGACGTCCCAATTTTGGCGGGACAGTCTCACTTTCAGCCGGGACCCCAGCGGGACAGCGATTTGTTCTGCTTTCGGGACATCTGGTCACCATTAAAGTGATTGCCAGCCGGGGTGGTGCAGCTCCTTGGCTAGTAATCACTTTACGGCACTGCGGCCGGATGCACACACTGACTGCAGTGTGTGCATCTAGGATCTTCCTCCCCTGATCTCTTCTCCTTACTCCCGCAGCAGCAATGAGAAGAGGAGAACTGACACTCTGAAGACCAAGAGGAGGTAAGTATATGGGTTTCGGGGGAGGGGGGTTAATTACCACTGAAACTGCTGTAAGGGGGTCACTGTTACTACTGGGGTCGATATAGAGGACACTATTAGTAATAGTGCCTCCCTATATCAGCCCTAGTAGTAATAGTATTTTCACTGAGGACACTGTGGGGGGGGAGGTCACCATTACTACTGAGGCCACTGTGGAGGGGAAGGGGGAGTCACTATTACTACTGGGGCCACTGTAGAGATTAGCATTACTACTTAGGTCACTGTGAGGATCACTATTACTACTGGGTCATTTATTACTAGGAGCAATATAGGGGACACTATTACTACTGAGGTCGATATAGGAGACACTATTACTTACTTGGGCCACTGTGTTGGACACTATTACTACTAGGGTCGATATAGGGGACACTATTACTACTGGGGCCACTCTGCACGTAGCAGCATACCGCAAGCTGACTTAGGGTATGTTTACATGTGGTGGATATGCTGTGGAATGTCTAAAGTAGAAATTCCCGCTGCAAACTCTGCAGCATTTCTGCATCCAAAACAGTCAGAATTAGTAACATTGGTGCAGATTTTGAGTGGAAATCAGCCGTGTACCCGCAACTGGTTTCATACTATGCGACATTCCCCTCACCTCCTCTGTAGACTTCTAGTTGTCAGTGCTCCGTTTTCCAGTTCCCAATGGCCTGATCAGGTGTGGCGCCGCTGGTCAGGTAAGGCCACTACAGGCTGCTGGGAAGCCACGGAGCGCTGACAGAGCTAAGCTTTTGAAGGCGGCGAGGGAAGTGTCGCATAGTATGAAATCACCTGTGGATATGCAGCTGATTTCCAGTCAAAATCCGTACCAATGGTATACATTCAGTTTTTTGGATGCAGAAATGCTGCGGAATTTGCTCCCTGTCATTTTTGAATTGGCCCTGTATATTTTGGAACGACGGAGGTAAAATTGTACGTCATAAGCCACAGCCCCCAAAAAATAAAAAAAGTATGCATCTCGAAATGCAGCGACTTCAAAACTAATTATTTAGTACGGCTGCCTGTCCACGGGCAAGTTGTCATAGCGTTACATGCTGCGATAATCCAGCCGCAGGTAGCGCAGTGAACGTTTTTCATAGGCTTACTACGGAAAGCGCAGCCCGACGTCTACGAGTGGAGAATCGTAACGAGGCTCCTGCTCCCGGGCAGCGGCTCCCACGGCGGAGATCCGCCGCGGGATACCGCAACGCCCGTGGACAGGCAGCCTAAATTTAAATTAAAAGATCTACGCACTACTGAATAGAGAGCTTAAAAGTTTTTAAATCCCCGAATATGATTTTTTCACAGTAATTTTTTTTTAAACTCGTTTTGAGAATAAAAGAACATATCGAATGATATTATTCAGTGACAAACCCGAGTATGGCCCCATGCACACAGCACGCATGGATTCTGTGTGGGGAATCCCTCACGGAATCCACCCATGCCCACTGCCGGGCGACCCTGCTTACCTGTCATTTCTTCTTTTCTTCTGTACTACGGATGTGCTGCCGGTGCACATGTGCAGTACAGGTTTCCCCGCCCCGTCGCTAGGCGATGAAGCGGATCCTGTGACCCTTCTGCAATGCTCATTGCGGAAGTGCCACGGGACGGTCGACTTCCATTGACTTTAATGTAAGCCGTCCGTGTGTAAAATAGAGCATGCTGCGATTTTATTTTTGGCACATTGTGTCGCCAAATAAAATCTGCATGTGTGTGGAGCAGAGGAATCTTCAAGCACTTCCATGGTCAAATTGAGCAGCGGATCGCCCACACCTGTTGACAAGCGCGATATCCGCAATTCAATTTGCCCTGTGTGCATGAGGCCTATAACATGGTTCAAGTAGACAAATCGGTTACAATGACAAAACAGTGTACACTGTATAATACAAGATATTTGAAAAGGTATTTCGTATAATTTAGGATATTTACCATACCTGTGAAAGACTAAAATGGTACATAGAAGGGTTGAAAACCTCATTTGTCCACCAATTGCTGAAATGCGTTTTGCGTGTGGGTTGTGGTTGATGAACTACACCAAATTCCCTTTGATTTTATCATTTTTTTCTGGGCACTTTCTATTTTATATACTACTTTTTCATATGGCAGAATAGAATTGACTAGATTATGCCATCGGGAGAGCGTCGGTGGTCGCCTATTCATCCAGCGCATTGCTACAGCCTTACGGGCCAGAAACATCACCTGACCAAGAAAAATGTGGAAATGGAATTGCCACTGTTCTTTGTCCAGTATACCCAGCAGACATTCAGCAGAGTTTGGTGGGAGTGGTACCCCCAGTAGATGTCTCAGGAAGTCTGTAACTTCTGTCCAGAAGGAGTATACCATTGGGCTGGGTGTCTGACAGCGATAGCATTGCGTGTTTTTTCCCAGTAATTTTAATCCCTCCATGACGTCTGTTTTTCTCGAAATTAATTGTTATCACCAGATGATTTGGTATAGAGAAGTGATCATCAGAAGTGGGTTATACGGGCGACTAAATGTGAATTTGGCTTCTCTAGGTACAACCAGAATAGAAAGAAAAAGAGTAACAGCTATCTTTCGTTAAATACGCGGATCACGGGAACCTTGTATTTCCATTTCGATGAAGAGAAAATTACTTTTCAATGGCAGGATTGTGACGTCCTCCTAAGACAATATGACAACAATGGGTAAGTATTATCTATGGACTGTACTAGAGGGACAAATTATTGTTCCTCGATCATGTGTTCCAGTAGAGTATCATCATTGTCAGCAAGACCTTCTTTTACAAGAGCTGATGTGCCTCCTGACAACAATGATTTTTTTCTACGCTGCATAAAAGATGCGATCACTTAACGATCAACTGCTTGCTCGTTTGTCGGGTGATTGGCAGTACCTTGACAGGGTCCGATCGGAGAAACTAATGTTTCTAGGAATGTTCTTGCTTGATCATTTGGCTTTGTAAAAGGTCCCTAACCCTTTGCAATCCAATTTTGGATTCAGGGTTTCCTAGGGGTTTTTCTCTTTCTGCCATTATACAATGGCGCCATCTGCTGGCTAGAGCCAGTACTGCAGTATGTGACATGTCGGAGAGGACCCCGACAACAGAGCGGCCAGTAATATACAGTAAGAATACCCTGCCGGATGTCTTCCGACATCGAAGCTGTGCAGCCTTCAATCAGAATGTCTTTAGACCTCAGACAGTGGATTGGAAAGGGTTAAAGCTGTTGTAGAACTAAAAGGTATGACATGAAAAATCAAATGATGATAAGACACTGATCTTCTAGATGCCAATGCTGCAGTACTTTGTTTTATCTTATATCTTTTTAATATGTGTACATTCTCTTGAAGATCCCAGAAAGATCGTCCAAATTCAAGGGACATGAGCATAGTTAGAAAAAGGGTAAGATAAATTTCCTGAATATCCTGCTCATAAAGCAATATTAAAGTGTCCACTAGAGAAAAAAAGCGGACTTTCACTTTAAAAAACGATCTGTAAGATTTACATTTTTATTTTGTGAAAAAATTTTCCAGTCTACCTATAGAATCCCATTTCTTATCTCTTGTTATAACATGATAGCTTGTTAATGTGTTACATTCGTGCACAGCGCAGAAAACGGCGCCCCCTCACGGACGTCAGGGATACACCTCACCTAGACGTTACTTTAGTCCATGGGACAAGAATATAGACTTATATTTAAACATCAAAAGATGGGGAACATAAAAGGGGTACAGAAATAATAACTGTAATGCAGAAATTGTGAAAGGTTCTAGGAGAGTGCCCATTTTTCTGGATGTCTGCATCATAGCTTCTTTTACGTGAAAGAAATGAATCCTTGCCATGACATCTCTTGGGGTTTCAGCAGGGAGGAAGTTTGGTTTGGGAAGTCTGTGGGCTCTGTCAATGATCCGTTCAGACTCTGGTATATCTGGGAGGATGGCGTTGATGAGCTGAGAGAGGTGTTTGTTTAAGTTGGATTGGTTAATGCTTTCTGGTATCCCACGGAACTTTATATTGTTACGCCTGTTCCTATCTTCTAAATCCGCTAGCTTATTTTTAATGGCGGTAACTCCGTCTTCTAAGGAATAATGAGAGTCAATCAAATTGTTATGTGAGGTGGTTAACTCTTCCATCTTGTTTTCCCATGTGATCCGTACGCTCACCTAGATCCTGGAGGGATGCGTTTACAGCGGATGATAGCAGATTAAAATCGTTATGCATTGATTTTCTCAGCGCAACCATTATGTTTTTGATAAAGAGTTCCGAAGCAGGTTGGTCTGAGGAAGGGAGGGTTAGCATCGGATCTTCAGACAGGTACAGATTAGAGGCTGAGGGGGATGGAGAGATGATTCTTGGCCTTTGTTTTTCTGGGCTTGAGGAGGGGGAAGGGTTTCCCTCTCTCTGAGATTTAGCTACGGGCGCCATTTTGTCTGTTTTCCCGCCTGGGCTATGGGGGAAAGTTTCTCCACTCACCCTTCTCTGGCGTTGTTCTCGGGGTGCCTGTGGTAGTCTGCGCTGTGCAGAGCCTCCGGCGCTTCCTCCTGTCTCAGTGTCGGCTCTTTCAGGGCAAGCAGCGGCAACTGCAGGGCTCGTATCTTCTCCCTCAGTGTCGGGGTTAGAAGGAGCAGGGGGGCTGTCAGTGACCGCGGCCCCGTCTCTGCCGGCGGTGAGGGCCGTGAAGAAGTCCGACACTCTATGTGGAGGGTGTTTGGATGTCCTCCTTTTAGACATCTCCGCTGTGTCCCTGGTCTCTGCTGGTGCTGGCAAGCTGGTTTTTTCCTCTCTTTGTCGCTTGTAAGTCGCTGGGGAAGAGATTAAGCCGGGAGAGCTCAGAAAGATGCGACTGGCTCGGTCGGCATTCAGGCCATGCCCCCCTGTAATGCAGAAATTGAAACACTATCCCTAACCAACTACGGCTCGAGGGACTTTTAAATGCACAGTAGTGGTCCTGATGAGGCCAGCCCCGTGTCTCAAACCTTGGTGACCTATCCTGTTCCTAAATGAAGGACAGTTAAGGATATATATCCTTAACTGTACTCCATAAATTCATGAATGAGTGAGTGTTGCCTCTGATTGGCTGAGCGCAGGGACTAATTAGAGGCAGCTCTCTGCTGTCATTCAACAGCTGATAGCTGCCTCTGATTGGTCACAGTGCTCAGCCAATTAGAGGCAGCCCATTCAGCTGCTGAATACTACTGAGAGCAATGCAGGGAGAAGAGCCGGCTCGACGCGGCAGAGCCCCGGCAGCTGCAGTGAGGGGAGTATACATTCTTTTTTACACATTTTTAGAATGGTTTTCAGGGAAGGGCTTATATTTTAAGCCCTTCTTTGAAAAATACTACAGCACTTGCCGGCAACCCATTGCTTTCAATAGAGGCAGCTGTATTGCCGGCTCCATTGAATTCCATAGGAGAACATCTCGCTCCTCTGTGACAGCTGTGGCAGAGGATAGCGGGCAGCGCTCTTTTTCAGCGTCAAAACGCCCGTGTGACCGAACCTGTAGTGCGGATAAGTCTGGGGTTAAATTAGAATAAAAAGACATGTTACCTTTAAAGGTAAAAAGTGAGTAGAGTGGGAGGGGTGGCACATTCTGTAGACAGACATCGGTACATGCAGTCTGAGGAGAATCTAACACTCCTTTATGTGTATACATATTTTATTCCTCGGTTCCTCTGAAGTAACAAAGACTTCATAAAATTTTCTGTGCGAACAGCACGTAAACACTTGTATCAAATTAACTTGGCCGACACCAGGTATCTCAGCTCATATACCATACAGGCAAATCAGAGGGGAGCCCAGCTCTGATTGCAGCATGCCTTTTGCTACAGCTACTACAAAGCAAGAGTGTATGGAGGACCTTCCTCCAAACAGGAACTACACTGTTAGCAAACAAGGAGGTGAGAATTGGCCCAAGGGTCATAATAAAGGGCATGAAACAGGAACAAACACCACGCCCTTCTGTTCTGCATGCAAAATCGGGGACATTATAATGGGGGGCACATTTAAGATTTTGTAATAGGGCCCAATCTCTTCAATGTGCACCACTGCATATTTCATTATATTATGATCTATCTATTTTTAAAAAGAAAAGGTTCCCGATCCACTTTTGTTCAACATTTGATATATTTTTTTCAGCTTTGCAACATCAGTCGCAAAATTATTAACAAGCTGGATAAAAATTGGAAGGGTAAGTAAAGGCACTGGGGTAAGCTGGTCTGACAAAAATGGAAAGAAAGCGACAGCAAAACCTTCAGGAGCTGATAAAAATACAAGTTTCTCTTTACAGTAGGAAACAACTTTCCATAGAGCACTGCCATAATTGTACAATGTGAAGTTTGGAACAGTTATTGGAAGTTTCCACTCCCCACCTTAACCCTTTCCAATCTAATACAGGAGGGGAGAAAGAACATGGGGGCATTCAGTAAATGAAGAATGGAGCGCTATCCATTGCTGTTTACAGCTCACCTACTGACATAAGTGTGTCGGGTGGGCTCCGGCAGCAGAGCGGGGGAGGAAGCACATTCGGCCATTCATTATCAGCACTAATAAGCGCTGGGCTCTTCATTTACTGACTGCACACATGTTCTTTCTCCCCTCCTGTATTGTCGGAGAATACAGGGCAGCAGGGCAGAGGAGAAGGAACATCTGGCTTTCAGTAAATGAAGAATCCAGCGCTGTTCAGTGCTGTTTCAAGTTCACTTACTCACATAAGTGTGTCGGGTGGCCTCCGGCAGCAGAGCGGGGGAGGAAGCAGTGCGGAAACAGCATGTCGGGTCTGTCCCCACATCGGAGCTATAGAGGAAAATAATGATGTCGGGACAGCCCAGATATTGGATTGGAAAGGGTTAAAACAATCCCATCTATCATACGGTTAGAACATATTCTGTGGCTATACCGTAAGCGTTTATTGTTGTAATACACTTTAAGGTCAGTTGCACACGACCGAGTTGGATCCCGCATGCGGGAACCCGCAGCGGAGTATGGCTATGACCCCCACCGGCGACCCTGTGTACCTGCGAAATCTGTATTGTGAATGACTTTGGACGCTCACTGTTGGTCACAGAGTTTTTTTTTAATATTTGCATTTCACACAGCGTTGCTAGGTGATGACGCGGGTACCCACAACTTCCATTGACTTCAATAGGGTCTGTCTGCGCAGCGTTCGCAGCAAATTAGAGCATGCAGCGATTTTTTTCTCCACTCATGGAAAACACAATTCATTTCCGCAAGTGTAAAGGAAAAAGTGAAAGCACATACCTTTCATTCCATGCTATATGTTGCGGATCATCCATGTGGACGCTGACCGTGGATTTTGCAATAGGGATCCGGTCGTGTAAAGCCAGCCTGAGGGCTCTTACCTACTGGTGATAAACTTTCCTGCGATGCGAGAGTGAGTGAAAACGCATGATTATGAGACCAATGATTTCATTAGTTTCATTCTCATTTGCGATGCTTTTACTCAAGCCTCGCAGCGCTAAGAAAAATCTGCAATATCGCCCATTACTTTCAACAGGGCCGGCGGCAGCAGCAAGATCGTGAAGCAGGCTAGGAATCCCCCAGAGAGAGGGGGGCGGAGCAGCAGGTGTCTGACATACTTGATCCCGCTAGCTCCGCCCCCTCACTTGGCTAGAGATCACTAGGGATCACTATGATAACTCTTCAAGCCCCGTCCCCTATCTCTCCAAATATGGGAGATATGTCAGAGACCCCTGTTGCTCGGCCCCCCTCTCTCCAGAGGATTCCTAGCCTGCTTCACGATCTTCTCCAATTGATTTCAATGGAGCTGGCGCTGCTGCTGTCGACCCTATTGAAAACAATGGGCAATATCACAGATTTTGTTTAGCGGTGTGAGGCTTGAGTGAAGACATTGCAAATGAGAATGAAACCATTGAAAATCATTGGTTTCATAATCATGTGTTTTCACTCACTCTTGCATTGCAGGAAAGTCTATCACCAGTGGGTAAGAACACCTAAGGAGTGCATTGAGTCGACACAATGGCTTAAATATTCAAGTGGTCACTCTGACTGCACATAAGCTTCATAGTTCATGAGTTTAAAGGCAGCATGTCATCAGAAAATGACCTGCTTTATAAATCAAGTTTTCATGTTTTTTAGCAATTTTTATAGTTTTTTTTTAATTTTAGATGTCACAATCTCTTTTTTTTAAAAAGCCTAGAATCTTGCAGTTTTCACACCGACCACTAAGCCTACTAATAGTCTGACACTTCATATTCTGTAGTTATCATCACAAGGAGGATTACAATAAAATGTGAAACCTATATATAGGTAACACAGGATTCACTATTCACTTTAGCCCATGGTCACAGCCCACCTCTTCCCTATTCCTGCACAATGACCTCTGCACATGCCAGAACACATCCACAACACTTTCCATGGAAGTCAATGGGTCTTGCCATGTCCATTGTATCTATGGCCCATAACACTGCAGTAGAGAATGTATGTCCATGATGTTAACTGTAGAGCAGGCAAGATGGCCAACCTCTATTTTCTATATAGAAAATAGAATACAAAAGTTTACAATCAGAAATTAAAAACAGATGAGAAAAATAGAAAATCTGGTCTAAAAAGTAAAAATTAAATAAATAAAAGGAATAACATTCTTTTTAGAGTTGTCCAAGACTTAGATCCCCACCATTGAGCTGTTCGCGTGACCTTCTGTGTGGTGTCAAGAGTTCTAGAAGCAGATAGTGCTGTCCGCACTGCAGTGGCCCAGTGTGGTACTGCAGGCATTGATCTCATTTAATTCAATGGGCACTGTGCTTGTAATACCAAACCAGCCTGCTGCGATGTTGACAGCACTATCTGGTTCCAGTGCTGTCTGCACTGATAGTGGGCTGGCGATGAGGGGATTTCAAGTGGCAGATCTTGCCGATCAACTATTCATGATCTATTATGAGAATGAGTCATCGATAGTAAAAGTCCTGGAATACCCCTTTAATTGGAACTAGTCAACAAGTTTATGCTACTTTGTTCACAAGCAACATGGAATACCAACAGACTCCCATGTGCCAAAGAACTGGGTTTTACTCTAAAATACTGCAACATTTCAGGAAAAACATTTCAAAAATAGGCGAGCGTGGGAAGTAGTGTCCGCTGTGCAGCTGTACTCTGGCTTCTCTCCATCGAGTTTGGCTTGACTAAACAGGTCCCTCTGCATATGCATATAAAAAACACCTGGTAACTCTTTTAGAACATGGGGGGTATTTACAAAACTGTCTAAAAGAAAAAAACTGTCTTTGTTGCCTATAGCAACCAATCACAAAGCACTCATTCATTTTATTTTCTGCTCTTGAAAAATGAGAGCTGTCCTGTGATTGGTTGCTTTGGCCAACCAAAGTTTTTCTTTTGCGCAGGTTTATAAATCTGCCCCCATGTTTCCTCTAAATTGTTGCAGCATTTCAGAGTAAAATATAGTCCATAAGGGTGCATTCCCATGAACGTATATCGGCTTGGTTTTCACGCCGAGCCGATATACATCGTCCTCATCTGCAGAGGGGGCGGGGAGGATTGAAGAGCCAGGACCAGGAACTGAGCTCCCGCCTCCTCTCCACCCCTCTGCACCTTTCATTGCAAATAGTGCAGAGGGGCGGAGAGGAGGCAGAGAGGGGGCGGGAGCTCAGTTCCTGCTCCTGGCTCTTCCATCCCCCCCCCCTGCAGATGAGGATGTGAAAACCGAGCCGATATACGTTCATGTGAATCCAGCCTAACACTGAGGGAAGCTATTGATATTTCACGTTGCCTTTGGTTTGGGCAACATGGACCTGCTGATGAGTCCCATTTAACTCCCTAACAGTCACATTAACATTGCAAAAACCCTCCCAAAAATCTAACTTTTTTAATGTATTGAATTTATGTTTTGTGGAAGGAAAACAGAACATGCTGCAGTTTTTTTGAATGACCTAAATGTGAACGCCAAATATACACATGAAAAGAAACCCATTGGATAAGACGGAAAAAAAAAAAAAAAAAAAAAAAATCTGTAGAAACATTTAGATGTCAGTAATGACTAGGGATGAGCGAGCATACTCGGTAAAGCACTACTCGTCCAAGTAATGTGCTTTATCCGAGTATCTCTCTGCTCGTCCTGCAAGATTCGGGGAGCGCCGCGGAGCGGGGAGCTGCAGGGGAGAGCGGGGAGGAACGGAGGGGAGATCTCTCTCTCCTTCTCTCCCGCCCGCTCTGCCCCGCTCCCCGCTGCGACTCACCTGTCAGCAGCGGAGCGCCCCGAATCTTTCAGGACGAGCGGAGAGATACTCGGATAAAGCACATTACTCGGACGAGTAGTGCTTATCCGAGTACGCTCGCTCATCCCTAGTAATGACTCAGCGCCTACAGAAAACAAAAGTCTGCACATCCAACAAATTGTGTGAAGGAGCACAATAAGCCATGGCTGCTAGAAATACAGTAACAAACATGTTTCAGCACCCAACACACCTACCGTAATGTGGCAGATGGGAATACACGGATTTGAACAAATCGTGCACTAAGAATCTTTTTTATGCGGTTAGTACAAAAAACATTATGCATTTGTTTGCAGATATTAAGTGTGTAAGGGTGCTGTTTGTTACAGTAATGACTGCAGCATGTGTGGGGTTAAACGGTGTAGAGGAGGGAGTAGATGATTAGGGCTAGTTTCACACTGGTGAGGGCGATATCAGCCCGATATTGCACTTTTCATCATGTGAAAGCCCAGTGGGGGTTCTTATTTTCATGAAAAACAAACAGAACTTGGGGTAATTTGTAGGGAGGTGGAACAAATGATTCAGAATGGATTTTGTTTTAGGGTTCAAGGCATGGAGGCTCTAGTACCCTGTTGTACCACCTCTAGCTTGGATACAAGATGTGATACAAGCGGGCATGGAGGCTCTAGTACCCTGTTGTACTGCCTTCAGCTAGGACACAAGATGTGATACGGGCAGGCATGGAGGCTTTAGTACCCTGTTGTACTGCCTCTGGCTTGGATACAAGATGTGATACAGTGGACATGGAGATTCTACTACCCTGTTGTACTGCCTCCAGCTTGGATACAAGATGTGATACAGGCAGGCATGGAGGCTTTAGTACCCTGTTGTACTGCCTCTGGCTTGGATACAAGATGTGATACAGGTGGGCATGGAGGCTCTAGTACCCTGTTGTACCGCCTCTAGCTTGGATACAAGATGTGATACAGGCGGGCATGGAGGCTCTAGTACCCCGTTGTACCGCCTCTAGCTTGGATACAAGATGTGATACAGGCGGGCATGGAGGCTCTAGTACCCTGTTGTACTGCCTCCAGCTGGGATACAAGATGTGATACAGGCAGGCATGGAGGCTCTAGTACCCTGTTGTACTGCCTCTAGCTTGGATACGAGATGTGATACGGGGGACATGGAGGTTCTACAACCCTGGTGTACTGCCTCCAGCTTGGATACAAGATGTGGTACGGTAGGGCATGGAGGTTCTAGTACCCTGTTGTACTGCCTCTAGTTTGGATACAAGATGTGATACGTGGGGCATGGAAGATCTAGTGAACCCCATCCAAGCATTCAGAGGAGTTGCTACAGTAGAGCTTGAGAAGGCATGCGTGAGGCGGTTGTCAGCAAGCCACTCTGGCTTGACCAAAATTTTTACTTATAAGGCTGGGGCAGCAAACTGAATCTTTGCTTGAGTCATTGCCAAAGTATCAATCACCAAATACTGTACAAAAAATATCTGATATAAATGGTGCCATGGTAAAACCTTCATATTGGCATCTCAAATCCTGTTACTTGTTGCAGATTTTTTCATCATTGACCCTTCAGGTGATACAAAGCTGCTTTTTAAATCTGTCACTAAGTCCAACCCTGACTGTGTGGAATTCAGCTTTAACGTAAGTACGATATGGAAAGTCCATAAAGCATCTAATAGAAAAATATCATGAAAATATAGAAAGTGCATATTACCATGCTGTGAGCCCAATCAATATCAAAGGAAATGAATGACACCCATATGATAGATTGCTTAGTTAAGTATAATTGGGGTGTCTTCCATAGGAGTCTCACTGTTCTAGATGATCCAGGTCCCTGCACCCTATGAAGTATCAGGAACTCATTGACCTTCCGGGGATCATTTCACAAAGCGAAAAGGGGCTTTGAGCCTCCTCAAGCACCAAGACCCACATGAGACTGCTAATCTCAGTACCCCCTTAGAGCTAAACCTCTGGGCAAAAAGTGGGCATTTCATGTTCTGTAAAGTGCATATCTTCTCAGCAAGGTGGACATTTCTTTCTCAGAGGCCATACCAAAAAGTATAGATTACAAATCTGAAACACAATCTGCTCAGACTATGCCTTTTTTATGTTTATGTGACCTCACTAAAATCAAAGAAATAGATATCATAATATTGTTGTATCCTTTGTATTACACTCCAGCTGAATGTTAGAAACTCTGAAAGGAGCTGCGAACAAACACATGGCGCGATGCCAGGAAATGGAATAAGCATTGCGAAAGATTACTTCACTGTCACATTTCCGTCTGAGGACACTAAAAGAGATCTCAACAAACAGTTGGTAAGCTTCACTGATACAAGCTACTGGCGTTGAAGTGTTAGATCGGATGTCCGATGCTAGAACATTTTCTGTGGTTTGCAAATTTGTAATAAAGGATATTATTTATTGTTGGCCCAATTTCCCCCACGGTCACGTAGCCCCAAAAGTTCAGACCGTCATATGAGCTGTGATGGTCGACCACAGCCTTAGATGGCGGGAAGCTTCCTCCCCCTCCCTGTGTGTTGATGACATGTATGAAGGGGTTTGGTGTTTGACTTAGCCAGCCCCTTTCTCCATCATGGACCTTTAATATTAATACCACCCCTTTAAGAAATCTGACACTACATTACTGATTTACCCCTCCCTCACCAGGCTGTCCTCATCGAAAAATTGTTGCAAGCATTAATTACCATAATTAGAGTTGATCATAGATGATGGTATGTGGACAAAGTAAAGAAATTGTGTAGGTCCAAGATTGACATAGTCTACAACTAGTGTGAGAGCCCAACGGTACTAATAACTATGGGGCTGGGAATCATGTACACTGTATGGCCACTTTATTAGACACACATGCCCTTTCATGATTGGAGCGTCCCTGTATGAAAATTAGACACGTGACCCTGAAGTGCAGCATAATAGCAAGAAAGCAAGTGTGATTCCACATTAGAATGGGAAGATCAAGCGATCTGAGCAACTTCAAATGAGGCTTGAAATGAGGAGCATGCATGGCCTTATAAGTCTCCTCACACCTTCTAGGTGCTCTCTCTTAAGAGAAACCAGACTCTTCCCGACTGAAGTCTACAGACTTCTCACTAGCCAAGCTAGAGACCTACTGCACACTGATGAGGGACAATCACCCCGAAACAGGCTGCCTGTACATGGTTATCTTTTTCTTCTGGAGAAGACTCTGGCTTTGGCTTATATTCCCAGTCATTGTTACAAGGCTTGTTAATCGATGTGCAGGAATGCTGCCTTCCAATAGGTGGCGCTGTAGAGGCATTGTTCTTTTTTCCCATTTGAATAGTACAGAAATAACATGTTCTTCATGTCTACTCAGGAGAAAACGTATCCAAACCTTTCACCTGAAGAGCTCCGCCAATTAATTCCAGACGTAAGTTTCTATTTACCTTAGGCTGCATTCACATGGGCGAATTTAATGTACGCGTTTTGTCCAGTAACGATATGGATGGAACACGTGCGTTTAAATAACACATTGATTCAAATGTGTTTATTCACATGAGCGAACTTTCTCTTGCAATGATGCTGCAAGGTTGAAAAATCACTACGTGTCCTATATCTGGGCGAGACCTCGCAAGGAACCGCCTATTATTTCCCATGGGATCTTGAAAAAATATCACATCACCCTCACCTGCCCTGCGACTGGCATGCGAGTGTGGTGTGACTTTTACCACTGAAACTAATGCAAGCACCTACGTTTGTTTCCACGCACTGAAAAACGCGCGTGGAAATCGCAAGTGCATAGATGCGATACATTTTTAAGCAAAAAACGCATCGTGCTTGCATCCAGAATCGCAAGTTTACAAGTGCGCTATCGGTCCGAGTTTCTCAGCCCAATACTGAGCTTGCCAGGCTGTATTCACACGGGTGATTGTCACATGCACGTTCCGTCCGATAGCGATATGGATGGAAGAAGCATGTGAAAATACCACATTGATTTCAATATGTTTAATCACATGAATGATTTTCTTTTGCAGCGCTGCTGCAAGATAGGACATGCAGCATTTTTCAGTTTTTTTTGGGGGGGGTGGGGGCGATATTGCCTATTACTTTCTATGGGACCAAAAAAGAATTTAAAAAAAACCTCTCATCACATTTCCATGCAGATGTAATCTTCATGCGAGCGCGATGCAATTTTTAAATTTTTCCTATGGAAATAACATGCAATTTTCCCGTACAATTCCCACAAAATGTATCACAACCTCATAGAATACCGTATGTTTACGAGAGCGATATTAGTCCAAATTTTTTCAGACCGGTCTCACGCTCGCCCTTGTGAATGCAGCCTATTATCGAAGCAACCTGCACTTTTGATTTAAATCGACAATTAGATTTAAAATCGACAATTCTATCTTCTGGGTTCACAGGTGTACGAGACAGAAAAAACTGTACTGAAATGCAATGTAGAAGAGTTGACTATTAATGCCGAAAACGAAATGATGGCACTTACGGTGATGTTAGAAGGATTTTCTCCAAAGTCAGACAAATCTAGCTTTCAAGTAAAGTTTGTAAGTGAAAGCCATTTAAAAATCTTATACCTGTAGGGTCTAATTCTTGTATCTTAAAGTTGTCTTCCTATGTTATGTACTAAGGCTATGATCATACACTGTGCTACCTATTAAAGGGGTATTCCGGTCATTCAAAGTGAAAGTTTTATGCTTCATACGGTGATGAAATGTAAGTCTGCAACATGTTATAACTTGTTTTACAAAGCAGCAGAGAAATTACTTTACCTGCTGTCTTCCCCCTGCTAGGTTCTCCATTGGAATCCAATGGTTTCGTCCTGTAGGCTCCTCTTTTCAGGTCAGGCATGCTCAGTGCCTTCAAATTCTGTAATGACAACACAGTTTGTATAGTTGTGAATGAGCACTCGTTGGTAACTGGCAATGGTGCATCATGGGAGATGCAGTTTTTGCACTCCCCAGCAGCCATTTGAAATAAAGTGGAAATCTGAAGCTGGTTGGAACACAGCAGTGACACAGGTCAGCAAAAGGTAGGTACTGGACTTCAGTTTGAGGTTCTACATGGATGTTTGGAATAATGCCAATTAATAGAAAAGTTAGTCAAATTTAGAAAATGTTGGCCAGTCTCTGGAATATCCCTTTAAAAGGCACAGTGTGATCACCTCCAGAGACATAAGCCGGTTCTTAAAGTAATGTTTCCATCAGACATTTATCACCAATCTGCATCGTAGGTAATAAATGTCTGATTAGTGGGCAACCAACTACTGATCAATAGAACCAAAATCCTAAATTCCCTGTTTCTCCTCACTGTGGTCATACAGTCAGTAGAGTTTGATTAGAGCACTGACAAGCTTAAGACTCATTTACATGAAAAGACAATCTTTCAAAGGATGGAAAGATTGATAGTTTCAGCGATTATTTTGCATAAAGTACAAAAGGGCACAAATGCCCATTAGCAGTTTATCAGCTTCATTTGCATGCAAGTGAGCCTCCCAGAGCTGCTTGCTGAACATAGCAGGTGGCTTGAGCTCTGCAATCAAATGCCTTTGTTCTCACACAGGCTGTCAGCTGAATACAATGTAATCAGCTGCTTCCGTGGAGAACACAGTGTGTGGTCTGTGTTTTCTCTTCGGCTGAGGGGTGGATTTTAAAATCATCGTTCAGCTGAAGAGTGAAAGATGGAAGTGTTTACACGCAACAATATCACTCAAAAGCCATCGATTGAACGCATTCTGAGTGATAATTGTTGCGTGTAAATGGGGCTATACACCTTGCTGCTCCATTCAATTTTTATTGGGCTGACGGAAAAATTACTTCCCGCTTTACTCAAGGGGTTTGGGACCCCGATTCATGGGATCAACCTGGGACCCTCAATGATGAGACATTTAACACCTGTTTGGCAGATAGGTGACAATTTAATTGAATGAAAATCCCTTTTGTGGTTGAGTATGAGAATCAGTTATGCTCAGAGGCAATTATAATTGCCTGATGTTTTCTATTAGGGTGCTGTTATGCAAATGCTAGTGCTTCTGTTTTCCCAACAACTGCCAAGATGAACCTAAAAAAGTGCATGTGCAGCCCAGATGAATTTAGCTTAAGACTCATGGGCTTGGGTACAAAAGTTCAGTTTGAGCTCCCACCCTACACACACAACTTCTCTTTATGGCTGCCAGACACAGTGCTTCCATAGAATAGTAAGACACAACAGGGGCACAAGACTCAATTGTTAGAACACGGCCCCTCTCAGGGCTCCCTTTGTATCCCAAACAGTATAGTGCGCACTACAAAATAATAATAATCTTTATTTGTATAGCGCCAACTTATTCCGCAGCACTTAAAATACATACTTTATGTTCCCACACAATAAAAAATTCCCCTCTTTAACCCCAGCAAAGTAATAAGCCCCATTAATGTTTAACAGTTATAGTGCCCTTACGAAGTAAAAATGCTCCCCTAGTGCCCCCCACACACACACACACACACACACACTCACACACAATGTAAGAGTTCCCCCACGGCCATGCTGCCACGTTTGTGCCCCGACACAGAAGCCCCTTCTGCTAAGTTAGGAGTTTACTTTTAAAAATCAAAATGTTCCTCATCATTCTGCACTCAATGCTCCATAATGACAAAGGGAAAGCAGAATCTTAGAGATATTTGTAAACTTTTTAAAAATAAAAAACATTCTGCATTGACATAAGTATTCACCCCCTGTACTCAGTACTTAGTTGAAGCACCTTTGGCAGTGATTACAGCCTCCAGTCTTCTTGAGTATGATGCCACAAGGTTTGCATAACTAGATGTGGGGATTTTCTGCCATTCTTCTCGGCAGCGCTCCCAAGCTCTGTAAGGTTGGATGGGGGCCGGCTGTGGACAGCCATTTTCAGGTCTCTCCAGAGATGTTCAATTGGGTTCAAGTCAGGGCTCTGGCTGGGCCACTCAAGGACATTCACGGAGTTGTCCCTAAGCATCTTCTGTGTGGTCTTGGCTGTTTCTTTAGGGTTATTGTCTTGTTGAAAGGTGAACCTTCTGCCCAGTCTGAAGTCCCCTGCAGTCTCCCTGTCCCAGACACTAAAATACAACCCCACACAGGGAAGTTCGTAACATAGAGGCAGTCGATGCAATTAATATGTGGCCCTTAGAGAGAGGGGGCCCAAATACTAATTTCATCATCTCTTTTTCTATTTGTGGTGAGAGCATATAATAATAATATTTATTTTTATAGCGCCAACATATTTCACAGCGCTTAGACAGGGGGAATACAGGAAGACAAAAGTACAAAACTTACAGAACCACGGTTACATATAGTAATCAGTTGATGGAAACAATAGGGGTGAGGGTCCTGCTCCAACGAGCTTACATACTACAAGTAATGGGGTGATACAGAAGGTAAAGGGGCTGGAGATGTGCACGGTATGGCGAGGTGGAGTGTGAGGGATGCTATACACAGACAATGGTCAGACATTTGGTCATGTGACGGCAGAATCGGTATGACTGCAGGAGTGGTTTATGATGGCTAGCAGGGATTGCAGTCAGTAGGTCAGGGAGCATGTTATCAGGCGGAGTACAGAGGGGTTTGTATAGGGTATGCGGTATGCCTCCCTGAAGAGGTGCGTTTTTAGAGCACGCCTGAAGTTCTGCGAGTCCTGGATTTCCCGGGTATCCTTTGGTAGTAAGTTCCAGAGGACTGGTGCTGCTCTGGAGAAGTCTTGGAGGCGGGAATGAGAAGTTCGAATTAAAGGGGCGCGCATCTAGTTTCGTTAGCAGAGCGGAGAGCCTGGGCCGGGAGATGGATTGAGAGGAGGGAGGCAATATAATGTGGCGCTGCGCTGTGGAGGGCTTTGTGGATGAAGGTAGCGAGTTTGAATTAAATTCTGTATTTAACGAGCAGCCAGTGTAGTGACCGGCACAGGGTAGAGGCGTCCGAGTAGTGGCTGGACAGGAAGATGAGCCTGGCTGCCGCATTCAGGATGGATTGGAGAGGGTAGAGTCTGGTGCAGGGGAGGCCGATCAGCAACGAGTTGCAATAATCGAGCCGAGAGTGGATGAGGGCAACAGTAAGCGTTTTTAGCGTGTCCACGGTGAGAAAAGAGCGGATTCTTGCGATGTTCTTGAGGTGCAGCTGACATGTTCGGGCCAGAGATTGGATGTAGGGGGTAAAGGAGAGATCTGAATCAAATATGACCCCAAGGCAGCGGGAATGTTGTCTAGGAGTTATGGTGGCCCCACACACTGAGATGGAGATGTCAGGATGAGGCCGGTTAGTGGAGGGTGGAAATACCAGTAAGTCAGTTTTAGAGAGGTTTAGTTTTAGGTAGACAGAGGACATAGTGTTAGAGACAGCGGACAGACAGCATATGCAGGACTTTCCTCCAAAGTGGAACTTTCTTCAATAATGTGGAGATTAGGTCCAAAAGGTTCATTTTAACCCCTTAAGGACAGTCCCCTTTTTTTCTTTTACTCCCTCCTTTTAAAAAAAACCACATAACTCTTATTTATTCATCGACTTCGCTGTCTGAGGGTTGTTTTTTGCGGGACGAGTTGCATTTTTCAATGGTTCTATTTAATGTACCATATAATGTACTGAACAACTTTTAAAAAAACTCTTAGTGGAGTGAAAAAAAAACCTAAATTCTGTCATCTTTGGGTGTGTCTTGTTTCTACGGTGTACATGCTGCTACAAAAATGACCTGATAAATTTAGTATTGTAGTATTCATAGTGACCCATAGAATATAGTTTTTCCTTTTTTGCTGTACTTAATTTTTTTTCAAAGATATTTAATTTTAAAAAATTATTTTCTGCTGCCAACTTCTGACAGCTATAACTTTATTTTTTCGTTGACATACCTATGAGATGTCTCATTTTGTGCAAGACGTCCCGTAGTTCCTGGAGTACATACGACTTTTTGATCGCTTTTTATTGCATTTTTTCTTGTAGACAAAGCGACCAAAAAAGCGCAATTCTGGCGTTTGTTTTTTTTTCTGAATTGAGGCCAAAAAATTCAATCTTGGTTACATCAGACCAGAGAATCTTGTTTTTTTCCATTAGGTGCTTTTTGGCAAACTCCAAGCAGGTTTTTAGGTGTCTTTTTCTGGCCACTCTGCCATAAAGCCCAGATTGGTGGAGTGCTGCAGTGACGGTTAACCTACTGAAAGTTTCTTCTATCTGCACACAGGATCTTTGAAGCTCAGCCAGAGTGACCATTAGGTTCTTGCTCACCTCTCTAACCCAGGCCCTTCATCCTCGATTACTTAGTTTGGTGGGACAGCCAGCTCCAGAAGTCCTGCTTGTTCAAAACTTGACCCATGTAAGAATTATGAAGGCCGCTGAGCTCTTGGGAGCTTTCAGTGCAGCAGAATTTTTTTGTAGCCTTCTCCAGATCTGTGTCTCCACACAATCCTGTCTCTGAGCTCTAGCAGCAGTTCTTTCCTCCTGATGGCTTGGTTTTCGCTCTGATATGCATTGTGAGCTGTGAAACCTCATATAGACAAGGGTGTATATTTTAAAATTATGTCCAATCAACTGGATTTAACAGAGGTGGATTCCAAGCAAGGTAAACGGGAACCCCCCAGAGTTAAATTTTAATTGTCATACCAAAGGGTCTGAATCCTTATGTCAATTCACTGGGAAAATGTCCTGCAGTACAGATTTTAAATTTAAAGCATGTCATTCGTTTGTTGGGGATTTTCACAGTGAAAATCACCCCTTTAAATGAGCATGGTGAATTCCGAGGCAAATCTGCAGCAAAATCCACAACAAAGCTGCAGGCAACACGTGGATTTTGTTTTGGATTTGATGCAGAATTGCAATAAAATCTGTGATGGAATTTCCGCTGGTGAGATTTCACCACGTGTGGCTGTACAGTTATACCCGGTTCACATGACAATATTATGTGGAATAGATTTTGACTCATTTGTATGCGAATCCACGGCAGCTGCAATAGAAATCCTCAGATTTTACCAAGAATCTGATGTGGATTGGAGACATTTACTTCTACTGAGATGTGCATCAGATTTTTCTGATGCGGATCTTAACCCTTAGGCTGTGAATCACAGCCCGATTTTCCGCTCGCAAACATGCATTTTCCCTGCGGATGCGAGGAGTTGGTTTTTTTTTCTCAAAACAGTCTTGTATTACTTCGGGAAGTTCCAATCCTCTGCCACGGCCCTATTGAAAACAATGGGAGATGCAATACAAGAGCGCGCACAAAGATAGGACATGCTGCAATTTGTTTCCCGCACTGCATCGCGGTGTGATGTGGAAAACCCCCCGAAAAATGCTGTAATCTGTAAGGCCGTGTGAAGCCGGACTTAGAGAGACTGTAGTGCATCATCAGTCCATTTCAGTCCACTAAAAAGATGCCGGGTTTTCTGACACAATATGTGTAAACTACAGTATCTATTCACTACTAAGTGAAAACTATAATAAGGTCGCTACCACATGGCCGAGAAAAAAAAAAAAAGAAGGGAACAAAATCTTGCATGAATATTAACCCCATTATTTTGAATGGAGTCATATACATGATCAGTTTTCGTGTTCCATAGAACGCATCGCCCACTGTTTTCAATGGGACTTAGCACGGCCTGCAATGTGCACGTGAGTGCGATGTGAGATTTCCCATTGAGAACAATGGTAAACAGTTGCCGATCCTCCGGCGTCACTGAAGTGATGGGAAGCCTTTAAAAAAAAAAAAAAACAACAAAAAAAAACGCCTCACATCCACGGGCAGGTCGCACTTTGGCGAGCACATCGTCGGCCCTAGTTTCACGGTAAGACATCGCGCTCGCCCTTGTGTAGGAAGCCTTAAGCTGAGAATCACTGCTAACGTATCATTATGGTACTTTTAAGTAAGAAACCCCATCATTAAGAAAAAGTCTTAGCATTAAGCTTTTAGAATGAATGCTAATTCATATACCTTCCAAGTCTCGCTGTCATGATGTTCTCATACTCTCATTTTCCAGAAAGCAACACTGAAAATGGAATTCACGGTAAATAAGAACAGAGTGATGTTACAATTCAAGTCAACCGGGTAGGTGTGGATCTTAAGACGGATTAGCTAATAATGACCATCTTCATCAACGTCTTCTCTAAACCTATCCACTGATGCAGCCTACATTGCCAGCAATTAGCCATTTGGATCAAGTTCTAGAAAAGATGGAAGAACTCCTTACTACACCTTACAGATGTTCTGTGTGGCTGTCGTTGGTGACCCGGCACATGTCAAGTTGGTAGTCCAGTTCTGCCCAGCATATCCTGTATTATTGACGGTACTGCAGTGGAAATGCATTGTTGGGTGATCCAATGTCACCAATGGTGCCCACATCGAATATTTGTACTGGGCATTAAAAAACTTGAAGAGTTCTTCCATGTTTTTATGCCATTCTGGCTGTTGTATGTCAGTTCATGTATGCATAAATCAGCTATACTTTTGCATTATTCTTTTTGAATCGCCCTCTATATTTTGTGGTGTGATGATTCTGTAGTTATCATGACATGTCTATATATACATTTTGATAATATACACTTACGGGCTTGTATTGGGACTGAGTGGCGTGGCTTGCCTGTACTGCCCCCTATGATGCACATTAGCAACAGTTCTATGAAGGACCTATTACTAGTTGCACATAACACAGTCAAAGGGAGTTCAATTTGGGATATTTCGGTCCTTCCGATCACTAGTCACTTCTAATCATTTTTTTCCAAGTTAAGTTATATTGATTTCAGTGCATTCTTGTATTTTAGAGATCAAGTTGTACTGAGCTGGAAAAGCAATATTGGAAAGTCTGGAGAACCTGATGTAAGTGACAAATGTAGGATGATGGCATTAAGCCAGTTTCACACAGGCGTGGAATTCACGCGAGTTTTGCACAATGCAGGAGGGAGTGAAAACGCGGAATTATGAAACCAATGATTTTCAATGGTTTCATTCTCATTTGCGATGCTTTCACTCATGCGATGCTGCGTGGAAAAAAGAAACTGCAGCATGTTCTATGTTTTTGCAATATCACCCATTGTTTTCAATGGGGCCGGCGAAAGCAGCACTGGCTCCATTGAAAGCAATGGGAGAACTCGGCGATCCTCTCTCTTCATCCCTGTGGGAATCCCTTCAATCACAGGGGGGGGATCCCTTCATCACATAGGGATGAAGAGATTCCCCCCCATAGGGATGCGAAGCGGTTTTCACATAAAAACTCCTTACATTCATGGGGCTTTTACATGGTAGAAAGTGTGATATTGGGTCGTGAATCACCTTCACCTGTGTGAAACTAGCCTAATTCAGAGCATTCAGTATGTGTCCAAGTTAGGACCACCCCATTTCTTGTCCTAGAAAAGCCATTTGAGATTTCACAAGGTGAAATACCCGATAATCATTCTTCTTTTCTTTTCTAAAAGCTATTTTAACCCCTTCTTGTAGCAAGACAAATATATAACCTCAATGGGAAGCAGTTCCCGCGAACAGACATACATTTATTTCCTATGGATAATGTGGACTCAAAAGCCAAGCCCACACCATCCTTAGTCGGAACCGGCTGTGACTGACAGCTGGCCTCAAACAGCAACAGTGAGGATTGGTAAGGACACCAATCCCTATTGTTAACCCCTTACATGCCGTGACCCATGTTGATCACAGTGAAGTCATTGGCCCTCTGACATGTCATCGCGGAGGGCCAATGGGTTGTCCGGGTCTACTATGGCTTGTGATCGCTATCAGTAGCGATAATGCATTGGAGTATTCAAATACTGCAATGTATTGTCAATGCGATTACAGCATCACAAGTTTTTTTAAAAAAAGTAAAATAAAAATAAATGGTATAGAAAAACACGCAATAGTTAAAAAATAAATGCTGCCCTTTTTACTTTTTTCAACAAATTCTGCCCTTGTTGAAAAAACAAAAAAGGAAAATTAAAAACCGGTATGTTTGGTATCATCACTTTCATAGCGACCCGCACAATAAACTGAACACACTTTGTATAGCATGGCAAACCCTATTGAAAAAAAAACTGAGCCAAAATATTTTTTTCTTCATTTCGCCTCTAAAAAAACACAAACAAATTAATCAAAAAAGCCATATATATCCCAAGATGGTACCAATAGAAAATGCAGCTTGTCAGACAAAACACAAGGGCTCACAGAGAATGGAAAAATAAAGTAGTTATGTGACGTTAAATGCAGCAATGCAAAAAATATATATCTTCCAAATAAAAGGGTTTTTATAGTGTGAAAGTAGAAAAACCCAAAAAAATAATAAATAATTTTGATATAGTAGTAATCGTACCAAAAGGCTAAAACAATTATGCTGCATAATTAACACCGTAAAAAAAATTGCAAAATAGATGGGGTTTATTTGGAGGGCAGATAGATAAAAATTATACGATACATTAGGTGTACACAAAAAAGGGTACCAATAAAAACTACAGCTTGCCACGCAAAAAAAAGCCCTCATGTAGCCACATCAACAGAAATATAAAAAAGTTATGCTTTTGAAATGTGGAGATGAAAATCTCCCCAAAAATCGTTGTGACCTTAAGTCCAAAATAGGCCTTGTCCCTAAGGGTGGACACCCACTGGCGATATTTTCTTTCTTGCGCTACGAGAGCACGGGAAAACTCTCGCCTCGCAGAGCGAGAAAGACGCCGGAATAGAACCGGCATATCGCTAGTGCTTTCAATGGGGCCAGCGGACCCATGGGGGCAGCTGAGAATACTCACCCCGGTCCTCCACGATGTCCCCTGCTGATCTGGTCCTCTGGGACCAGACGCCGGCCTTCTATGCATTCTGCTCTGGTATCCATTCTCGGGTGAAAGTCTTCATTTATATGTGTGCTGTACAAAAAAAAAATGTTTTTAAAATGACACAATTGCCCAAAAAAAAGAAAATCATATTTATTTCCTTCTGCTTTGCTTAGATTCATTCAAAAACTGTGGAGTCAAAATACGCAGTACACCCCTAGATAAATTCATTAAGGGGTCTAGTTTTCAAAATGTGGTAATTTGTCGGGGTTCTCCATCGTTTTGGCCGCTCAATGGCTCTACAAGTGGGCAAAGGGGCTTGGAATTTATTCAGTTGTGCCCTGAAATCCAACGGGTGTTCCTTCCATTATAGGCCTAGCCATGTGCCCTGTAAGTAGATTAGGGCCACAATGGGTACGTTTCTGATCACGGCACAAACAGGGGTATCCATTTTGGGGTACAAGTCTTCATTTATATGTGTGCTGTACAAAAAAAGCTGTTTTTAAATTGACACAATTGCCAAAAACATGAAAATCGTAATTATTTCCTTATGCTTTGCTAAGGTTCATTCAAAAACTGTAGAATCAAAATACTCCTTAATAAATTCGTTAAGGGGTCTAGTTTTCAAAATGGGGTCATTTGTGGGGGTTCTCCATTGTTTTGGCCGCTCAATAACTCTACAAGTGTGCAATGGGGCCTGAAACACCTTCAAGCAAAATGTCTGTTTTGAAAGCCACCGGCTGCTCCTTTCATTTTGGGCCCCGTTGTGCATACAGATATAAAATTAGGGCCACAATGGGGATGTTTCTGAATACTGGACAAACGGGGGTATCCATTTTGGGGTGCAAGTCTTTATTCATGTGTGTACTGTACAAAATAACAGTTTTTAAAATGACACAATTGCCAAAAAAATTGAAAATCGTAATTTTTTTCCCACTGCTTTGCTGAGATTCATTCACAAAAATGTGGGGTAAAAATATGCAGTGCACCCCTAGATGAATTCATTAAGGTGTCTAGTATTCATAATGGGGTCATTTGTGGGGGGTCTCCATCGTTTTGCTGGCTCAAGGACTCTACAAGTGGACAATGGGGCCTAAATCACCTTCAAGCAAAATTGCTGTTCTGAAAGCCAACGGCTGCTCCTTTCATTTTGGGCCCCGCTGTGCATCCAGACATAAGATTAGGGCCACAATAGGTATGTTTCTGAACACTGGACAAACAAAGGTATCCAATTTGGGGTATACGTCTTCATTCATATGTGTGCTGTACAAACAAAACTGTTTATAAAATGACACAATAGCCAAAAAAATAAAAATCACAATTTTTTCCTTCTGCTTTGCTTAGATTCATTCAAAAACTGTGGGGTAAAAATACACAGTACACCCCTAGATGATCTCATTAAGGGGTCTAGTTTTCCTTTCGGTTTGGGCCCCGTTGTGCATACGGACGTAAAATTAGGACCACGATGGGTATGTTTCTGAACACTGGACAAACAGGGGGATCCATTTTGGGGTGTAAATTCTCATTTTCATGTGCACTCTAGAAAAAAAACTGCCTGTAAAATGACATATTTGCAAAAATAGGAAATTTTATTTTTTCTCCTCTAAATTGCATTAACTCCTGAAAAAAAGCTGTGGGGTCAAAATACTCATGAGCCCCCCTCAGTGAATACAGTAAGGGGTGTAGTTTTTTTTTAAAAGGGTTCATTTGTGGGGGAATCTATTATTTTGACACCTCTGAGGCTTTGCAATCTTGGCTTGGTGCAAATAAACAAAGTGTTCCTTAAGATGTTGATAATCAAAAAAACACAGTGATATCCTGTGAAAAAGACACGCCAAAAAAAATGCAAGTGTGTATTCACCCTAAGGGATTAATGTTTTTGCCCAAACTTTGTTTTCACGTTGTCTGGTTTTACATGATCCCCCACACGCTTTGTGTTTACAGTATGGTAACGTTCACACATTCACAGAGAATTTCACCAGTGAAACACTTGTGTCCACCTTGAATGGTAAGTTTATAAACACATTCTATAGAGTTTTTACCCATTTAGAATCCAAGTGTCTCCAAAGTTATTGTGGTTCTTTCTACAGATTTACGACTGAGTTTAGGGATACCCTATTGGAACCTTCCATCAACTCTATCTGTTAAACCGGTAAGAGCTAGTTTATATTGTTAGGCGAGAATTTATACTGAATGTATTTGATTGAAGGGGTTGTCCGCCTGTAAACTATTGATGGCCTATCCTTGGGATCGGAGAGGGTCTGCCACACAGGACCCCTGTCAATCAGCTGTATGCTGGACTGATGCACTCATGCACAGAGCTGTTGTGTTCGCAGACAGTTCCGATCCCGCTGCAGTGGCTTATCTTGGTATTACACGCAAAGTTTCCATTCGTTTTAATGGGAACTTTGCATGTAATACCAAACTGGGCCACTGCAGCGGGATCAGAACTGTCCGCTTCTGGCAGAAATCGGCTCCAGTCAGTAGCACTGATCGCTGGGGGCCCTAGGTGGCGGAACCCTGCTGATCTACTATTGATAGTCTATACTGAGGCTAGACTATCAATAGTTTACAGCTGAATAACCCCTATAAACAAAATATAATCCTTAGCAATATTTTCCAGCTCAATAACTTGATAAAAAAAATAATCAATTCTTGTGCTATACTCCACAAATGCACGCATTTTATCTACAAAATGGGGACACTGCACCAATAAAATACAAAAGCAAAAAGGATTACAAATTGCTCTTTAGACAAAGTTCACATTAGATTGAGCATTAGACTATGACAAGTTAGAGAAAGGTATCTTCACACATGGCAGAATTGGTGCCGACTCTCCACAGTGGAATATCTAGACCAGGAAAAATAAAAATAAAAAAAATCGGCATCACAATCAGTGCCAGAACATGCACCATTGGTGTGGATTGACGCAGATCCACAGCAGACTTCATCCCTTCAACTTGAATCTACTACAGACCCACATCAAAATCCACCACGTGTAAACGCATTTTGGTGCGGATCTGCACAAAAATCCACTAGATGTAAATGCATCCTAAAGGGGATGAAGTAACTTTAAAATATATCCACAATCACTAAATTCATTTATGGGGACATGAGACCCTCATTTTTGTGATCCTTTGAAGTCCCAGCTGTCAGATCCCCACCAATCAGTCACTTATCCTGTGTCCATAAGGTAGGGGAAAAGTGTCTGATCAACGGGAGTCAAACAGCTGGGACCCTCACAGATCACAAGAATGGGGGTCTGGTTTTCCTCCTAAGCCAAAAGAGCAGCCGTTAAGCATGCACATTACCACTCAATTCATCGCAGTGGTTGGGACCCCCACTGATCAGATACGTAAGGCCCATTTAGACAATGATTATTGCTCAAAAGCCATCTTTTGAGCGATAATCGTTGCATGTAAATGTGTGCCCATCTTTCACTTTTCTGCCAAACGATGAATTTCAGTTTGGTATGAAATCCATCATTTGGCAGAACAGCTGATAAGCAAGACCGCACGCTGCGTTCTACCTGGGAAGGGCTGATTACATTGTCTCAGCTGTCAGCCCCACGGCAGATCAAAGGGAATGTAATCAGGGAAGCTGGTGGTTTCTTCCCTGAATACAGCTCCCAGCGGCTTACATGATATTAATTGGTACTAATAGGCATTAGGCCTTGTTCCCATGGGCGACAAAGTCGCGCGATTTTGTAGCAATGCTACAAATCACATGTATGAGTAGCCCATGCTTTCCTATGGGTTACTTCACACATGCGATGTTTTGTAGCATGTGACAACCGGACACAAAAACCTCATGAGTCCGGCGATATGCAAGCGATTTGTGAGGTTCTGTAGCCCATGTTTCCCCATGGAGCCTTCCACTGTTGCATCGCACGAAAATGCGGTTTTCGCACAGTGCATTGCATCTTTAACATTAGGAAATCCTACTGTCATAGCAATAACTTATGCCCTAACTGCAGGCAAAAATAAAAAAAAAATTCACATACATCATCTCTCCCACACTGTCAGCCCAGCCGCATCTTCTCCCCAGGTCCCGGGCACTGATCATCTTCTCTTCTGGCCAGGGATTCAAAAATCCCGGCCTCCTGGAAGCGCTGACTGCGATCGGCTAATGCTTAGCCAATCACAGCCAGCACCTAATTAACCAATCACAGCCATTCTGATGTCATTCATTGAATGGCTGTGAATGATAGACTGCCAGCTGCAATTGGCTGGTGCTCGATCCAATCACAGCGCTCACTTATTGAAGTCAAGGAAATTCAAAGCCCCGTTTACCATAGAAGGAATTCAGTAACAATGGGGAGGATTACATAGTAGCCTGCCGCATCGCCTAGGAGACAGTCGCGGGCGACATAGATGGCGGTTGCGAAGAGAGTATTATGTTTTTTTTTTTCCACCTAGTGTAGCTAGGGCTTATTTTCGGGGGAGGGCTTATATTTCAAGCCCTCCCCACTTTAGTACTTAAAGATTAAGCAATGCTAGTTTAGTATTTTACCCCTCCTTTCCTTCGACATATGTCTATGCCTACGATGTTTATTGGAGATTGTATACTAGTGTGTATACCGTATATACTCGAGTATTAGCCGACCCGGGTATAAGCCGAGTCAATAAGTTTTACCACAAAAAATTGGTAAAACTTATTGACTCGAGTATATAGTATGTAAAAAAAAAAGAAGCAATACTCACCTATCAGCCGGCATCTGTGTCCCTGGCGCGATGCTGTCCCCAGCGGTGCAGCTAGCTGCTGCAGTCTTCTCCCCGCTGTCTTCTCCCTGGCTTGCTTTTGAAATCCCCGCCGTCATTGCTGTGATTGGATCGAGCGCTGGCCAATCACAGATGGCGCTCGATAAACCAATCACAGCCATTCAGAATGACATCACTAAATGGCTGTGATTGGTTTATTGAGCACCAGCTGTGATTGGCTGGGGCTCGATCCAATCACAGCGCTGACGGCGGGGATTTCAAAAGCAAGCCAGGCAGAAGACAGCGGGGAGAAGACTGCAGCAGCTGGCAGCATCGCGCCGGAGACACAGACGCTGGCTGATAGGACAGTATTGAGTTTTTTGTTACACCTTACTTGAGTGTAAGCCGAGGGAGCTTTTTCAGCACATTTTTTTGTGCTTAAAAACTCGGCTTATGCTCGAGTATATACGGTATATTATAGATCGTAAAAAAATAATTCTATATTACATGATTATTTCCTTCTGCAGCAAAGTGTTCAGATTCAAATGTAGAAAGAACGATGTGCAAATCAGCGGACTTATGGAGTTCCAAACTACTGAAGAAGAACCACAAGATATTGAAGTCCCAGATATTAACCCATGAATTGTGCATTGATGCTTTTACTGAAATTACAACTGAGTAATAAAAGCGATAATTATAAACTGTGTCATAGTTTGGTGAACTATGGAGGACACTCGTTTGGCGAATAGACTTCTGGCCCATTTACTGGCATGATTCCTTCAGACTAGTCCAAGTTCCCACAGGAATGTGAACAATATTGACCTCTGTAAATGCATGCAGCAACTGAATGAGAATTGTTCAGGCGTTCAATTCTGCATGCAGAAAACTGAATGACGCACCATTTAGTGTAAGCAGCAGTCATTCACTTCTTAACAACTGTCTAAAGTGAATATAGGAGGGCTGGGGGAGAACTCTTCCCGGCCTCTTAACCTCTATTCCAGCAGAGCTCCGAGAAATGCCAACGATACTCACTCCTGAGCAACAGCACAGTAGCGAGCATCAATGGGACTAGCTGCCGGGAATTGTTTGGCAGCAGGTTGTCCCATGTAAATGGGGCATTAGTCATGTTGGAAGGTTCAAAGGGTTGGTCATTGACTGACCAAGTGTAGCTCTCAGGGATAGGTGGCACTTGAGACAAAACTTTGCTTTTCCTGCAGATGAGCTAATTTGAATACCTTTTATCTAAAGGAGCATTTCTTGAGCTGAAAGATTCCACTTAAATTTTGTCAGTAGACAGGGGCAGTGTGCAGCACACACTGGTTTAACTCCTTGAGTGGCACGCCCGAAAATTTTCTGGGAAGAGCTCCACTACCCATAGTGATATAGCCTGAAAGATTTATGGGCTATGTTTCACTATGGGACCTGCAGAGCACAATGCCATAAGCTGTGGCATTGTGCTCTGCCTGCAAAGTTTCACACAGAACAGTACAGGACTTTAAAAAAAGAAGCAGGAAGATATTACCGATCTGCCGGCAACTTGCCACTCCTGTACTTTATTTACAGGTTGCCACGGAGACCATCGGCTTGTCAGAAGCTGGCCGATGATCCCTTTGGCAGGGAGAGCTGGTGATTGGCTGTCAGAGGATAGCCAGGCACCAGCTATTACACAGCAGAGAATGGAGAAAAACTCTGATCTCTGATGTTTAACCCTTTACATGCCGCGGTCTATGCGACCGCAGCATGTAAAGGGCTGACACCATCGGACAGCAGCAATGTGATCAGGGGGTCCTGATGGGTCTCTGTGGAAGTCGCCTAACGGCACAAAAATTTTTAAAAAGTCAACAAAAAAAAAAAAAAAAATTATAAAAAAATAAAAATTCCTTTTTCCCTTTACTGTGTAAAAAATACAAAATTACACATGTGGTATCCCTGCGTTCGTAATGACCCAGAGAGTGAAGTTAGTACATTTAACCCCTTAATGACGCAGCCCCCTCCCCCCCCCCCCTTTTCATTTTTTCCTCCCCCCTTTTAAAAAAATCATACCTTTTTTGTTTATTCATCAACGTCGCTGCATGAGGGCTTGTTTTTTGCGGAGCGAGTTGTATTTTTCAATGGTGCTATTTAAAGTACCATATAAATGTACTGAAAAACTTTTACAAAAGTCTAAAAGGAGTACAATGCAAAAAAAAAGACATTCCACCATCTTTTTAATTGCAATAGTTTTTTATTAAGATCATCAATACATTAAAAATATAAGCAGTGGAACAAGTAACCGTACAATGAGTCATAGATATTGCGAATAGTATACAAGAAAATGAATAACAAAAATAACTTGGTGCAACACCTAAAGTATCTGGTTGTTCTGACTATGGAAAATGCACTGGTAAGCATAGAATCGTAGAGGTACATAAGAATCCTAGCAGAATACAGTAGGGAAGCATAGTGTACTGAAGTGAATAAACGTATTTATGTCTATTAGGTGAAAACAATAAACATTGAACTTAAAACAATGAACATGGCATCTGTGAATATATTGTATTTTCAATGATCATTCCTGGATCTCCACAACTCCCACTGTGCGTCAAACTGTTTAATCGTATTGTTACGGAACGCCAGCCATTTTTCGCTAGCGTATTGCTCTGCCAATCGGTAATTGAACTCCTCTATCTCTGGGGGCTCCGGCCTCCTCCAATATTTTGCAATTATAGTTTTAGCTGACATTAAAGAATGCGCTAGCAGGGGTCTTATTTGTCTTGGGAGGTCTTCGGAGCCCACCAGTAGTAGAGCTAATTTTGCTGTTCTTGGTATAGTGACTGCAAGTGTATGGTCCAAGAAGTTGAATATCTTGTCCCAATATGTTTTCAGTCTGGGGCAAGACCAAAAAATGTGAGAGAGTGTTCCCTTATGGCCGCATTCTCTCCAACACAAACCGTCTCCTAACTTCGATCTGTTGTAAACTAGTGAGGGCGTGTAGTACCATCTTAAAGATAGTTTGGTTTGGGTTTCTAGTATACCCAAACCTTTTGTGGACTTGGAGGCCAGCGACAGTGCTCTAGACCAAGAATTTTCTGGTATGTTTGCTTTCAACTCTTTTTCCCAACTTATCATAAATGATTTTTTTTTTAAGGATGTGTTGTTAGTCATAATGTCGTAATAGGTTCTTGTTTCAGACTTTTTGTTTAAGCCCGAAAGGTTAATAGTGTTAATTAGTGGCGCCGGGAGGGCGATTTTATGTAAAGACGTGTCTTTCAAGAAGGAGCTTATCTTCAAATGGTTGAAGATTTCACTTGTTGGGAGGCCGTAAGTGAGCTGTAGTTCATTGAAGCTTTTGGTTTTATTTGAGGCTACCAGGTCCTCAATTCGCGTAATACCCCTGACTGACCAGGGCTTTAGATCCATGTCTGGCAAGTATAGGTATAATATTTCTATAGGTAGTGAAGGTCTGCACATATTGTCCTCCGACCCCAATTTGTCTGAAAGTTCCCCCCACATGTCTATTGAAGTACGCAGAGTCACGGAAGCCTCGGAAATTTGTGTTTTTAATTTTTTTGGGTATAGACGTTTTTCTAATGTGATAGCATACATTAAAGCTTGGCCTGGAATGTTTTTTAAAAATCCTCTCTCTATGGTAGCCCATCCCAAGTCACCGCTGTTAGGCAGCAACTGTCTAGATTGGTTCAAAATAGTAGCTTTGTAGTATGCGTTTAAATTGGGTATATCCGCCCCTCCATTTCTCCTGTGCAAGGACAGAACCGATAAAGCTATGCGAGGCTTCTTCCCATTCCATATGAATGCGTTCAACTGTCTTTGGAGTCTATTTAAGGTAGAGTTGGATATAGAGATAGGCAGGACTCTAAAGTAATATAGTATTAGAGGTAGGATTTTCATCTTATAGGCTATGATCTTTCCAAACCATGTCAAGTTTAGCTTAGCGAGGTGGTCTATCTCTTTTTGGGTAGTGTTTAGTAGTTTGGGATAGTTTTCAATTTCTATATTTTTTAGTAACGGTGTCAAGATTATTCCCAGATATGGGATGTTTTTTTCACGCCATACAAATGGGAATTCCGCTTGAATCTCCTCTCTTAGGCCTCTTGGCAAGTTCGTGCCCAATATGAGGGACTTGTCCACATTTAGCTTATACATGGAGACCCTACTGAAGTGCTCCAGTATCGCACAGGCAGAACGCAGGGACTCCAAGGGATGAGTCAGTGACAATATTACATCGTCGGCGAACAGTCCCAATTTGTACTGCCTGTGGTTCACCGGAACACCCCTCACATACGGGTCGACGCGAATCAGCTCCGCCAGAGGCTCTATAGCCATTACATACAAAAGTGGGGACAGCGGACACCCCTGCCTTGTACCGTTGGAAATTGACAACGGATCAGAGAGCACACCGTCCACCAGGACCCTTGCAGTTGGGGAGGAATACAAAGCCGGACAGCACCTGTGATTTTTTCGCCAAAACCAAATTTTTCTATCGTTTTAAAGATATATCCCCAATGGACCCTATCGAAGGCCTTTTCGGCGTCTAATGTTAACAAGATGGTTGGGGTTTGTGTTTTTTCTATCAAGTGTAACAAGTTTAGAATTTTTCGAGTGCTGTCCGAGGCCTGCCTGCCCTTTACGAAACCCATCTGATCCGAATGGATTATATGTGGGAGTACGTGAAGTATGCGTTGTGCAAGGATCTTGGCATAAATTTTGATGTCCGTGTTTAACAAGGATATGGGTCTAAAATTCTTAGGGGAGTTCGGTTCTTTCCCGGGCTTTGGTAGCACTACAATTGTAGCCTGTAACATTTCTTGGGGAAAAGCGCCCCTTTGCATGGCCTCTACGAACATACCCGTCATATATTTTATTAATGGCTTTGAGAAGTTTTTAAAGTATTCCGCCGAGTACCCGTCTGGACCCGGAGCTTTGTTATTTTTCATAGATTTTAAAACCTTGGATACCTCGGCCATGGTAATTGGTTCATCCAACATCTCCGCCTGTTTTTGGTTTAAAGATGGTAGATTCACCAAATTAAGAAAGTTTTGAATTGAGGTGTTGTTGGGCTGGATCGTTTGGGCGTCCTCTTTTAAATTGTACAGGCTTCTATAGTACGACGAGAATGCATTCGCTATTTGCGTTGGGTGCGTCAGTTTAGTTTTTTTGCTTTGGTGGCTCCAAATGTAGGGAATATTAGCTTTTATGGTTTTTTTCTTTAATAGGTTGGCCATCCAGCGTGTGGGTCTGTTTAATGATGTGTATACGTTAGCTCTTTGAGCGTTTACTTCTTTCTCAAAGTCGCCCAGCAGGTATTTACGGAGGTCTAATCTAATTTTGTGCATGTCGTCATGGTTTTTTTTAGAGGGGTTAGCTTGGAGTTCTCTTTCTTTGAGGTGGAGGTTTGTAAGCAACTCGTCTATTTTCTTTGATTTGTCTTTTTTATATTTTGACCCCAATTTTATCAGAATGCCTCTTATAAACGCTTTATGGGCGTTCCATAGGATAATTGGATTCGTCTGTGGGACATCGTTAAATTCAAAATATTCCGATATAGCTTCTTGAATTTCTTTATTGTATTTTGGAATGGACATCAGGTATACATTATTTCTCCATGTTTTGTTAGGTTTGTTATGGCCATCTAAATTTAAATGTAGGACTTGTGGGGCGTGATCGGTCCACACAGCAGTACCAATTTCTACCCTTGCAATTGATGACAGAAGTGGCTTCTCCACCAAGCACAAATCAATTCTGGAGAAAGTCTTGTGTCTCGGCGAGTAGTACGAGTACTCTCTCGCCGAGGCATTGAAGCATCTAAATGAGTCGTATAACGCGTTTTTATACAACCAGTTATTTAATGTGGCGTGTCTTTTGACTGTGGGGTTGGTAGTATCCATGACCCTATCTGGGATTAAGTTAAAGTCCCCCATCATTAGTATTGGCCCTTGAGCTAGTTTGTTTGTTTTTTTCATTAATTTATTGAGGAAACTAATCTGCTTTGTATTGGGTACGTATGCATTGACCAAAGTTATTTTTTGACTTTTAAAGGTACCTGTTAGAATAATAAAGCGTCCCCTTGGGTCACAAATTTGTTTTTCTATGATGAACGATGTGCCCTCTTTAAATGCTAACATCACACCCGCATGTTTTTTCTTTGTGCATGCAAAGATAATCTGTGGGTAGGATCTATGTGACATTCTACTACAATCGCTATCTAACAGGTGCGTCTCCTGAATACATACAATTTCGGCGTTATGGGTAGACGCTTCCTTCCAGACGCTTCTTCTTTTGAAGGGCGAGTTCAAACCGTTGACATTTAACGACAATAACTTCACAGTCATGATGATGGAGATTGGAGAAAATGCTGTGGGTGTGGGGGATCCAGGAGAGCGAAGATGCCTGAAAAAACAAAACACAAAACCAAAACAGGTCCTCCAAGTATGATGGACTGCAGAGTAGCCACGAAAAGTAGCTGAAGGTTGCAACGTGGAGAACCCAGAACAGAAACATAACGAACAGGTTGCGGCAAGATAGAACTTGCATGTTTCGTGGGGGAGAAAGTCCAGCTTCAATAGGCAGGCACTACAATGAATGGTAAGATAAATTTACCGGCGGCTTCTTGAAACGTTTCATTTCAGGACGTGGGAGTCTTGTTTGTTGGCTTGTTGGCGCGTTTTTGGGTCCCGTTTGGGCAGTGGATTTGATGTTTGGAGGGGTACTCCCCATGATGTCAAGGCGTCTGTGGCGGCTTTGGGGGAGAGAAAAATGTGGTATTTGCCATCTTTATTTGTAATAATTTTGGTAGGAAAACCCCATTTATAAGGTATTTTTGCTTCCCTCATGGCAGCGGTTATTTCTGCATATTTTCTTCTTTCGTCTAGTGTTGCCTGTGATAAGTCAATGAATAGTCGTAAGTCGGAATACGGGTGCGGAAAAGGCTGGACCCTTCTTGCTGCGTTCATAAGCTCCTCCTTTGTCTTGAAATAGTGGATACGAACTATCGCGTCCCTGGGGACATTCTCATCCAGAAATTTTGGGCGCGGCAATCTGTGGGCCCTATCAATTCTTAGATCATGTTCTGACATATTGGGGAGAAGAGATTGCATGAAATGCGTGATGTACTTTGCTAAATCTGCATTAAGTATTTTTTCTGGTATGCCTCTTATCTTTACATTATTGCGCCTGTTACGATCCTCCAAGTCTGTCAGTTTGAGCTGGAGTTTGTTTACTTTTTCTTCTAGCTGGTTGTGCGCATCGATTAAGGAATTGTGTGAGGTGACAATCTCCTCCATCTTCTTGTCACTTTTTTCTATTTTGTTATTGATTTCCTGGACTGAGGAATTGACTTGCGATGTTAACATTAGCATGTCATTTTGGATGGTGTCCCTGAGGGCCATTATTCCCTCCTTAATGTATATCTCGGTGACTGGCCTGTTGGTTGCTGCAAGGCTAATTAACCCTCCTTCTGCTATATTAACACTAGCAGGGATTGTATCATCAGCACCTTCAGTGACAGCAGACATTCTCTGCTTTTGCTTAGCGGGGCTGCTAGTTGGGGTTCTGGTGCTGGGAAGCGGCATGGCCGGCGCCATTTTAGGTGGGGGCACCTTTACACAGTTCTTCCCCCCCTGGACTGACCTTGCAGCATCTGAAGGGCTGACGCTGTGCTGGGAGCTGTCGCTTGTTTCCTCCGATGGCTGCAGCTGTCTCCCTGCCTCATCGTCCTCCGCTGGGGCTCCGCTGCTCTCTCTCCGTTCTGACTCCGATATTGCAGGGCCCGGCGCTCCCCTGGCGGCCATTACAGGAGCGGAGCCGCGCGCCGCAAAAAAGGACTCCAACCTCACCGGAGTCTGTTTGGAGTCTCTCCTTCTGGGCATCTCCGGTGTCTTGGGATCCTCCTGCAGCTATAGGATGTAGTGAAGCCTCCGGTAAGTGCTACTTAAGCGGTGGCAAGTGCCCTAGCCGAACGGAGCCTAGGGATCAGCTGCCGTTTCGGTGCCTTGTTAAGCCACGCCCCCCACATTCCACCATCTTTCAGTGCGTTTGGTTTCTATGGCACACAAACCGCAACAAAAATGGCATAACTTTATTCTATGGGTGAGTACGATTACTACGATACCAAACTTGCATAGTTTTTTGGGTTTTTTTGCTGTAGCACTTGTATTTTTTTCAAAGACATTTAACTTTTTTAAATCATTTTTTGCCGCCATCTTCTGCGCGCAATAACTTTTTATTTTTCGTCAACATACAATGAGCAAGGGCTCATTTTTTGCAGGATGTCCTGTAGTTTACGTTAGTACCAATTTGGAGTACATACGACTTTTTGATCGCTTTTTATTGCATTTTTTTTCTGGGAGACAGGCTGACTAAAAAATTTCTGCATTTCTGGCGGGTTTTTTTTCGGACTACGTTCACCGTGCGGGGTAAATAATGTGCTACTTTGATAGATTGGACTTTTATGGCCGCGGCGATACCAAATATGTATTTTTTTGTTTATGATTTAGATTTTATTATAGATATGGCAAAAGGAGGGTGATTTAAACTTTTATTACCTTTATTCTTTACAATAAATAAAACTTTTTTGATCTTATCTCTACTTTTTCTTTTTAAGCCCCTCTGGGGCACCACAACTAGCGATGCTTTGATCACTCCTGCAGTATGACGTAATGCTGTAGAACTGCAGTTATTGTCCGTGGGTGTCAGCTGTAACAAACAGCTGCCGCCCGCGCTGTATAAAGCGAGGTTGCGCCGCAATCTCTCTTCATACATATCCCAATGCTGCAGGACGTAAATGTACGTCCTGGAGCGGGAAGGAGTTAATCTACAGGGTGCACAGCATGGGAAAAAAATTAAAACGTGGCAAAAATAGCTAAATTAGCCTATCTCACCATACAAAAAAAACGGAATAAAAAAGTGATTAAAATTCTGCACAGATCAATAAATGGTACTAATAAAAAGTACAACTCATCCCGCAAATTTTTATTTATTTATTTTTTTTAAACTGTGAAAAACTAGCGGAAAAGCAAAAAACTATTACATTTTGGTATTGGCATAATCGTACTGGCCTGTAGAATTACGTTAATATTTTACACTGCACAGAAAATGCAGTGAAATATAAAAAACATGCCAGAATTACAGATTTTGTTAATCTTGCCACTAGAAAAAAAGGGAATAAAAAGCAATCAAAATTTTACATGTTCCTAAAAATTAGATAAATGAAGACTAGAGTTCATCCAGCAAAAAACAAGGCCTTCTAGAACTCTGGCAATGGAAAAACAACATTAATACGACTCTTGGAATATGACGACACAAAAGCAAACCTTTAAGAAAAAAATGTTTTAAATGTACACAAATAGCAAAACATAAAAAAACTGTATAAACGTGGTATCACCGGGATCGTGCTGACTCGGAGAATAATGTTATCACACTATTTATTCTGTGCGCTGAACGTCGTAAAAATGACATCCCAAAAAACTAATGGCAGAATTTTTTTTTTTCCCCCCAATCTCCCTATAAATGTTTCTACAAACGTTATGCAATACATTATATATACCCAAAAATGATGCACTTAAAAAGTACAACTTGTCCTGCAAAAAACAAGGCCTCATATGGCCGTGTATATGAAAAAAATGAAAAAGTTATGGCTCTTGGAACACGACTGCAAAATTAGTTGAAATTAAATGATTAGACCATTTAAAAAAGACCTGCCCTGGTGGGTCTGACAGGGATGTAAGAAACCCGCCACTCAAGGGGTTAAACCTGCTGACAAGTAGAAGCTTCAGTCAACCTCTTCCTGCCCTGAATCATATTGTTAGTACTGATAGTACGGCGCAATGATGGCACGGGCTCAAAATCTGTGCCTACACTATCACTTGGAAATGCCAGCTGTATTATTCAATTGAAGGTGTGAAATCTGCTGCCAACCTGCACCAAACAGCACAGATTTCAGTGCAAATCCACCACATATGAACATACCCTTAAAAATTTGCATTTGCAAGCAATTCTGGAAATCTTCAACAAAATCCACAACAAGGTTTTGTTACAGATTCTCACTGAGAAAATATGTAACAAATCCATTATTAATCCACCCCAGAAACGTGAAAATTCAAACCGCACATCAATGTCTGCATGGAAAGATTTCACTGGATGAGATTTGTTAACATCTAATCCACATGGTTGGGGATATAATCCGCTGCAGATTTTGTATGTTCAAATCTAAACAGAAAATCTGCAGCATTTCCAGTACAACTTGATTTATCCTGGGGGGCATGGCTAGCTGGCAACATGGACGGACGTCTGTGAGATGAGCTCCCGAGGGACACCTTGTAATCCTGCAAAATCCTGAGAAAAAAGGCTAAGAGGGCCGTCGGAACGGCAGGATATCACTGGCTGATGAGCTCCTGAGGGTTCCGGTGGCTAATCGAGACCAACGAGCCGCTGGAGAAGTCTCCTAGCGGCGCCCAAGCTGACGACCTAGTACACCCTGGTTACACCGCGGCCTGTAACCCACCGCTGGCAACGTGGAAGTGCGCTGATTGCCTTCTGTGTCTGGCTGGGAGAGGACGCTGAAAAGTGTACGGGAGACGCAGGGTGCCTGAAACAATTGTGCAGAGAGGGACCCCTGCAGCTTCTGGGACCAAAGGCGCCCAGGTGCGGAGAGCAGTGAGGGGGAGAGGTGGTGGAGATAAGGGTGTCTCCCAAGACCACATATCCTCAAATTGCTGCTGCCCTGCGGCTCTAAAAATCAGAGGACTGCAGGTACAGGCTGTACACAATCCTGCAATCTTTTCATTGTGTTGCACTGGTACCTGGGGCTGGCGGTGATGTGAAGAGAGGAGAAGCCGCCATTGCCACGTGCTCCGCGCCATGCGAGCCTGTCATATATACAATAAACGCCTCTGGTGCCCGGTCTACGGGGGGCAGTGCAGTGTACAAATCAGCTAGCAGCAGTCAGAGAGCAGTGGCAGAGGGGAAATAGCTCTTTTGGCATTTAAGTATTCCATTTGTGAAGTGAATAAAAAAAGATCCAGGTATGAAAGGTGTTTGCACCATGTTTATACACATCTGGTTATGGGTGTAAATCAAACAGACATTACTTTCTGATTATGGCCTCCATTCCTTAGGTTTCCCCAAATCCCTATTTTTCAAGATTGCTACTGCATCCCTACTGATATGTGGCTTGAAACTACATTTCATACAATTCCCCACTCTGTACTTTCTTCCTGTATGAAACCTTGCTAAGTGCTGCCCTGCTATTGGTCAGAAATCTGTTATTGAAAGCTGAAAAGAAAAAAAGGCCATCCTTGGTCGTTCCTACTGAGCAAGCCTGACCCATAGCTCTGGAATGCCTGCAGGTTGGATCCAGAGACAACCTATCAACAAACATATCTGAAGGGCCAGGAGGTGAGGATTTTTAGTGCTGCAGACACAAAATTCTAAGCAGAAGCACACTGCAAATATTAATAACTTTTATCATTCAACAGCAACTTTGCATAACTGGAATACCCCCTTTAAATTTTCTATATATGGGGTTGTCAGAAACATTGTCCCAATAAACTACTGATGAGCGACTACTGGAATAAAATCGGTCCAGGTCCATATCAAGCCGATTTCACCAAAATCATCATGAATTGGGACGGCTGATTCCAACTCCCATTAAAGTCAATGGAAGTAAAAATCTGGTTTATTCAGTTTTCCTCCAAAAGATCTCTAATGCAGCCAAAACCCCCAAATTACATGGGAATACAGCCACACGTCTGGGAAACACGGTCCTCCTAAAATTGGTAAAAATAGTGTACAGTAGTGCAAGGGTCAATGCTAGTACAGGGGTCAAAAATTGTGCCAAGGAAGATAGAAGATGTGCTGATTGGTTTTAAAACCAATGTCATAAATTTTACAAGGAGAAATTCTGCCAGCTGAACTTCAACACTCAAGCATGGGCCTACTCCAAGGAACAGTTGTAGAGCTACCAGCAATCTAGTAATGATCTGATGTTTTGATGTGGGCTATGCAATGGTACTTCTGCAAGGATTGCAGCAAATACGTATTCAGGCATCAACAGTTCCTAAGCGTGATAGCCCACATTCCTCAGGGTCAGGCATAAGTGTGTCTTCTGACTGGTCCTGTCCTTCATGTAGAATAGCCGGGGTTAGTGATGAATGGAAGGAATGTTGTGTAGCCCTCTCCCCTGCCTCTGGAGCTATATCAACCCTCTTTTCCACACTTTCTACCTCCTCAATACTTTTACCATGGATGGAGAAACATGTTGGAGAAGACTCCCCCCTTTGTTGCCAAAGAGCACCCTCCCTGCTGTGTTGAGTAAAGGCAGACTGGTCAGATAGTTGGGAGATTGGTATCCCTTCCTCCTCTTGTAACAACAACACAGATGGCCATACTGATGAGTACATCATCATGATTGGCCATTTTGGTAGTTTCATCAAAGCATGCTTAAATGTCGCACACACGACTTTTGATCTGGAGACAGTCTACGGGCATCAAATGAACAACCTTCATACAGCAACTATTAAAGGCATAACACTTTTGGTACATCAGTATATATGTGTTGGTCTTCGACCTCAGCTTGTATAGACTTTCCGACTTCCCTGTTGACATCCATGACACAATGATCAAACAGCTCCTCAGACTGAGGGTGTCTTCACACAAGTGTGTTTGTGCGTACATAGGTGTGTATATAAGTGCGCACCCATGTACGTGCAAAAACACGCGTGAATGCAGGTCCGTGCATTGTTTTCAACGGAGGCGCGGCTGCTGCCGGAACACCTGCATTGTTTTTCAGGGAAGGACTTTACATATAAGCTCTTCCCTGAAAAACAAAACTTTTAATGTAAAAAAAATAAATAAAAAAAAACACTTTCCTGTCCGCCGCTGCTGTGTCCCCCACGGGGATGAAGAACACATCTGCGGCAGATGTTTTTTTTCTTCATCCCCGCTAGTAAAAAGCATTCCCTGCTGCCACATTTGTGACAGATGCAGCTGAGGAATTCTTCAATTCTCTACTGCAGCTGTCACACATGACAGCTGCGGTAGAGGATTCTGCTGCTGGCACCGCATCAATTGATTTCAGGGAAGGGCTTTAAATATTAGCCCTTCCCTGAGAATTTTGTAAAAGTGCTGTAAAAAAAAAAAAAAAAAAAAAAAAATAGATACTCACCTTGCTTCAGCTGCCGGGGCTCAGCCGCATCTTTTCCTGCTGTCCCCTGCTCTGTGGTGTCGATCTATTTAAAATCCCCGCCTGCTGGAAGAACTGAATGTGATTGGCTGAGGTGCTCAACCAATCACAAGCAGCTCTCGCCCGTCATTCACTATGGTGCACGCATGTCCTTTCTTTGCAGGCACACGCCTGTAAAGCACAGACATGTGCACACACCATAGGGAACGCATTGGGGGTAACAGACGCGTATTTTTGTGCGTGCGTATGCACGCACAAAACACACGCTCATCTGAAGCCGCCCTGACCCATGATGACTGCTTTGGTGTGTGCAGGGAATTTGGCATGGGTTGAAAAAGAGGCGGGATCTTAATGGCCAAGTGGTGTGACTGGGAGGAAAAGGAGTAGGTTGTGGTAGTTGAAGCATGCTGTGTCATCCACCTTACGACATGTTCTACATGCTGTGAATGTAACACAGACGGAACCACTTTTAAGCAATTGAGTGGGCTTGCCTAGACTTCGGCAGAAGGGTGGGCCGTTGCTTTAGTGGCAGCTGCTTGAAATGCCAACTTGGTGCATCCTCTACCTCATCTTATGACTACAGACACATATCCCTTGCCCTTTGCTTTCTTCACATTTTTTTTTCCGTTTAACTTAACTTTTGAGTTAACCTTGTAATTTGCAGTGCGAGAGAAGCTATATTTTCTATCCTCCATCTTGTTTTGTATTTTGCTCTGTCTTTCTCCGTTTCTGCTTCATTGGTTCTCGAACACTGCGGCTCAGACAATCAGAGCCAGTGCTTCCTGGAGGTGGGATTTTTGAAACCCCTGACCAGGAAGCAGTGGCTGAAGACTACAAACAAGCGCAGCAGGATTTCTGGAGAAGTGCGGTGGAGTGGACAGCACCCGTTAGGTAATGTATTGGGTTTTTTTTTTATACAGTTAGGGCTTATTTTAGGGGTAAAAAGTAGGAATTCCTACTGTAGAAGTTGCATCACATTGCACCGTGCGCAAACTGCACCTGTCCGCTCATGACGAGCAACACTACTAGTGACTCTTCTATCCTCGATTACTCAGATTCTTAGCTCAAGGCACAAGAGCAAGCTGGCTTAGAAGCTCTCAAATCTCACAATTAACCATAACCACATTAGTCTTAATGATGAGAGCTCAAGTTTATGACCTTCTCACAAAAGGGCAGCATAAAATTCAACATGGCAATAGGCAGCGTTCTACCAGGCTTATTAGCAGAGTTTATAGTTGCCACCAATTGTTTTGTAAAATTTGCTGATCTTTCAGGGTTTTATCATAATGGTTTGATAAAGTGCAATTCACATAGAGGCTCCATCTGTAAATTCACTGCACTCTGCAGGCTATAACGCTTCTTTATTCTCAATGTAACTCTGTCTTTTTTGCACATACATAAAGTATATAGAGTGTCTCTAAAGTAAGGGAACAGCTATAGAAAAATTAAACTAGTTTGGTAGATTGGGAGTGGGGGGTTAACCTGTTGGATCATCTTAAATGCCGCCATCTTGGATTCAACTTCAGTTTTGGGTTTTACTGGTATAGAATTGCGCCAGAAAAAAACAATGATGTGCTTCATAACTTTATTCATTCTTATGTAAAAAAAGTGATTTTATATGAAACCATAAAATTGATTTCAAGAACTACAAAATGTGTTCAATATGCTCTCCAGCATGTTCAAGTGTTTAGGCTATCCTTTTCGCTCATTCCTCACCAAAATACCTAGTTAAAGGTTAGCACAAGCATCAACAAGTCTGTCTTTAAGACGAACAACATTTTGCATCTTCATTACAGTAAACAAGTGCCTTGACATAACCCCAGAGACAGAAAAGCCATGGGCTTAAATCAGGAGAATATGCTAATCACCTAAAGGGGTTGTCCTGTAGATAAAGTAAATTTTTTTTCTGCAGAGGCCACCTGCAAATAAAAGCGCTTAAAAGATACATTAAAAGCTATTTAAATAGCACTTTCCACTTACCTGCAGCAGCCTTTTCTTTACTTTGTAAAAATTATTTTCAAAGATGGCACCGCGGGTCTTCTCCCATGGTGCACCACTGTATATGCTCTGACGTGTGCGCTCCCGATGACGCCGATGCTGTGTCCGTGCCTCTCGTTCAGCAGCAGTGGCAGGCACTCACTCCGCTCTGGTATCTGAAACCAGGAAGTATGTGTACTGTGCATGCGCCGACCGGCGGCGCACGTCCCCTGCAAGGCTTCCAGAAAGAGCGCGGTCCCGGCTGAAGAAAGAACTACTGCGCATGCGCGGATGAGAAGAGGCTCGTTCCCGCGCCGACGAGAGCTGCTGCTGGCCCGACAAGAAGAAGAGAAGAGTTCTTGTCGTAACCAGGGACGACCGAGGAGCAACACGGGGGGGGGGGGGGGGGGGGGGCCTACAGGTAAGTCAACAACTTCTGTTTGCATTATTTTCCATGCACAATGTATATTACAAAGTGCATGAAAATGGGCAAACAGAAGTAATGACATTTAATGTTTATGGCCAGACAACTCCTTTAATTGGACGAGTGATTACCACTACGGCCAATCCACTTTTAGGGAAGCTGCTCAAGATAGTTTCTGAGAATGCATCCGTAATGAGGCGGGGCACCATCTCGCTGGGAGAAATCAGGAAATGTTCCATCTTCTGACAATAAAGGAAATACGTCTTCATCGAACAACCTTGGATAATGGTGTTCTTTTAATGTTGAATCAATGAAAAAAGATATCCCACAATTCGGTTACCCCCTACCATCACTTTAGGCGAGGCAGTCATGTCAGATGGATTCGTCCAGTGAGGTTTGTGTCACACTAGTATCTGTGATTCTGTTTGTCTTATCACTTAACCTCACCTGATAAAGAAAACAAGGCTTTATCTGAAGTTACTGTGTCACCTGTTCTGCAAATTTTATCTCATAGTCTGGGACATCATTGATCAGACATTGCAGCATCTGAATTTTGTAAGAGTGCCATGTATAGGTAGACAAAATCAGGTATGGCTGAAATGAGGCACAGCTAACCCCCTATTCTTGAGACAGATGACGATTGCTACGGTTGTGGGCTATTGCTAAACGAGGCCAGAACGTTCGTTGTTGCTACACTTTGTGATTTTTGGTTACACAGGTCTTAAAGGGGTTGTCCCGCAACAGCAAGTGGGGTTACACACTTCTGTATGGCCATATTAATGCACTTTGTAATATACATCGTGCATTAAATATTGGCCATACAGAAGTTATATACTTACCCCCTCCGGCGTTGGCGTCCCCGTCTCCATGGCTCCGACTAAAGCCTTCTCCTGCCGCGATTAGACACGCTTGCGCAGTCTTCCCTCTTCTGTCTGGCTCCAGCGTGCTCGCGCTGCACAGGTCTTCTGCGCATGCCGGAGCGAGACAGAAGAGGGAAGACTGCGCAAGCGCGTCTAATCACGGCAGGAGAAGACTTTAGTCGGAGCCATGGAGACGGGGACGCCAACGCCGGAGGGGGTAAGTATATAACTTCTGTATGGCCAATATTTAATGCACGATGTATATTACAAAGTGCATTAATATGGCCATACAGAAGTGTGTAACCCCACTTGCTGTTGCAGGACAACCCCTTTAATAAATTGGCAACAGACCTGGTTTCTTGGATTTTGGCAAGAAGTTTGGCAACTGTACTGGGGTTAATGCTTCACTCATCGGAGGACATAGGGCCTTATTTACGAATACTGTTTAATAGATAGTGCAAACTTAGACTAAACAGTAGCTATGCTAAATAGTAAAATCAGTCTATTTTTAAGACTGTCCAGTGTAATTTTATACCACCTTTTAGTTGGCACTTTTTTGGTGCAGTATCTGGCACACATAAATTTTTGGTGCAATTTTGGCCAACTTTTTTTCTTCCTGTGTTCAGCACAGCAAAAACAATGCCCCAAAAAGTCTAAAACATGTACTAAATGTGGCTCAAAGCATGTAAGACAGTTTACAGGCTCACTGGAAAAATTATTGAATTTTCAATAGGAAATAAGCCTCATAATGCCTAAGAGAACACATCACATATGATGCATAAGGATAAAGGATAGCAACGCCTAGATAGGTCAGTGCGTATCCCACCTTTTAAAAGCCCCATCACCCACAGTTTTGAGAACCTTCGATAATTCCGTCCAATGACCAGCACGGGTATTGTGCAGATAAGTCAACTTGTGCTGGGCATGCACACACTTCAACATCCACAATCTCAGATACGCCATTGAACACGTACAGTGGAGACTGTAGTCATAACTCACCTGATCCCAATGCATCAGTAGGTGAGATTGGTACCACCAAGAGACACATAATGTCAGCTTTTCATAACTGCACCATGTCTTATATGTCACCGATTTCACACTTTCCAAAAAATAAAAGCCACGGTAATTGTGTATCCATACACGGTCCAGAAGTAACTCACTTTTTACGGAATAGGCATTATAATCCACAACAAATATGCCCAGTTGAAACATACCCTTAAAGGGGTTTGACTACAATGTGACTTTTTAAAGCTCTGTAATTTTCCGAGTCTTAGAACTTCTGCACTTTAGCTGCTTTTCTTGTCAGCTTTCATAATGCAATTCCTCTGTTGGGCTTGTTGTGTTGAGTGAAGATGCTGATGAATAGTCCTGCTGTGCGCTTCAAGTGACTGACCTATCCATCCAGATGCCGCTGAATGCATTAAGGGCCGTGATAAGTAGTCCTCCCATTAAAGGAATTAGAACAGGTGAACTACTTATCTATCATGCACTGTGCAATGTATTCAGCGGTGGGTTAAAGCGCTGACAGCAGGGGAACGGCACGGAAGGCCAAATATAGGAACCAAAAAATAGACACTATGCACTCCAGCATAGCCGATCCATCCTGTCGTTTCATCCCTGACAGCTGTTGTCCAGGGAGAGTAGGGGATCCCCCCCACACATTACATGTTCAGCTGATTTATCTTATGTGTATGGCCATCTGTAAAATGAGGTCACAGCTTTTCTGAAAATTGTGGTTATCTGGTTTAGAAAAAAAAATAAAGACAGCCGAGGATCGATCTCATAACTATGTATAAATATATCAGGGGACAATAATGAGATCTCTCCCATGACATATTTATACCAAGGTCTAACTAACAAGAGGGCACCCTGTATATCTAGAAGAAAGAAGGTTTCTACACCAAACTGACGCATTTGAACTCTGGTGCTGGAGGGCAATGCTGCGGAGACCTTGGACTGCCATGAAAACAAACAAGGTAGTGTTAGATTGCGTCAAACCAAAACTATCACTAAAAGGGCAAAATCAAAACGGCGCCTTTTTTTAAGCCATGTTGTGAGGGTATATATATATATTGCCATATGTGTTTTTTATACCTATATGCAAGTTTTATTCAATTCCAAATGAAAAAAACTTATATGTCGCCTTACATCAGATATTCCAAGAGAGATGTTCTAGAAATTCAGAGAAGAAGAACCAGACATGAAGGACGCATGTACTTGGCCGTTTTCCCAGAAGCCCATATCAAGATGTTCAACCATGTACATAACTTTCACTGTCTTAGGCCGAAATCCGGACTTCTTAGAATTGAGTGGGTGATTCTTTGTACTGGAGTTAATTGAATACGTGATTTTCTGTACGTAAGCCAGAGGCGCCAGTATCAAGATAATGACTTATATGATTTTCACTGTCTCAGTCCGCAAATCCGGACTGCCCATATATGGTTATGAGCCCATCACCCCCTAGTGGGGATGGGACAAAGGGTATAAGATCTCATGTAATCTGTAATAAAGTGCGCAGTTTTTTCTCCCGTGTGAGGAATGATACCAGATCCCTGTGTGGTGTCTCTTCTTACGGCCGGCAACGGGGCAAGTGGGGTGGGCCTGATTGGTGCTGTACTTAGAATTTTAACCCTGATAAAGTGATGCACGCTAACTCACTGGAAACAGTACTGATGCTTGGCAGTCAGTGGAAAGAGAAGATCAGGACGATAAAAAACAGAATGGCTAGATACAATCAAGGCACCAACATGTCATTCGCCGAACTGAAAGAAGCGGTGAAAGACAAACGCGTAAAGAACTTTGATCCATAAAGTGACCAATGGTTGGCTGCAACTAAACAGATAATCATCACCACACCAACATGGAAGTGGGTTCTTTACTGTAAGAGCAGTGAGACTGTTACTCTCTGCCTGAACACATGGTGATGTTAAACTCACTAAAGGAGTTCAAGAGGGGCCTGGACACCCTTCTTGAGTGTAATATTCAGGTTATAGTCCCCGATTACTTCAGAAGGGTCGGTGATCAAGTGATTATTCTGACTGCTAGATTGGAGTCAGGAAATAATTTTTTCCTTAAAGAAAAATTGGCTTCTACCTCTTTTTTTTTTGTCTTCCTCCGGATCAACATTGGGGTAATAGGATAAACTGGATGGACTTATGTATTTTTTTTTCAGCTGAACACATTATGTTACTATGTTTACTGTCATCATTATCCACCCTCTGCTTTCTATCACTGAGCCAGTTACTTACCCTCTTAATCGTGTATATAGGATACCTTTTAATGGCTAACAAAAATATATGATGTTATAACGAGCTTTTGAACCTACATAGGGTTCTTCCTCAGGCTAAATGGAATGGATCATAAAAGGCATCTATATATACACATGAACACGAATCATAGAATGGTAGAGTTGGAAGGGACCTCCAGGGTCATCAGGTCCAACCCCCTGCTCAGTGCAGGATTTACTAAATCATCCCAGATATTTGTCCAGCCATTGTTTGAACACTTCCATTGAAGGAGAACTCGCCACCTCCCGTGGCAACCTGTTCCACTCATTGATCACCCTCACTGTCAGAAAGTTTTTTCTAAAATCAAATCTGTGTCTCCTCCCTTTCAGTTTCATCCCATCACTTCTAGTCTGTCCTTGTGCAAATGAGAATAGGGCTGATCCCTCTGCACTGTGACAGCCCTTCAGATATTTGTAGACCGCTATTAAGTCTCCTCTCAGCCTTCTTTTTTGCAAGCTAAACATTTCCAGATCCTTTAACCGTTCCTCAAAGGACATGATTTGCAGACCGCTCACCATCTTGGTAACTCTTCTCTGAACTTGCTCCAGTTTGTCCATGTCTCTTTTAAAGTGGGGTGCCCAGAACTGGACACAGTATTCCAGATGAGGTCTGACTAAGGAAGAGTAGAGGGGAATAATGACCTCACGTGATCTAGACTCTATGCTTCTCTTAATACATCCCACAATTGTGTTTGCCTTTTTGGCTGCTGCACCACATTATTTACTTATGTTCAGTCTATGATCTATTAGTATACCCAAGTCTTTTCCACATGTGCTGCTGCTTAGCCTGATTCCTCCCATTCTGTATGTGCTTTCTTCATTTTTCTTGCCCAAATGTAGGACTTTGCATTTCTCCTTGTTAAATACCATTCTGTTAGTCGCTGCGCACTGTGCAAGCTTTTCTAGATCTTTTTGAATACGCTCTCTCTTCCCTAGTGCTAGCTATCCCTTTGCGTTGTCGGCAAATTTGATCAGTTTCCCATCAGTTCCCTCCTCCAGATAATTTATAAAAATGTTGAACAACACTGGGCCTAGGACAGAGCCTTGTGGTACCACACTTGATACATTCTTCCACTTGGACATGCAGCCATTTATGACCACTCTGAGTAGATCACTCAGCCAGATATTAATCCACCTAACATTTGCCTGGTCAATCCCCATATTTTTTCAATAAGTATGGTATGAGAAACTTTGTCAAATGCTTTACTAAAGTGAAGATATACCATAGCCACCGCATTTCCCTGATCAACCCAGTCGGTGATTCTGTCATAAAAGGAAATTAGATTCATCTGGCATGACTTGTTTGTCACAAACCCATTCTGGCTCTGGTTATTTACTCCATTTTTATCCAAGTACTTGCATACATGCTGTTTAATAATTTATTCAAAGATCTTTCTCGGTATAGAAGTCAGGCGCACAGGCCTGTAGTTTACTGGATCCACCTTCTTCCATTTTGTGAAGATATGGACAACATTTGCCCTTTTCCAATCTTCTGGGACTTCTCCTGTTCTCCAGGAATTTTCAAAGATTATGACGAGTGGTTCAGCAATTACCTCCGCTGCTTCCTTTAGTATCCTAGGATGTAATTCATCTGGACCTTGAGACTTGAATTCATTTAAGTTAGCTAAGTGTTCCCTCACCATTTTGCTGCATATAGATAGCCTGCATTCTTTAATTCCCCCAATAGCACAGGAAAGATCAGTTGATGTTCTATCTACTTTCTAAGAAAAAATGGATACAAAATAGGAATTTAAAAGATCGGCCATCTCAACATCATTCTTAACCAATTTACCATTTTCATCTTGTAAGCATCCAATAGCATCTTTGACTTTTCTTTTGCTTTTGACATCCCCCCAAAATCCTTTTTTATGACATGGTACCAAACTTTTTTCGTTTTACCCATTTACACACATTCTTACACAGACCAAGATTCTCATTTTATATACCAACCTTTTATGCAGCACAGTATCAAACACTTTGGAAAAGTCTAGAGACACAAGATCCAGTGACTCTACCCAGTCCAGTCTAAAACTTACCTCCTTTGTAGAAGCTGATCAGATTGCTTTGACAAGTGTGACCCCTCCTAAAGCCATGTTGATACAGTTATACAGCTCTTTTCCTTGAGGTCTACCCAGGATAGCATCTTAGAAACCCTTCAATAATTTACCCACAATAGAAGACTGACCAACCTGTAATTTCCAAGTTCACTTTTTGACCCCTTTTTGAATACTAGCATCACATTGGCTATGCACCAATCCAGTGGAACAGACCCCAAACCTACTACTTTTTATAGCTGGCATAGATTTATTTTCAGGCAGACAGCATGAGATGTGCCCAATGTATTAAAAGGTGTGTTACTATTCTTACTCCGGAGAGATTGATATTAGGACCCGTGTCTATTGTCTTAATAGTATTTTGTTAAAGGGTTTCCACAAGCGTGTAGACAGAATCTAAACTATCAGGACAAATATTCAAGTTCAGTGTATGGCAAATGTCATTAACCCAACCTTCCAAACCATCCTTCCTATTATTTAGTTACTCAGAAATGTACGTCCAAGCAATCAACATAAGGCTGGTCTCACACGGGCAAATATCAATTGTGGAATTCGCAATCGGCGTCTGCACGGAGGACCTTTAGCATAAAATCGTACAGAAAATCTTTAATGAATGACTGCAATGCAAATAACAGTCTCCAGTGCCTATTTTTCCATATAAATCTAGTATTACAGTAGTGCTCCCTAAAAGCAAAACCAAACATACAGTACTGTGTAGAAGTTTATGCATGTGTAGAAAAAATGTTGCAAAGTAAGAAAACTTTCAAAAACAGAAGTGTTGATATTTTGTTAATTGGCTAAAAAAACTATTATGTAAAGCCTGTGTCACACAAACGTATTTGCGAGCAATACGCAGGAAATAGAACCCATTGATTTCAATGGGTTTGTTCACAAGTAAGTAGTTTGCATGTGCAATTGCATCACGCAAAAAACAAAAAAACTGTATATTTACAGCTTGTGTGAAAGAGCTCTAAATGTAAAATATGTATCTTTATTAGTACAGAAAAAAAAAAACTCATTAAACAAGCCGAACAGAAGAAGGATCCGTATTTACATTCCAGAAAATCATTATACAGGATAAATAAATAAGTAAAATTTATATATTAGATATCTATATATGTATAATCCTTAATCAGCATGGCAAATTAAGTTAATCAAGTGCCAAATGTATCCAAAATAACATAACAGATAATAGTTATGTAGAATAGATATGCAGAGTATACCCTATACAGAATACAACAAACGGCTGAATACATAAAGGACTGCATCCAAATCAAAATGGCATAATAAACAAGTGGCATAGTAATGCAGTAAGGTAGGCGGCATACTGGTATAAAGTAGGTATGATATATAGTTAGGTGCCAAGGAGGTCAGAGCGGACCATGTTAAACAACACCACAACAAACGAAAGTGATCAGAGATCACAATTAATAAATATAATTCATAAATAACGCTAATTGTCATAGAAATAGCTTGCCTTAACGGTGCCAACAGAGGAATATCGTGATTAAATAAATGGGGTAAACAAGAGGGTTTCGTTTAGACCACAGGTGTGACAGCAATCAATGCGAAAGATCAACAACAATGCTTCAGGGTTATTGTTGTGAAACTCACAAATGTGATTAGCTACATGTGTATCCACTCCATTTGTAACATTGCCTATACGGGCAAGAACGCGCCTGGGAAATTACTGCACAGTCTTGTCCACAGTTTTTCGGACAGGTACAGGAGGCCATATACACCCCAACTGTGAACAGCAATTAATGAAATTTCGATTAAGCAAGGTCCCGCACTGGTGAATTTAGTGCTCTTTGAGATGTTCCTACAGGCTTTTCAACTTGAACCAGATTCAAGCCAAGTCTGTGGGCTAACAGCAGGGGCAAGATGGCTATGCACTAAATAATCTTTTCAACTCCGATACGGAGTATCTTTCAATCGTGCATAGAAGGTAAGTCCTCTCCTAGATCAAGGTCAGCTACGAGTATATTCCAATAATGGCCAACGATGTTTCACACCTGCTTTTCTTGTTGATCAAACGTCACAATTATACGGATCTTGTCAACCAATGTCACTTTATTATGTGGAGCTAAATCCTCTCCCTATTCTCAGAGCAAGCATGCTCATAGGCAGACCTAATAATATTACTGGGATAGCCTCTGGATCGGAATAAATTGGTCATCTCAATAGCTATATTTTGAAACTCCTGCAGGTCAGAACCGTTCCTCCTAATACGAAGGCACTGTCCCTTTGGGTTACCCCTACACAGAGATTTAGGATGGCAACCTTTCCAGCACAATTGGTTGTTAGTTGCGGTGGGTTTTTGATAAACAGTTGTAGAAATGGTACTATTTATCCTCTTGTTAATTGAAAGATCCAGAAATGTTAGAGGTCCATAATACACTGAGGTAAAAGAGGGGCCTATAGTGTTAGAATTAACGTGTCTAATCAAATCAGAAAAGGCCCCTGGATGTCCCTGAGCATTAAATCAGATGTCATCTATACATCTCAACCATAAAGATATACTACCGGTTCATAGTTCACTGCTCTCCACAAAAACGCAACATCTTTTCCACCAGCCCACGTACAGGTTGGCACACGTAGGGGCACACGGGCTTCCCATTGCTTTTCCCCTGAGCTGGTGGGACATTTTGCTATTGAACAAGAAAACATTATACTCGAACATGAATGAAAGAAGCTATACCATGCATTCATTAGGCCATCTATGACATAAACGCCTCTGACCTGGAAAGTAATTCACTGCATTCTAACCATCCTGATGTGGAATCGAATTATAGAAAACCCTCAATGTCTAAATTGGCCAACAGTCTCCTTAGTCACAGTTAACCCATCCAATGTATGTATAAAAGTCCATAGTGTCTTAAACAAAGGCGGCAAGGTTTTGGCAAATGGATGACTATAGATGCTAATGTCTTGTGTCAAACTACTAATTCCGGACACTATTAGATGCCCTTTTTTAATGGGGCTAGACCCCTAAGCACCTTTGGCGGGCAATAAAAAGTGTCCAACTGTGGCTTAGATGGTACCATGAAAGAGAACTCGTAGCTGATGAGGTCACGTTATCTGGCTTTGGACAACAACTCAGTAAGCTTCCTAGAGAGGTAGTTGGTAGGATCATGCGTGAGGGTCCGGTAGTTATCACGGTCATCTAGAATACGCAAACACATCTCTACATACTTGGGGCGATCCAACAGGACCACATTACCCCCTTATCAGATGATTTGATAATGATGTCTTGGAGCCAATCTAAATTATGTAGAGATATTGTTTTTTCACCCCTGTATTTTTACAAGGGGGAAGTCGTCTTAGTTCATCAATAACCATTTGTTCAAATATATCTGTGTGCGTATATTCACAAACTGGTAAAAGTTTGGTGCTTCTAGGCTTTAGATCCATACATCATCAGAATTGCCCCCCTACCACCACCATACTGGCTCACCTTCCCCCAGCGAAGTGATTGAGAATTGTGTAAACAGCAATCGAACATTCAGTTTAAACATTTCTGTAATTCCGGCCACCAGTGGCTGTGCAGTGAAAAATCAGTATTACTTTCTCAGCTATGTTTGACTGAGATGGAATACCCCATTGAAAGTATTATGTGCAGTATTAATAAAGAAAAAAAGACACCATCTTTTAAAGAATTTCATGGTTTGTAATGTACAATTCCTATGATATCAAAGACCTACAGTCAGGAGTAAGCTGGTGACGACTGAAGATTGGCTAAACCAAGAAACCTTCCCCTTAAGCTTTGTGAGCTCGACGAAATAATCTGCAAAATAAAAAGACAAGAGTTACATCTCCCAGAATTCCGAATCACGAGGGGGGCCAGGGCAACATGCAAACATCTATCTTGGCATTGAATTGTCTTTGCTTGTTTCTCTAGTAAACACCTTAGCAAGAGGGTTACAAACTGCATTATTGCGAAGCAATATACGGTTTAAGTGTGGATGAAACCCCAATATTCTGCATATATCAAAGTGAATACACAATTCTATTGAATCTGGGGACAAAGTATATCAACTCTAGAGCTTTGCCCATTATCAAACAACAGTAGTTGCTACTTTTAGGCAATACTAATAGTCTCCCTTTATATTATATTATCTGGTGAACTGGATGACAGGGGAATTGTCTGAGACTAATTCTAAAACTGTAGAAGAAGGGAGAGAGAGAAAAGGGAAAATAACGGAGAAACAACATTTATTATTAGATGTTTTATGTAGATCAGAATGGGTCACATAATATCTTTCTCTTAAAGGGATTATTTAGGCTCTGTGAGAATATTTAATAAATAAACGAGACCTCCTATTTTATCATATCAGCATAGTTATACTGTATCACTTTATCACGCACAAAAATTTTTCTTTTTCTTTTATCTAAATAAACTAATAAAAGTTATATTTTATCCTTTTGTGGTTCCCCACGGTGAAATACACTTTATTGACGGGAACTTAATTGCCTCGGTGATATAAAACTCACAAAAAAGTAAGCGTGGCAACTCGCAGTTTAACAGTTTTACTATAATTTCACGCCACAAATTGGCGTATATTCTAGCACAAAGCTACGCCAGCTTATAACTGGCATAGCTTCCACTTTTTGAGTGTACAGACATCCAAAGATATGCCAAATTTAATTAAGAGGAATGCACCGTTTCATAAGCTTCGTGCATCGTACCTCAGCATATTTTGTTCTAAAACCATGAAATGCCAGTCTTAATAAATCCCCTCCACCTCCGATATCTATACAATAGTTACCTGAAATTAACGATCAATGGTAAAAGCAGCAGAAAGAATAACATTTTCAGCTATAAGAGTCCTCAATTCCGACTGCATTTGTTACTTGCTGTTATAAACAAGAATGCATTACAAATAGATTACCTTCACTAGCACATAATCCCCTGGTCTGGCTCGGACATCATTCTCTAATGAATTGCTGGCAATGGAGTGATCATGGAAAACCACTTTAGTGTTTCCATCATTCCTTCCACAGAGATCGGAGGACGAGCGTTTACTAACCTGAAACACGAGTGAAATGAAAAGTATATATCATATTAATCGTTATATAGTTAGGTCTATATACTGCCACAATATTAAAAGTAGCAAGCAATGAGAGAAAAAAAATCCTACTTTCAAGGATAAACCAACTGAGAAACAGTAGTAATCTGTTGTGCTTCAGTGGAATAGCAGTGACATTGCAGCTTAAGGCCTCGGGTCAGCCAAGCGTTGTTTACGCGCTGCTAAGTAATTTGTGAACAACGGTGCTCACACGCTGAAAAAAGATTGCATGAACGGGCTGCCTCTAGCTCCATGATGCAGCGCGGTCACACAGCGGCATACCACAGAGCTGACATGGAAGTCGGCACTCGCTGTCCTAACTTTGTAAGAAGCGCAGATTCTGCGCTTCTACAGAGCGCCCATGTGAGCGCTTCCACAGCAACCTATTGGTTGCTGCAGCAGCTCGAAAACAACACTCATCTGACCGAGGCCTAAAAGATGGAAGCCAAAGCACTACCGTGCATCAAAGAAGATCTAGCATCACTCCTGACATGTCCGTTTTTAGTAACTATTTGTGTTCTTCATGAAACAATTCTGGAGCATCATTTCTTAGAACTCTGCATTTGTGGTGTTTTCTCTCCTATGCTCTTTTCATATAATGTTTTTTTAATCCAGCGCTGGTTCAGTCTTGGTTTCTGTCCTCCATGCAGAAAACTGCATGGGGACGGAAACCAGGAAGAAACCATAGAATGTGTTAAGAGATCTCTTTGGTCTCCGTCCATGACAGTCTTTTACACCGAATAAGAAAAAAAGTTAATGAAAGCCAGCTAAACAGTAGGGCAGGTTCTTGCTTCGGCGGCCCTAAGGCCTCATGTCCATGGGCATGCATGGATTGCCAGTGACAGCACACATGGAGGTTGCTCCGCCTGTGATCCTTGGGACAGGAAGAGGAGTTCTTTAAAGGCAACCTCCCACCGCTTGACTCCAATGACTTCCAAATTATCACAACGGATACGAGGTCCAACAGTTTTTTTTATTAGCACTGAAAGACATCAATAGTATGTACACGTATTATAAATCGTACAAGGGTGGGAAAGTATGTGCTGTCATGGACTCCTGGAAAAGGAATTATCGGTAAGAAATAATTCTTGTCTTTCCATCACGTCCATCCTGACAGCACACATGGAGGTATACCAAATTATCAGATTTTTAGGGGGGGCGGGGGGGGGGGGACCGGGGGGGGACCACTGCCTGGAGCACTTTCCGCCCAAAGGCCAGCTCTCTATTTGAGTGGAGATCTATAATGCCTTGTAAATGTATTTATATTAGACCAGGTTGCTGCCTTGCAAATCTGATCTATCGAGGCCCCCCTGCGTTCCGCCCAGGAGGTGGCGAGAGCCCTGGTGGAGTGGGCCCTCGTCCCCTCTGGAGCCACCAAACCTCTGCTTTTGTAGGTCTCCTGGATCGCTAATTTGATCCATCTAGCTATGGTATCCTTTGAAGCTGTTCTGCCCTTATTGCTACCTTGGAACTGTAAAAAAAAAATCTTTCTGATTTCCAGAAGGTTTGAGTAATTTGCAGGTAGGTGTTTACTGCTCTACGGACATCTGGACTATGTAGACGCTCTTCTTTAGTGTTACTGAAATTTTGACAAAAAGAGGGCAGTATTATCTCTTGATTTATATGAAAGGGAGACACGACTTTTGGTAAGAAGTCTGGGGTGTTTTTAAATATTACACGATCCTCTAGGACCTTAAAGGGGTTGTCCCGCAGCAGCAAGTGGGTCTATACACTTCTGTATGGCCATAATAATGCACTTTGTAATGTACATTGTGCATTAATTATGAGCCATACAGAAGTTATCAAAAGTTTTATACTTACCTGCTCCGTTGCTAGCGTCCTCGTTCCCATGGAGCCGACTAATTTTCGGCCTCTAATGGCCAAATTAGCCGCGCTTGCGCAGTCCGGGTCTTCTGCTGTCTTCAATGGGGCCGCTCGTGCAGAATGCCGACTCCGTGTAGCTCCGCCCCGTCACGTGCCGATTCCAGCCAATCAGGAGGCTGGAATCGGCAATGGACCGCACAGAAGCCCTGCGGTCCACAGAGGGACAGGATCCCGGCGGCCATCTTCAGCAGGTGAGTATGAAGACGCCGGACCGCCGGGATTCGGGTAAGTACTACCCGGTGTGTTTTTTTAACCCCTGCATCAGGGTTGTCTCGCGCCGAACAGGGGGGGGGGGGGGGGGGGGGTGTTAAAAAAAAACAAAAAACGTTTCGGCGCGGGACAACCCCTTTAAGCAGGGTTCTCTACTTGATAAGGCTTGTAACTCGCTGATTCTCCTAGCCGATGTGATGGCGATCAAAAAGGAGACTTTCATGGATAAATTTCCAGGACTACATTAAGCTCCCATGAGGGTAACGGTCCCCTCACAAAGGGTTTTGATCTATCTGCCCCTTTCAAGAACCTTTTTATCCATTTATTTTCCATAAGTTTAATATCAAACAAGGCACTAAGAGTTGCTGTCTGTACCCGCAGTGTTCTGGGGCTAAGGCCTTTGTCTAGCCCTGCTTGCAAAGAATCTAGAATTTTAATAAAATCTGGGCAATCTATATCCGGACTCTCTGGTTTATACCAGGTACAAAATATTTCCCAAATTCTATAATAGATTTTTGAAGTAATTAATTTCCGACTTTTGAACGGTATCAATCACCTTGTCGGAAAGCCCGTTAACTTTAACCTCTGCCTTTCAGCAGCCAGGCCGTCAATTTTAGCCAGTGATTTTTCTGAAACAATACTGGGCCCTGGGATAGAAGATCCTCTCTGAGGGATAGCGCTATCGGGGATTGTATTGCCAACCAGTTTAACATTGGATACCACGGTCTTTTCGGCCATGCCGGGGCGATGAATATGACGGTAGTGTGACTGCGTGAGATTTTTTGTAGGCATCTGGCTATCAACGGTAAGAGAGGGAACGCATAAGGCCAGGGGCATTTCCCATTCCTGGGATAGTGCATCTAATGCTAGTGGCTGGTCCGCCGGATCTAGGGAGAAGAAGTCCCGGCATTTTGTATTTTTCCTTGATGCGAAAAGGTCCACTTGTGGTAGACCCCCACTGGTCCGTAAGATGTCGGAATACTTCCAGGTTGAGGGACCAGTTTCCCGGATCCAATCTTTCTCTGCTCAAAAAGTCCGCCACCTAATTTTGAGTCCCTTTTAGATGAACTGCCGAGAGGGATGCCGTGTTGAGCTCTGCCCACGTTAGTATTTTGCTCGCCATATGCTGTTAGCGAGGATGCCGGGTGCCTCCCTGGTGACGGAGAAAGGAAACCGTAGTCATATTATCTGAAAATATTTTTACGTGTTTGGCTCGTAATATGTCTTCCGATCTAATCAGGGCCTCCCAGACTGCCCTTAGTTCTCTGAAGTTTGAGGAGTGGGCGCTAGTGAACCTAGACCAGGAACCCTGCAAAGCTTCACCTGCCACTTGGGCTCCCCATCCTGTACCGCTGGCGTCCGTATTTACTGTGACGCACGGAGATAGTGACCACTAGACTCCTTTTCTCAGATTTGATGGTACAAGCCACCAATCTAGGGATTTTTTTTTACCCATAGTGGTAACTTGAATTTCTCCTCCATGGACTCCTGGGAGCGATCCCAGGTTGCCAACAGTTTTTGTTGCAGGGACCTGAAGTGAAATTGAGACCAGGGTACTGCTGGAAGGCAAGACATCATTAGGCCTTACTGACACCTCTTTCTTTTTAAATTTCCGTATTTCTTCCGAGATGTGGGAAACTTTTGGTTCGGGTAGAAAGGATCGATTTTTACTTGAATCCAGGAGGATCCCCAGAAATATCTTTTTGGATTCTGGGACGAGACTAGACTTCTCGTAATTAACAATCCAGCCCAGTTTTTCGAGTAGATATAGCGTCTGCTCTAAATGGGACCTCATGTTTTTTTTGTCGCTCGCAATTAACAGACGATCATCTAGATAAGGGACAATTTTGATGTTGTGTTCCCGAAGGAAACTAAGTGGTTCTATCATGACCTTTGTAAATATTCTCGGAGCTGAGGATACACCGAACGGTAGGCAGATAAATTGAAAATGGCGAATAGTGCTATTTATATAAACTGCAAACCTTAGAAGTTTTTGAGATGTCGCATAAATGGGGATATGAAAATACGCATCTTTTAAGTCTATTGTGCACATAACATTACCCCAATCTATTAGTGGGACCGTCGAGCGTATCGTTTCCATTTTAAACGTATGGTTATTCACGTACGCATTCCAATTTTTGAGATTCAGAATAACTCCAAAAGTGCCGCTTGGCTTTGGAACTAAAAATAAACGGGAATAATAACCCCGGCCCTGCTCTACCGCAGGGACAGGAATAACTGCTCCTATATTAATTAAATTAAATACACCCTCCTCCAATCGTGCTTGGAGGTCGGGGGGCTGCAGAGGTGTTATGCAGAAATTGTCGGGGGGCTTCGAGTTTAGTTTGATTTTATAGCCTGAAGAGACTATGTTCAGTACCCAGGGACTTTTTGAGATCTGCAGCCAATGTTCTGAATACTGGAGAAGTCTACCCCCCACAGTAACTTTTTTATCTTGGGTCAGACCTAGAGGAAAACCCCGAAGTTCTCCCTCTACCCCCTTTCGGGTAGGACCACCTACCCGACTTCCCCTTTTTTTCCCCCCCCCGGGATATAGTCTCTTCTAAAGGGTACGATTTTCTTGGAAAGGTAATCAGTCGGAAAGCCTAGCTTTTTATCCGCCGCTTTCTCCAAGATCTTATCCAGAGTTGGTCCGAAGAGGTATTCGCCCACGAGAGGAATCGTACACAATCTGGATTTGGATGTTTTCGTCTCCTGCCCACGATCTGAGCCATAAAGTCCGTCTAGCAGAATTTCCCAGTCCTGCACTTCTTGCAGCGAACCTAACGGACTCCCCAGATGCGTCCGCTAAAAAGGCCGTCGCTTTTTTAATTAGGGGTAGGCACTTGAGGAGCTCTTCCCTAGAGGTTTTCAAGTGTAGGTGGGAATCCAGTTGGTCAAGCCACAGGTGTAGAGATCTCGCCACAGATGTGGCCGCTATGTTGGTCTCTATAACTGTAGAAGCTGACTCGCATACTCCCTTTAGAAATTCTTCCATTTTTTGCTCCATTGTGTCTTTCAATTGGGAGCAATCCTCAAATGGGAGCGCAGTCCTCTTTGTTAATTTTGCGACCGGCACGTCTACTTTTGGGATCATCCGCCATAGAGAGGCATCTTCTGTGGTGAGAGAGTCTCTCTCTAAAGTCTTTTTCGATGATGGAACCCCGTCTGGCTATTTGCCACTCATCCAAGATCATGTTCTGCAAATTTTCATTAACTGGAAAACATTTCTTATGGCGGGTCCTGAGGCCCCCAAACATTTCGTCCTGCACTGATCTAACTTGCGGTGTATCTGTGGGATTTTCGCAGTTTGAATTTGGCGCCTTTAAGCGCCCGCGCTGCGTCTGATGTCACTCCGCCGACGTTTGACGTCATCGCGCACGACACGGCGCCGCCCCATACCCGGAAACTGGCAGCCGCTAGACGCCGGGGAACAGGAGCGCAGAGCAGTCGCACCTGCCGCTGCCTCCCCACAGATGGTGCCGACGTCCGGATGGAGCCGTGGAACTGCCTGCCCTGGCCGGATACCCCACGCCCCAGTGAGTAGCGCTCTGCAGCCCATCGCTTCCATCCTCAGCACGGAGAACTCCCTCCTGTTTCCGTTTGGGACAGGAAGACACTGGAGTCAAGCGGTGGGAGGTTGCCTTTAAAGAACTCCTCTTCCTGTCCTAAGGAACACAGGCGAAGCAACCTCCATTTGTGCTGTCAGGATGCACGTGATGGAAATTATATTACTCACCTGTCCAGACGTTGTGCGGGTGTCCTCCATCACCGCTGGATCTCCTTTTCTTCTGCACGGCGAATGTGTTCAGGATGCCGTGCCTTCTTTTATTTTTTTTTAAACTCCTGCTTTCCCGCAACACAGCCACAGTGTCATCCGCGGCTTTGTCGCGGATCAGACGGCTTCCATTGGCTTCAATTAAAGCCATCCGTGCTGGAAAACTGCAGAAAATGGAGCATGTTCTCCCACGCGTGCAATTCGCGTGCCAGGAGAAAATGACATCCGCAGGTATATAATTACCTGCGGGTGCCTAATGATTCCCTATGAGCGCGATAGCACATGCAGGAGACCTGCACAGATTTTCTAATTACATTTTTGTCGTGGACACGAGGCCTTAGGCTACTATTTTTGCAACCTTTGAAAAGATCTGGCCCTCTGAGCAACTTCTTACTTAGAAATATGGCACTATGACATATTCATGTCTACTGCTATTACACCTAACAAACCAAAAATTAATTATCAGAAAACAGCAGCCATGCTGAGGTGTCTAGACTCTTTACATTTTTTTAATGCACCGATTCCTAACAGCTCATGTGAAAGTGGTTACCTTAGTGTAGGTTGCACGACTGCCTTGTACTGGAAGTTTGGCTACCAACTTGGAGGACCAATTTAAACCACTTGATGTCTCTAGTAAAATGGCTCAGATAACTGATATGCTACTGTGAAAAAAAGTGTATTCTGCTCCTGCATGAAAACCTGGAGCCTTACTCCTACTGCAAAAATAGTATTTTGAACCACTGCTTTCCATAGTCACAGAGTCCTATTAGTGACTTTCCAGTAGCACACCTTTCACAATATTCTAATGCAGGACATTACCACGTCAGATACTCACTCCCTCCACAAGCACAAGCTGTGTACTTCCCACTGCCCTTTGATTGACTTTTTCTGCCTCTTCTCTGAAGACCGCAATGAGTTCCTCCAACCTCCTTTTCTTCACTTCAGGTGGGACATTGTCATTCATCCGATGAAAGGCTTTTGTTTTCTTATGCAGAGAGAGGTGGTTATAATTTTTTAACTTGATAAAAACAGTAAATGCAAGTACTAAAACCTGCGAAAATGCATCTAGTCACCTTCCTCATACTGTATGCAAACAGGAAAGCTGCATTGTAGGATACTTCACGTAACAGTGACAACGTTTGCTGGTGGTCTTCCTCTGTTTCTTGGCAGAAGCCAGTTATAAAATCACTGCTGAGACTGACACCTGTGAATAGCAAAAGACACGTCCATTATAATTCAGAATCATCAACTACACTTTCCTTATACTGATCATTTTATTGCTAGTAATGCAAATTTAACTGATCAACCAAGTGATAACTGTGCTCACATCACTCCTACAATGTTTTCCAATTCTGTGTAACTGAAAACCATTTATCCCATTTCAAAAGCGGCTCCAGGATGCAAGAATATTAGAAACTACTGGGCTACAGCATTTAGACAAAGGAGCTGGAAAGAATATGCTTAACAGGAAACACCCGTAGAGCCCTGAACTTGTAGCTCCACAAGCCACTATGCCAGGTAAAACACAAAAGAAACTATATAGAAATCAGCAACAAAACGGCACAACTTTAAGATCCCCAGGCACATAGACAAATATATAGAAGATATTTTTGCTCATGACAAAAAAGTGCACATAACTTTAAGTGTTATGACAAGGCAAGCTTTTTATCTGTGTCTCTCTAGGGTCTTGGATATCATTAGTACTGATAGTTTCGATAATACATTGCAATACTTCAGTTTTGCAGTATATTATATTGGTCTATAAGACTCTACCTCGGGCTAAGCATCAAAGGTCACCATAAATGGAAGACCTTGAAGGCGTCATCAAGCCTCTGGGTGCCATAGCAACCCATCAGAACCCGCAGTCAATCTTCTGCATTATGTGGTTACATTAACCAAATATGTTTTGGTCCTGTTAGAGCTGAAACCTTGCTGTCATCAGACAGATAAGCTCAGGCTCCTATCAGGACCAAAAATTTTCTGCTTCTAGTTCAAACTTTGATGACTTCTTTCATAAACTGAGAGTAAACATGAGTGTTAGGATGCATTCCCTCCAAATCTTAGAGAACACTTCCACCAGGAGATTAAGACCATGGAACACATATCAAGGCACATTAACAGAAACATGATGGCAGACTACTGCTGGTGTTTGCCGCATGACAACCCTGATATCTATTCCAGAAAAATCAAAAAAAGATTTGTGCCAAACAGTTATTTACAGAACCATTGATGTATTCTTTCATTTCAAACTTATCTTTTTGTACTTGAACAATATTATGTGTTCTTCATGAGTTTGGTAATTCCTAGTTTAAAATATTGTGTAAACCTTTCTCATTTGTAAAAAAAATTTGATCTGATGCATCATTTCTGATGTCTTATCTGGAGTCAGCACCTTCAGATTGTATAGGATCAGCACAAAATAAAAAAAATAAAAATCATGTAAACTAGTTTAATCAGCCTGGTGACTGCCAAAATGTCATTATGTTAGCCTCCACTGAGTGAATATGGATACGTCTGATGTATGTGCCTGAACATTCCCATTCCCTAACTTATGGTATACAGGCGAGCTGAGCTCACTGGAGAGTAAATGTATTACATGGAAGACAAGAAACCACAAGTGGAAGGCACCACAAACCTGGGATGTGTTCTCGCATATTTTGTACAAGATCTATGTAAGCTTCTCGGGTGTAACTGGAACAAAATAGGGAAAAAGAAGGTCAACACATTATAATGCATATCCCACTATATAAAATGTTATACCTCAAGAGGAAGTGCTGGAGGAGAAATTTAACCCCTTAACGACCGCCCCATCGGGAAACTACGTCCTGCTGTTGCAGGACGTGTATGGAGGGAGGTAGTGCCGCTATCTCCCTCCATACAGCGCGGGCATCAGCTGTTTATTACAGCTGACACCCGCGGGCAATAGCTGTGCTCGGCCGGTCGCGGCTATTAACCCTTTAAATGCCGGTCAATTCTGACAGCGGCATTTAAATCCCCCGAACGCTGTTCGGGGGTCCCGCACGGCCCCCCCCGCGGTGAGAGCGGGGGAGCCGTGCAGGTGTCACGGCAGCCGGGGGCCTAATGAATGGCCCCAGGGCTGCCTTAGCAGACTGCCTATCAAGCCATCCACACAGGGTGGCTTCATAGACTGCCTGTAAAAAAGCAGAATGACGTAATGCTATAGCATTACGTCATACTGCAGGAGCGATCAAAGCATCGCATGTTAAAGTCCCCCAGGAGGACTTCAAAGTAAAGTTAAAAAAAAGATCAATAACAAGATTTTGTAAGAACTTACCGTAAAATCTCTTTCTCGTCTTGTTCATTGGGGGACACAGCAAAGACCTTGGGTATAGCTTCTGCCACTAGGAGGCGACACTAAGCACAAAAGTGTTAACTCCTCCCACTAGCTATACCCCTCCTGCAAGCAGCATGCTAGCTCAGTTTGTGTGCAAGCAGTAGGAGCAGCCAGTAGGATACAACATAGATAATAAACAACAATACTCACGAACTGTAACTCATTCCAACACCGTGTGCGGCAGCACCGCGGACCCTCCCCTAGGGAGTATACGTCACAGTTCCAACACCAGACTGGGTGGGTGCTGTGTCCCCCAATGAACAAGACGAGAAAGAGATTTTACGGTAAGTTCTTACAAAATCTTGTTTTCTCGTCTGTTATCATTGGGGGACACAGCAAAGACCTTGGGACGTTCTAGAGCAGTACCCAAGGGGGCGGGAAAATATAAGGCGTCGCATGTGTAAGGACGCAATCTGTCCTTCAACTGCGACCAGCGTTAATGGATGGCTAGGTATCCCGCATGCTCAGACAGAGCCTAAAGGGGCCTAAATAACAGCCCCATCCACCCTCAGAGGGAAGAAAAAAGAACAAAACCCAGACACGGAGCTTCCGACGAGGCACACGCCTTCCGAATAATACGGCCTGAGAATATGACCTTGCTGGCATAGTAGCCCTGAATTGCTGCAAGGCAGAGTCATTGTAAGGAGTCCACTCCGGAAAAGCAGGGATCCAGTCGGATTTGCCGGAATTACCGGCAGCGCGCCAGCGTGACTGAAGCATGCTACCTGCACGAGGAACTCCGGCGTAGTCAACCGAGAAACCTGCCCTGGAGCGTTCCCTGGAACTACCGAGAAGGTGCCCACCGATACCTCACCGAAGTGGATCCTGATACCGGCGGTAGGCCATACCACAGGTAGATAACGACCGCTTCCTGTACCATCCGTACCCAATAGGCATCCGAAGATGAAACTGTGGAGCCATAGGCGCCGAAACATCAGGGTTGTGGACCTTCTACCAGGCGACTTAGTTGTAAGTCAGGTCCCATATACCTCCAGGTATTTAACCTCATCTCCACAATCCCTCCGTGATGAAGGGACCTTCGACTCCAGACGCCAGTGGAGAAACGACCTGTTGAGATATGCAACCGTCTCATGCTGGACTCCTGTGTTGACCACGGTTGGAAGGCCTGCCGTATGACCTTGATGCTGTATATGCTGACAGCCTCCGTCCATGGCGTCGGCTGTCTGATTAGCTGTAACTTGAAAAAGGGGTCGTGAGAGGAAAAAGTTTGGTTCCATGATTCTGCAACAATGCCCACGGCGTCCGCCTCTGCATGGCCCCATGGGCTAGCCAGGACTTCTGCCCATTTCGTGATCAACTAGGGCTGGCCCCGTGCTGGGATGCAATGTAACCGTGTGACTCCACTGAGTACAGAAAAATTGACCGCACAAGGCAGCAAGGGTACACTGGTCCGAGACTCACTGATCCCTTTGAGGAAACCTCCACAGTAGGGATGGAGGAACCCTAAAATTGCAGACAGTACAAGTATGGACTGTCTTACGCTGTCCTGCAAGTTATAATGCAGGAGAGTCGCAGCGAGTCGCTGGATCTGTCAGTCTTAACCCCATTGGACGTTTTAGCTTCCTATACGCAATCAGTCTCGCAAGCGACTAGGCTGGCCTAGTTTGCTGAGGATCAGCGCTCTACACCTGAACCGACACTAGCGACCGTTTAGAATACCGAGCACTCCTACGGTCAGTCTCCCTATCCCCAATGGGAGAAACGTGGCCTGTTCTGCACCCCACCAGGGTCCGCAGGAGCCGTCTCCTGCAGAGAGCTAGCCACGTCCTACTGACACGGCTGTAGAACTAGCGGTCCATGATTCCTAGAGAGTACATATGCCTTGTAGTTCAGAGAACGCCCGAAAGAAACGAACTCGGCATTACAAAGTGCCGCCGGAGGGGCGCCCCGCGTCACTTATGTCTGTGGTGGGGGCCTAAAAAGTATGCGGCTCTTCTGTCATCGTAGATCGCCCTAAGTTGCCTGTAGGAAGCTGCCGGTGGTCACTCCAGGGAGGCTAGCCGTTATGAAAAAAGTCTGGAGCGTAAGCTTCTGTGGGGTGGAGGTGAATACGACGTGTTCACCGAATTCCTGAGAATAGTATATTCCTCAGAAGGGTACCACAAGACTTAGTCAGACCGAAGAAAGCCCAATGGCTGTTTGACTTCCTTAAGAGTTTTGGCCTGCATACTGCTACCTTAACACCTTGCTCCACACAAGGCCCAATACATGTTGTGCAACTCTCGTACAATAGCGAGACCCCATACCGATGTGGTACTAGCCGGACCCTGTCCGCGTGCTATCCCGGCATCGGACATAGCGGTCTGGTTGCCTGCAGGAAAAAGCGGGGGGCTAGCTGTAAAGCCAGGGCAACCCGGTCAGGCCTAACATCAAGGCCGGGGTACCGCTGATAATCAGCTTGTAGACCAGTACGGCAGCAGAGAGCGCCCTTGATATGCAGCTCGGTCCCAAACTGCGACTCAAGGTGCAGGAAACTACTGAGGGGACGAAGCTGACCCCTGCTCAAACCAGTGTATGCGCTGTTTCGGGCATGGAAGTACCCCCGGTCTCAGCCACCCGGGGTACTGCCGACAAGCACCTTGAACCCTGTTGTACGTAGGGCAAGATATTCTCCAGCTGGATGTAGTCTCGTTCCTTAACGAGAGCGCACATAGTATGTGACCCTTGCCGGCCGCTGTCATCGTGTCCTCCTGGACACGGACACTGTAATGCGATTGTCTGTAGAGGAGTTCAACCGGATTCAGGACAGACGTGAGGAAAAAGGAGTCCAGAGACTCCCTGTGTGAGTACTGACAAGGGATCGCATACTGTTATCTGTAGGATGAGATTCTCTCCGCTTAATCTCGAATTACAGCGCGGGCGCACTTGGTATGTGGCTCTGGCCGCCCCGCCAGCATGTCCTCCTGGACGCGGACACTATGCTACCTGTGACCGCGGGAGGAAACACAGGGGAGCTGCCGATGTGGAAGGCTCAACCCGGTGTGGAGCCGACATGGGGAAGGATGAATCCAGTCAGCGAGCCCAGAGTAATGCTGACAAGAGTTCGCACACTGTTGTCAGTCTATATAGAGCTGTAGCGAGAGCGCACCTGGCATGTGGCTCTGGCCGCCCTGTCCGCGTGTCATCCTGGACTTAGACACCGCGGTACTGCTGGCTGCAGGGAACTGCAGGGGGAGCTTCCGTCAGGCAACGCTCAACCCGGTCCGGAGCAGATATGGGTAGCTGTGTGGTACTCCTTCTGTTATGGAAGGGGTAATAGGGGCGCTATCAGCGACCAGGGAGCCACCGATAGTCTGTGTGTAGTACGGAAGGGGTCCCAGCTACCTCCCTCAGTCTCACAGAGAGGATTGCGTAAGGGGTGGTCGGCTGCTGCCTACGGGCAAAGCGGGTTGCACAGTAGCATTATACGCCAGCCTATGGCAATCGAACGCCCGAATGTCGCGAGCTACGCAATCTGTTCAGCAGCAAGGCAATGGTGGCCGTGCGATACGGTTATCCACCAGCTGTCCTGACCGGCGGCAACGCATGCAGGAAACATGTGACCAACGCTGCTGTAGGGGGCGATGCTGGTGCACAACCTCTAAAAATCTCGCTGCTGCGCGTGGCGCCGAGAGCGTGGCCGCTTGGAGGCGATTCTAAAATGTCCCTGCGCCGACACGGAGAGTGGGGCCGGCAAACCGGCTGTGCGGCGCTACAGAAAGAGGGACGCGGGGCACCACGGGTAGTCGCCCGCTAGGCGGGGAAAATACACACGCCCGCTAGGCGGGGAAAATACACACGCCCGCTAGGCGGGGAAAATACACACGCCCGCTAGGCGGGGAAAATACACACGCCCGCTAGGCGGGGAAAATACACTCGCCCGCTAGGCGGGGAAAATACACTCGCCCGCTAGGCGGGGAAAATACACTCGCCCGCTAGGCGGGGAAAATACACTCGCCCGCTAGGCGGGGAAAATACACTCGCCCGCTAGGCGGGGAAAATACACTCGCCCGCTAGGCGGGGAAAATACACTCGCCCGCTAGGCGGGGAAAATACACTCGCCCGCTAGGCGGGGAAAATACACTCGCCCGCTAGGCGGGGAAAATACACTCGCCCGCTAGGCGGGGAAAATACACACGCCCGCTAGGCGGGGAAAATACACACGCCCGCTAGGCGGGGAAAATACACACGCCCGCTTGGCGGGGAAAATACACACGCCCGCTTGGCGGGGAAAATACACACGCCCGCTTGGCGGGGAAAATACACACGCCCGCTTGGCGGGGAAAATACACACGCCCGCTTGGCGGGGAAATTCACACGCCCGCTTGGCGGGAAGATTCACACGTCCGCTTGGCGGGAAAATTCAAACGCCCGCTTGGCCAGAAAATTCAAACGCTCGCTTGGCATCTGCATGCCCGGCCGACGGTGCGAGGAGCCCCTGCACGAAACGAGCAGCAGGCACGCGCTGAGACCACGGCAACCCCAGCCGCGGGCGGCCGGCAGCGCAAGCCGCAGCCGTCCTCAACAGGCGCGGTCGGCCGGTGGCACATCAGCCGCGGGCGGCCAGCAGCACACCGGCCGCTCCAGCAACCGTGGGGGAGACCTCGTGCCACCGGCCGCCGCATCAGCCGCACACCAACCGCGGGGGGAGACATCGCTGTCGGCCAGTGGCACATCAGCTGCGACTGCCCAACAGGTAGACGCGGGCGGCCGGCAGCACAGCAGACAGTACGGGCGGCCCAGTGGCACATCAGCCGGGCGGCCCAACACAGCAGCCGCGGACGGTCCCAACAAAATGGCCGCGGCCGGTCGGTAGTGCCTAAGCCGCAGCCGCCCTGGGAGCCGGCGGCCGCCGACAGCACATCAGTCGCGGTCACACTGCGCCAAGTTTAAAAGGGCCGCCCACCATACCGCCGCGGCACCTAAGCCGCGGGCGCCCACCAAACAGCCGCGGGCGCCCACCAAACAGCCGCGGGCGCCCACCAAACAGCCGCGGGAGCAGCATAAACATCGGCGCTGCGGGGCATAAGCCGCAGCCGCCCTGTAACAGCGCAGCAGGCGGCATAACTAGCAGCGCAGCTAACAAGCAGCGCAACGGGAAACAAAGTAGCGCAGCAGGCGCAATGCACATCGGGCGCAATAACAAAATAAACCCACATACTTACCTCCTTCGTGAGGTAGGGTGGCTCCCGGGCTCCAGCAGAGCTTCTCCCCATCATCGCCTGCCTTTGGTGGGGCAGTGGATGCCGGACCATAAATAAGGGGGGGGGGATCTATGGCTGGCGGGTCACACTCAGTTTGGTGGCCGAGTGTGCCTCCTTTTCTTCGGAGGGGGCCCGGCAGACAACAGAGGGTTACATATCACCTCTGTTCGCCGCCCTCGGTGGGTTAACGGGGAGAGTCCTGCCTCCGCGTTATGCCCTGGCCTTCCGGGAAAGATAGGAAAAATTGAAAAATGCAAAAGAAAGAAAAAAAATAGTCTCAGCAGGAGAGACAGTCCTGCCTCATAGACACTAAGCAAAAAACTGAGCTAGCATGCTGCTTGCAGGAGGGGTATAGCTAGTGGGAGGAGTTAACACTTTTGTGCTTAGTGTCGCCTCCTAGTGGCAGAAGCTATACCCAAGGTCTTTGCTGTGTCCCCCAATGATAACAGACGAGAAAAAGTTTTTTTAATTGCTTAAAAAAAAAAGTTCTAAAAGTTTAAATCACCCCCCTTTTGCCATATCCATTATTAAAAAATCAAAATCATAAAATAAAAATATGTATTTGGTATCGCCGCGTCCGTAAAAGTCCGATCTATCAAAGTAGTGCATTATTTTTCCCGCACGGTGAACGTCGTGTGAAAAAAAAAAAAAAAGAACGCCAGAAATACACTTTTTTAGTTACCCTGTCTCCCAGAAAAAACGCAATAAAAAGTGATCAAAAAGTCATATGTATTCCAAATTGATACTATCGGAAACTTCAGGACATCCCGCAAAACATGAGCCCTTGCTCAACTACGTCGACGAAAAAATAAAAAAGGTATTGCGCGCACAAAATGACCGCAGAAAATTGAAAAAAAATTAAATATCTTTAAAAAAAAAATAAAAGTACTACAGCAAAAAAAAATACTATACAAGTTTGGTATCGTAGTAATCGTACTGACCCATAGAATAAAAATAGCAGGTCGTTTTTGTTGCAATTTGTGTGCTGTAGAAACAGGACGCACCGAAAGATGGTGGAATGTCGTTTTTTTCCATTTCTCTCCGCTAAGAATTTTTTAAAAGTTTTTCAGTAAATTATATGGTACAATAAATAGTGCCATTGAAAAATACAACTCGTCCCGCAAAAAACAAGCCCTCATACAGCGACGTCGATGGATAAATAAAGGAGCTACGATTTTTTAAAAGGGAGTTGGAAAAAACAAAAATGGAAAAAAGCAAAAAAGCTCCGTCACTAAGGGGTTAAGGTGGTTTGGTCTCACTGGGCATCTCTGAACAGAACTACATCTTAAGTAGCAGTTGTACTAGAGGTCATGGAGATCGGCCTGGTGGCATATTTTCCTTGGCGGCATGGCGCTTGATTACCAGAGTGTGTACTAGGTGTATTAAGGCCCATTTAGACACAACAATTATCGCTCAAAAGCCGTCTTTTCAGCGATAATCGTTGTGTCTAAATGCGCCCATCTTTCACCGGTCGGCCGAACGACGGTTTTCAGTTCTGCTTAAAAACAGTCGTTAAGTAAAACAGCTGATAAGCAGGACCGCATGCTGTGTTCTGCTGGTGGAGAGCAGATTACAGCCAATAACACTGTTACAGCTGTTCTTAGCCCAGCTGCCAGAACAGCTGATTAGCAGGATGCAGGCTGTGTCTGCTGTCCATGGTGCTGAATTCTCCAGGGGAAGCCTGTGGCTGAACAATGGAGTTCATTACAGAGCTCAGACCTCCTACTGAGTTCTGTAACAGCTCCCAGAAGCTCATTTGTACTTCATGCAAAACAATCACTAATCTTTCAAATCTATCTGTGTGTGTAAGTTGACCTTTAATGTGGTGCGCGCATGCAAATTGAAGGTCACTCTGTTTCTGATATTACAGTTGACACACATTAATGGCAGTACAGGCCTAGTTTTTGGGACATAACGTACAGACTATGATTTACGTGTCTCTTCAGTTCACTACAGCTATACGTTGCTGAAGTCTACTTTAACAAATGAGCAACACTGTTTGTTCTTGTTTATTTTTATTGCAAAACCTGAAGCTCCTTAAAAAATAATTTTGTTTTAATGTATTTTTACAAGAACTGAGACAGCTTGGCAGTAATCAGTCAAGAGGAATAAATGATATTTGGGGTTTACATTCTGGGTATATTTGGAGGATTCAGACATAAAATTACTATCATACTACAGTTGGTCACGACCTGTTAACACTGCAAACTTCGACTGGTTTCACATCTGCGTTGTAACCTTTGGCTGAAGGTCCCGTCACAGAACTGGCTGCAAATACTGGGAGAAAAAGCGCTACATGCAGCGGGGTTTTTTTCCCATCCCAAAACCAGGCAACTGGGCAGAACTCATTATAGTCAATGGGGTCCAAGCGGCACTTTTTGGTTTTGTCCAGAGACTGAAGCATTTGGTTGCGGAGATTCCCCTTTCGTGCTCCTGAACGGAGCAAGAAAGCAGAATTCACAGTACAGATATGAAGCCACCCTTACAAGAGTACTGCAATGACAACAGTCACATAACTATATAGGCTGAAAAATACAAATGTCCATCATGTTTAACCTTTCTGAGAGCAATGTGCATTGCACCTTGTACATTACCTTCAGATCAGCTCTCCTATACATCAAACCCCATATCCCACACAGTCTCCGATCTATCAAACTCTGTTATGTATACACATTGCTCCAGACCTCTCCTTTGTAACACACTTAACTGTTCCAAAGCTCTAGTCAGTTTAATGGCAGCACTGAAAATTGCAGAGTTCAGACACTTTCTGGACTTATTTTGTTTAATCACTGTCTATTTCTAGGTGAGGTCTCCAGCACTGACCATAGTATTGCAGATATGGTCTCACTACAGTAGGATTACAATTTCCCTTTAGAATCACCAAGTAACAGAAAATACCAGGGTTCATACAGGTTTTCCAAAAAAGGGTTTTCCATGACAAAATCTTGATTTTCAATGACACTCCCAGAACTCAAAATACACGGAATCAAAGGTTAAGGGCTCCTTTACACTGGCAATAGTGATATTGCTGTGTGACAATTAAAGGGGTTGTCCCGCGGCAGCAAGTGGGTCTATACACTTCTGTATGGCCATATTAATGCACTTTGTAATGTACATTATGCATTAATTATGAGCCATACAGAAGTTATAAAAAGTTTTATACTTACCTGCTCCGTTGCTGGCGTCCTCGTCTCCATGGTGCCGACTAATTTTCGGCCTCTGATGGCCAAATTAGCTGCGCTTGCGCAGTCCGGGTCTTCTGCTTTCTTCTATGGAGCCTCTCGTGCAGGATGCCGGCTCCGTGTAGCTCCGCCCCGTCACGTGCCGATTCCAGCCAATCAGGAGGCTGGAATCGGCAATGGACCGCACAGAAGAGCTGCGGTCCACGGAGGAAGAGGATCCCGGCGGCCATCTTCACCGGTAAGTATAGAAGTCACCGGAGCGCGGGGATTAAGGTAAGCGCTCCGGTAAGCTTTCTTTAGGTCCCTGCATCGGGGTTGTCTCGCGCCGAACGGGGGGGGGGGGGTTGAAAAAAAAAAAAAAAAAACCCGTTTCGGCGCGGGACAACCCCTTTAATTTTTCAGTGCCAGAACTGCTTTTTCTCGCAAAAACATGGTTGACATTTGCGATTTTGCTGCGATTTTTTAGCACGAAAGTCAACAGGACATTCTAATGATAAAAACACATCGCATGAAAATGGCAAGTTCCTGCTTTGCAATGCGATAAAGGGGAGGCTCCATTGAAAAATATGGGAGATTTAAAAAAAAAAAAAAAAACGCAAAATGCAGAAAGATAGGGCATGTCGTGATTTTTTTCTCTCGCAACATCGCAAATGCAAGGAAGTAGGGAAACCAGTGATTTCATAATTCTGCTCTTTCACTCACTCTCGAATCGCTCAGAAAATGCACAATTTTCTCGCAAGTGTGAAGGCACCCTTATTGCTTTTTTATATACAAAAAAACATATATATATATAATTTTTTTTTTAATTAAATATTTTTCTATTTTTAGGACTGAATATTAAGATTCATGTATGTTTTTAGTTTTGTTTATCCAAAACAATTTCTTTATTCCTTTGGCCTATAGTGTTAAACACAATACTGGAGAGTAATGGAATAAAGAAATTGTTTGGGACAAACATAACTAAAACACACAAGAATGTCAGAAATTATTATTTAACTCTGAAAAAATTCCATGACAAAAACAAAAATCCATGACAAAGTAAAAAAAACTCCATTACGCGTATGAATCCTGAATACATGAGAACACTACAGGGGGTACTTACCCACGACGCATGGCTTCTAGAACTCTGCTACTTCCACTCTGAGCTGGAATGTGGATTTGTTTGCAGATATTATGGCGCTCTCGTATTAAATGAAGAACCTTGAAAGAGTAAACACACTGAATATCATAGCCTGTTTCCCTAAAAATATGACAGGGTCTTATATTAATTTTTGCTTCAAAAGATTTAACTTTTTTATATGTATAGCTGTCTGGACACTATTTTAGTTGACTTTTTTTCATTAACTGTAACTTGGGCTTATTTTTGGAGTAGGGCTTATATTTTAAGCATCCACAAAACCCCTTAAAAATCATGTTGCATCCTCAAAATCCTTGAAAAAAAATCATGCTAGGGCTTATTTTGGGGTAGGTCTTATTTTCAGGGAGACGGGGTACTATGCAATGAAGTGTAGAGTGTTACTGCTGTTATGTTAGTGTAGGGCTCTTTACAGGGTTGAAGGAATGGGTGCCTCAAACACTTGACTGAAGGGCTACAAACATCCACTTCCTACTCCAGCTTACAAAAGAGGTGGTAGTTAAGTGGCCATAAAAGCCAATTCACACACTTGTGGGCGCCTTTCACATTAAATATTACAAGATACGCGATGCACAAAACACCTTTTTTTCATACAAACATTTTCTGCAAACATTGCATATTCATGAAGCCCGCATCCAACTATAATGAACGTAAGTGCTGGAAATATTTTTAAGGTCATCGCTGAACTGCAGATTGCCTATGAGTGCTATCATTTGAGGAGTTTTATATAAAGCACATTGTCCTACTAGTACCTGCTTACCGAAACTCCTTTTTTTTCCCATTAAATGATTTTTATTGAATTTTTTTCTTCAAAAATTTAAAATATCCGTCAATACAATAATAGAACTCCGTAAGGACATCAGTTTCCATCTTATATCATCGGGCCATATCTGAAACTCCATCTTTAACATCAAGTCACATATCCCATCATTAACTTTTCATTGTATTTACTCATTTTTCAGGTTTCTTTTTACTCTGCTTCTAGGGAGCAACATGAGATTAGTATAGTACCTTGAGCCAACATGCTGACCCTTATTTACCTCAATTTAGTGGTTGTAAAGCAGCAGAAATCGGACGTGACGTAGTTTCCAGATCTTGCAAGAGCACAGAAGTGGTTGCATTCAATGTAAAAAGGTTTAGTAAACCAACGAGCATTTCTACTCCCCATCAAAGTGAATGAATAAAAAGATAACCACTCCCTTTTTGTCGATAATAGGTTTTTCTATACCACTTCTCCCCCGTAACCAACCTCGTCAGGGAAATCCTTAGGATGTGGTGATGTAAAGCGTATTCTCATTTCTGGGTCTATTCTGGAAACCTGATCCAGAAGGTCTACAAAATGAAGTCCGCCTTGTCTTGGTTTGTAGATTGTACTAAAGCCACGACTAAGGGGTGACGTTTCAGTAGTAGGAAACTGAACCGCAGACGTGTCACAGTAACTATTGACATTCTGACCAAGTAAAGTCACCTCCTTAACGCCCTGCAAGAAAAAAAGCATGGATTTACAAGAAATGTTTAGATCCTTGCTAAAAATTAAAGGAGCAGCTGTAAAGAATCATTTTGAGGAACAGCTAGGGTAGTCACTCGCTCTGCAGCCAAATGCAATGCTGGTATTCCAACAGTGTCCGAACACACAACTCATCGTTTATTAGCAGGGATGGACTAGAACAGCAGACAACCAATTCAAGTGCCACTGCTGTCTACAACAAACAGAAAGACTCCAGTGGGCAAAAGTGCAAAAACTGAGCAGTGGAAAAGCATCACTTGTCCAGCTTTCTGTTGCACTATACAGATGGGAGGGTCAGAGACTGGCATAAGCAGCAAGAATTGATGAACTCTTCCTGTCAGCTGCTCAGAACATGTCAGTACTTCCATCTAATCTGCAGCAACTGCACGAAGCTCTCCTGCCCACAGAGGCCAATATCCCTGCAGAATGATTTCAATGCCCAATGGAATCTATGCTGTGATGAACTATTCATACCTGGCTGGAGAGCATTCGAACTTCCTCCAAAATAGAGTGGACGGGCCGACTCCTCTCTCTCCCACGTGTGAACGGCACAATGCAGTAGGTGCACATGTTATTACAGCCACGCATGATGGAGCTAGAAAGAGAAAAAAAACCACTAAGTAATAGCGAGGACATTGTGATTTCACCTACTTCACTCCCGGCTTAACTGCTTGTGCAACCAGTCGATTTTACCTTAAAAAGATCCAATGTAGTTTTAGGAGGCCTCGCTATCTGCAAGAGTTGTTGTTCTTTAAGTGCCATCTTCTGGCACATATACAGTAGAAGTCATTTTTATTTCTTATTACCCCATCAGGGCTGTAAGATGACCGAGAGTCTGAGGGGCAAGCCTCACTTATGCTACAGTGTGCAGGACTTGATGGAAAATTTAGGGCTTGTAAAGAAGCCCTAAAAGTGGCATACAAAAGAAATGACGCGTGCAGGGATTGCAGGTACTAGTAAGTACAGGTTATTTTCACATGAATGGGCTCATCAGGAAACCCACTTTAAACGAGTATCCCCATCTTTCGCATTCATGACATATCAAATGGATATGCCATACATAGGTCAGGTCTGGGTTATATGCTAAATGGAACCTAATGAGCTCAAATATGCTGTCCAAGCAGCATGCTATAGAGCAGGAGGAGCTGATCAGATTTATATATATCCAAGTTTTACGAGGAGTGTATGAGTGTACATAGAGGCTGTCAATCACTGATAGGACCACCCATTGGACCATTAGACTCAGAATGTGCGGACGTTTAAATAAATCTTTCCCCAGAAAAATATATATCAATCTACTCTGCTCCTCCTGCTCTATATGATGCCCACCGTTCGGGATAGCATGTCTGAAATGACACATCACCTTTAAAGCAAAAGTAACCACACGGCGCTCTTCATTTAGTTCCAGAGGAGTTACAGAATAAGCTAAGCACTGATTGTATGAGGCAATCTCATTACTAAATGCAATGATGTCAAGAAGAGTACAAAATCTCTAATTTGGGTTGTGGATCCCCTGGCTTCCAGACAGATGATGGTTGCAGAACCGAGAACTGAATCCATCATGCATTTATTTTGTGGATATGTGATAAATATGTAAGATGGGAATATTCCTCTATATACCTTCATAAGATCAAGGAAGCTTCCCTTCGTTTCTGAAGGGACTCTTGAGATGACATACTGTTACAGTGATGTTTGCCAACACTTCATATTATTCCTGAGACACAATCACCCAAGTACTAACTTACTTACACGAAGGATGAAATACTGTTGGAAGAGGTCTGAACTGGCATGACGTCAGCATAGGTCTCATCTAGTGAAAGAAGCACGTTAGCAGCTTGTTGACCACTCTCTGCGACAGAAAGCAGTCTTGGCAGATCACGATACGCATCAGGGCCGGCCAATATATCCACCGCCTTCTCCCTCTGCAGGATCTCCTCTTTCAGCCTCTCTGCCATACACCCTTTGTAAAAGCAACACAAAGTATTGAACATTACAGCAGGTGTTATTAGCTATACTTGTAGGATGTGTATTAAAAGTCATTATACAGACTTTAGTTTTAACAGTAGAGATTAACCCTTATAATGCCGTCTATTGAGCAAAGATACTGTATGACATACCTAATAAACCAATCTTCAAGGGGCCTTGGGATTTTCCTCGCTTCTGTTTCATGAAGGCAAGTTGCTTTAAACGGTTCCAAATAGTCTGTTCTGCCTTCTCTCTGTAGATTAATGTTACTGTTAGTTCTATCATGTAGTTGACTTCTCCCTGAATTATATACAATGACTTCTGTGTTTAACTGGGACAAAAGTAATTATATTACATTATTACACTTTGCAGAAGATTTCCTTTAATCTGGCCTTTAATAAACAGGCAGTTGTAAATGATCACAGAATACAATATAATGTGGAATTTCACAAGATCAGAATCAGGAGACTGAGAAGAAAGTAGAGCTAGGAAGCTCCTCAAGCTAAAAACCAAGTTACAGCAGGATATTTAGAGTTAAAACTTTGGACTTTTTTTTCTAAAACAATGGTGGACAACCTTTTCTGCCCTGGGTGCCACATTGTCAGACTGTAGCACTCCCAAAGGCCACAAAAGAACTTAAAGGGAATTCCAAGTTTTACAAACATGCCTAGGGGGCTGATAAGTATGTCTCGTGGGTCCAGCACCATCACTCCGGTCCAGGAAGCTGCTGCAGCAGTTGTGAGCTGCTCATCATTTATGTTGACCACTGCAGCTGGGGGTGCTGACGCAGTGGGACAATTGAAAGGCAAGTTAACTTCAAACTTGGCAGCAAGACCCAGTTACAGCCATGATCCTGCTATGGTTACTGCAGGTTCAGCTTCTGTGCCCACTTGTAACCTATCACCATACACATACAGCACGGTAGGCAGGTAGTTCCGAAAAGCTGCTGAACATCTACAGAGCTTGTTGGGAAGGGGTTAACTGTCTCTGTGGAACTTGTCTATATGTGCCCTTTGTAGCCTATATATAGCTTTTATACAACCACATACAGTAAAATTTTGCTAATCTAACAATCTGGGATTCTTCTAACCAGATATTTGACAAATATAATTCAAAATTCTGGATTGCTAGGAAATTACGGCACAAGTCCTGCACCAGAAGGAAAACTTGTCAAGCATCACCTGTCTCAGAGAGATCAAGAATGAGGGCTCATGTCTACAGATGGGTTTGAATTCCAAGATCTGTGTGGGGCACCATAGAAGAGATTACGGGCGTCTGCAGCTTAATTAAAGCATGCAGATTTGCTTTGTGGACCTTCTGGTGCAGAAAACAAATCGCAGCATGCTTTATTTTGCCACGGATCCTGCAGGGACGGCTTCCATTGAAGTCAACGGAAGCCGTCTGATTGTCGGATCCCACGGGAAAACAGGAGATTTTTAAAAAAATAATAAAAAATATTTCCGCTGCGAATGTGCAGTGGACGTGCTGTCTGGCAAGCACGCCCCGTATAGCGGCGCGCTCGCCCACATGCACAGAGGAGAAGACTGACGACCCGCAAGTATCCGGACAGGCAAGTAATGTTCTCATGCTGCAGGCGGTGTGGAATTCCACGGCAGGGTTCCCGCCCCACGGAACCTGACTCGCCCATGTAGATAAGGCCTAAATGTAACAGATTATATTATTCTTCAATTTTCTTTCATCCCATTTTCAGGCCCATTCCCCCCCTCTCCCCCAGCTAAACTGTTGACTGACAGCAGTAATGTCTGATCCAGCATTTTAATATACGGTACACAATCAAAAACATATTAACATTACCTGATAGAACAAGTGACCAAGAGTATGGCATCTGCCTAAAAGAATGAAAGAAATTCAATTAACATATGTAAATCAGCAGTAAAAGCTAACTCTTCAGATCACCCCCATAGCCCATAGTAATATAGCACATGGAGTTTAAATATGGATTTCTTTACTTGCATACACTCATGCTAAATATAAGAGGACTAGACCTCTCAATAATGTGAGTCAACAAATACAGTCCCCTCTATGAAGCAAATAGCCAGTCTGTGTGCGCAGAGGGAGGACAAGAGGGAGTACAAGTATACAAATTACACATTTGAACTTTGTGTCCTTTCTACTATTCATTCATTAAATTTATGTTATGGGGTGGTCAAAGGTGAGAGATTCCCTTTAAAACATATCCGTCACCAAGAGAGATAGGGGGGAAGTTAGTGTAGACAGTGACCTGCAACTAAGTAATGGAAATGGGGGTGGATCGGTGCATGGAAAGGCAGAACAGTTAGTAGCATTAACTCCTCTCTTTGGTGGGGGCTGACAGCCCATAGATCCAAGCAAGAAGATCTTCTCTGAAGGGTCACAGAAGAGTTGGTGTTTTTCTGTGCCACCTTGTCTTTGGGAGATAGGACATCAGCAAGGAAGTTAGTGGCAACCCTGCTGTCCCTCCTCAGTAGGATAGTAGGGGAATTCAGTCACCCTGTAAACCTAAGTCATCCAAAGAACTCCAGGATCTTGAAGACCTGCAGAAAGAAGGTCTGCCTCCTAGGGACCGCAAGTTAATACTGATTCAGTTGAGTGGCTACAGGAGGATGATAGCACATAGGAAGAGTTAACTCTTCCTTCGCTTAGTGTCCACCTCCTAGTGGCAGAAGCTATACACAGACTTTTCGCTGAGTCCCCCAATGACTAAGCCGAGAAATTAGGGCTATTTAGTTTATTAAAAAGATGGTTGAAGGGCGACCAAATAACTATGCATAAATATATCAGGAGATAATACAGAGATCTATCCCATCGTCTATTTATACCCAGGGCTGACTGTAACAAGGGGGTGCCGTCTACGTCTAGAGAAAAGAAGGGGGTTCTTTACTGTAAGAGCCGTGAGACTATGGAACTCTCTGCCAAAGGACATGGTGATGGGAAATTCACTAAAAGTATAAGAGGGGCCTGGACGCCTTTCTTGTGCAAAACATTACGTTATAGTCACTAATTATTTCAAAAGGGTCGGTGATCCATGGATTATTCCAATGATCAGGTTGGAGTCGGGAAGGAATTTTCTTCCCCTATAGGCCGCCTGCACACGGGCAGAAATCCCGCGGCGGGATTTCTGCCACTGAAAGCCTGCATAGGAGTGCATTACAATACGCACTCCTATGCAGATGGGTGCGGTTTGGCCGCGCGGCAAACCGCGGCATGGCCTATTTCTGTGCGGGGCTCGCAGAGCCCCGCACAGAAATGTCACTCATCCGGCCGCTGGCTCCGGTCTGCGCATGCGCCGGCTGCCAGCACATGGAAGAGCCAGGGCCGCCGGGCGCGGGTAAATACGCGCTCCTCCCTGCAGGCGCTGGGGTCGGGTCCCGCTCGTCTGCAGGCGCTGGGGTCGGGTCCCGCTCGTCTGCAGGCAGTCATAATCAGAAAAATTGTCCTCTGCCTCGTGGCATTTTTTGCCTTCCTCTAGAAAGATCAACACTGGGAAAGAAGGGGGGTGGCCGGGGGAATATATAGGCTGACCTACCTGGACAATACATTTGTCTTTTTTCAGCCTTACACACTATGTTAATCTAAATCAGTTCCATATTTGCAGAAAACTGTTTTAACACTGACTAGAGGCCAGTGTTATGTGCCATGTTCAAAGAGAAGACTCTACTGGGTTAAATCGCACAGCAGGTCTGCAAGAAAAAAAACACAAAAAAACATGTCCAAATCCACATCATCTAAGTGCGAATTTAGCCGCTACAGTCTTTCAGCACAATTGTTGCATGCTTTCCGTTGTGGAATGCCTGCGGAGATTATGCAATGTGTGAAGCAGCCATAACAGTGCATTCACACAACGCTGATTTTCTTGCAAATATGTAGTAGATTTCACCAAACCAGTGATGTGCCAATGTACCCAAAAAATGTAAGTGTTCAGAATGACAAAACTGCACAAGTTACCTCTGTAGCTGAATTAACTCTGATGTACCCACTCTTCTGTAATATAGACCAGGCAATTTCAGTATCATTAACGTTCATCTGACAGCCGTAGGTCTCAAAGTAAACTAAAACATAAAAATGGTATATTGAACAAAATTATTCATACAAACACGGAATTGAATGATTCAATGGTTTTAGTCATAATAATAATTCACATATACCATCATTAATCTGGAAAACAGGAATATAAAAAGGTTAAATGGAAACTGACGTTTTACACAACTTCTGCTCATCTAACAGTCTGTGTTTCATCAATCTAGAAATATACACATTGTCTATATAAAAATAAATCAACCAAGCACCTAGAAGGCGTTCTCAGAATCTAATGAAATTTTATGCGTGCGATTGTAATGTTGATATAGCGTCAGAGCAAAAGGACAAGGCTGTCATCAGCGGCCAAACTAAACCTGGATTCACCGCTGAAGACAACCTGGTTCCATTCTGTAGCATCCAGTTTTGTCATTCATGACACCACTGCATATGGAGGCGATGGTGGGTGGTTGGCCAGTACACATAATAGGCGCCGTGAGACCATATGTTTTTCAGCCAAGCACCTGGAAATAGTCCATACAGGGGCCTGTAACGATGGTGCCAGTTGTCTCTGGATGGCAAGACTGTTCATTTAACCTCCCCATAACGCTAATCATTTGCATATCTGCCTGAGGTGTAACTGTATGACGAGTTTTGTAGAAAAACAACTCATAGGTTTTTGATTTATCTGACGAAGTGTACTTGCAGTAAAGCTTTTACGTTTTGTTGAAAATCATGTTCCTGCTACTAGGGCTCTTCCTTCCAGCAGCTTTGCAATTCACTGTCTTTCGTAAGGCCTTTGGCTTCTCTAGTAACAGGGACATGGGGACACTGCTAGTTGCTACACACTGCAGAGGGGTTGGCATTCAGATGCTGTCTTGCGGCTGATTGAAGCAAGGGCTAAACAAGGCAGCATTGGAAGTATGGGAGGGGGAAGTCCCAGCCAGTACAGTGCTGGCAGAAGTACTCCTTAGGACATGTACCCCATGTAAACGGATTACCAACAGCAGGGCAGCAGAAAAGCAGGAACATTTAAATTGGAAACTGAATTGACAGCATCTACTTTGAGCTTTAACCCTTTCCAATCCACTGTCTGACCTCTGAAGACATTATGATTTAAGGCTGTACAGCTCCGATGTTGGAAGACGTCCGTCGGGGTTCTCTTACTGTATATTGCCAGCCTCTCTGCTGTCGGAGCCTATCCAACGTGTGACTTCATGCAGTACTGGCTTTAGCCAGCAGATAGCGCCGTTGTACAACGGCAGAAAAAGGGTAAGCCCCCTAGGAAAACCGGGATACAAATTGGATTGGAAAGGGTTAAAAGCTGCAAAGCAGCAGCAATGGAGACCTTGGCCGTTTTTGAACACTCAGGTAAACATATGTTTTTGATATCAGAAATACTTAGTTAACATAAACAACCGAAAATTTAATTCAAGCGTGTCTCATATGAGAAAAGTGTAAGGGAGGAGATTGCAATAAAGAGGTAGCCAAGCGCTCACTCTGAAAAGCCGATTGGTGCAGATCTATTGAAACCAGAATTTCCTGCACATCTTCACCATTTAATCAGCAAGTATACACCATATGCAGCGCACTGAACTATTAGCACTAACTGGGCAACTTTTATGTAACCATTAGGTTTACTTCGGCATTATTAAAGGAGTTTGCCATAACAGAAAAAAAGAAAGGCGGTCAGAAGAGGTGTCGTGTCTCCTTAAGGAGAGCACCCAGAAGGCACGTGGAGACACCCAGTAGGTGAGTGAGTTGAAAGGGGGGGGGGGGGCGCGAGGGAATGGCATAGTCTCTCCCCAAGCAGAGCATCCGGAAGGGGTGTGGAGACACCTAGGAGGTGAGTGGGGAGACTTACAAGAAACAACTATCTGCGTAGGGTTTTCTGGCTTGCTTCCCCTTTCCCAATCATTGTTTTAAAGACTTTTAAAGTCGTACACTAATTTGCAGGAATGCTGCCATCTAATAGGTGGCGCTACAGAGGTTTTGTTCCGTCTTCCTTATTTGCATTAAAAAGAAAAAGAGAAATTAAAAAATAACAAAAAATGTCAGCTTCACAAAGCAGTATTCTAAATTTTGCACTGGACATGAAGGTCCAAAATACTTGATTATGGGAGGATTAAAGGGATTTTCCTATGTTGAAATTTATGCCACAGCCACAAGATGTCAAAGTGTGATAGATGAGGATCCCACCTCTGGGCCCTGCACCTACTACCAGAACAGGTAGTCACCAGACCCCCTTCTGGCTTATCTCGGCACTGGTAACACAAAAAGCCAAACTGGCTGCTGTATTCTGTTTCTGTTCCTCCAATAGGAGTGAATGAGAATCATGAAAACAGCATAGAAGAGCCAGCTTGGCTGTAATCCAAACTACCTGTGGCGTACGGACCGGTATTCCCATCTCAGTCATATGTGTTTGAGATGGGAATACCCTTTTATATAGCATATGAAAAAAAGCAGAAATAGGAATCTACTCATAAAATGCTAATATTGGAAGTGTAGACAGAGGAATTCAGATGATCTGCAGGGATAAAGGGAAATTTTAGTAAGATACCAAATAAAGTCTCCCTTCTAGTTGTACAGTATGTATGTTTCCTAATACATGGGCAGACGGAGCCTGCATACAGGCATATGGAGGAGAAGCAGGAGAACGGATTGCTTAGTTCCCCTTTCCCAATCATTGTTTTAAAGACTTTTAAAGTCGTACACTGATTTGCAGGAATGCTGCCATCTAATAGGTGGCGCTACAGAGGTTTTGTTCCATCTTCCTTATTTGCATTAAAAAGAAAAAGAAAAATTAAAAAATAACTCAAAAAATGTCAGCTTCACAAAGCAGTATTCTAAATTTTGCACTGGGTGTGAAGGTCCAAAGTACTTGATTATGGGAGGATTAAAGGGGTTTTCCTATGTTGAAATTTATGCCACAGCCACAGGATGTCATAAAAAGTGTGATAGATGAGGATCCCACCTCTGGGCCCTGCACCTACTACCAGAACAGGGCGTCACCAGACCCCCTTCTGGCTTATCTCAGCACTGGTAACACAAAAAGCCAAACTGGCTGCTGTATTCTGTTGCTGTTCCTGCAATAGGAGTGAATGAGAATCATGAAAACAGCATAGAAGAGCCAGCTTGGCTGTAATCCAAACTACCTGTGGCGTACGGACCGGTATTCCCATCTCAGTCATATGTGTTTGAGATGGGAATACCCTTTTATATAGCATATGAAAAAAAGCAGAAATAGGAATCTACTCATAAAATGCTAATATTGGAAATGTAGACAGAGGAATTCAGATGATCTGCAGGGATAAAGGGAAATTTTAGTAAGATGCCAAATAAAGTCTCCCTTCTAGTTGTACAGTATGTATGTTTCCTAATACATGGGCAGACGCAGCCTGCATACAGCCATATGGAGGAGAAGCAGGAGAACGGATCGCTAAACTGGATGACGGAGCAAAAAGCAAAATATCTGTGAAATTGCAATCCAAACCTTTGTTGTAGATGAGTGAGGGACTGTCTGTGATATAATGAGGGAGATCATCATCATCTTCCACAGAGGAAGGGTCAGGAGCTACTGGGACAGGGTTCACAAAGTCTTTAAGGTGCGGCCCCGCAGCCACCCTGGATCTGAACTCTTCCTTCCTCGCCGTGGCTCTCTGAGATCGTGCGATGCTGGAACTTAAACTGCGACAGGAAAACCACAGTTTGGCCCGACATAGTAGGCGAGATAATTTCATGGACTCCATGGAGAGTAATACCTGGAATAAAAGAAAATAATCAGAAAGTTGTATATTTGAACATGTATTCCCATCTCAGACATTTATGGCATACCCGAAGAGCTCCCCACTGATCGCCAGAACGGGGGTCCAGCTCTGCTGCCTGAGGTTGCCAAAATTACCAAAACTGCCAGTCTGGCATTCTTTGCCATTTTCATATCTCCCTTGGAATGGAATGGCACAAGTAGAGCAGCATAGCCGGTTATGCTATTTCCGTAATCCCGACTACAAAAACACAAGAAGCTTCAAAAACCCTAATGGAGACCCAATCATGGAGCTTGGCTCTATCGGTGTCTCCCAGTCATTATATAAAGGAGTACTATGGGGCATGATTGGCTATGCCAGGATTGGGGGCCCAAGACTTTTCAGGATCATTTCTGGTCCCCACGGTCCGACCCCACTGATCAGACATCCAATCTATTAATCATCAATGTCTGTGATGGGGAGCAGGTACTTCCTCTCCACCAGTAGGATATGTCATAAAGGACGGGCGTCCGACCTCAGGAATGGCGCAGGTTTGTAGCTGCCTGCACAGCCGACGGCCAGGACCATCACTATGCAGAGAGCAAGGCCTTGAGGTTCCATCACTTTGTACAAGATGTCACTGCCATCTACTCTTAAGAATAATGGCGGTGGTTACAAAATAGATGTAAGGGCTAAAAGTTATTTGAAAACCATGTTGGCTTGTAGTCATCGCAGCCCTTCTTCTACGTAACGCAATCAGGCCCCTGGAAAATACAACGTGTCGCATTAATAAAACAACATGTCCTCATACGGCCACATCGCCCAAAGAATACTTATAAGGAGTTACGGCTTCCGGAATGAGACCATGGAAAAAAAGAATAAAAATCTCCACGTACTCAAGGCCATACCGGTAATAGGCGGCATCCTTAAGAGTGAAGAGGCGTGTAAATATGCCCTTCGGCTTTATTCACACGGGCGATGCGTTATTCCGCCAGCCGCATTGCAAACAAAAACGCATAAACGAGAGAAAGCCGCGACCAAACGAGAGAAAGCCGCAGCTAAATCTTGAAGTTTCCTGCCCGTTCACAAGGCCAGATGCGACGTGTGTGTGTGTGTGTATATATATATATATATATATATATATATATATATATATATATATATATATTCTGTCAGCCGGGGAGAAATCCTTCAACTGGCTTAACAGAGCTAACTGACTTAGTCTGGCCGCGCTACAAAGGTCCCTCCCCCTCTCTCTGGCGGCAAGGCCCGGCAATAGAAGCTCCCATGGAAACCTATGGGAGCTGCCAGCAAAGGGAGGGAGAGTTTAGCAGAGCGAGCCACCACTAAACTCCCTCCCCCCTTCCTTTTCTGATGGCTCTCATAGGGGTCTATGGGAACCGCCAGCGTATTCGGGACAAAAGACAAAATCTATCTTTGCCGGCTGCGTGTATAAGCGGCCACCGGAAACGGCGGAGTAGTGACATCTTTTCCCACCGGCCGGTTTTACGTGGCTAAAAATCCACCATCTGAACGAATGCATTGACATCCAACGCTTCAGACGGCGGCGATTTTTAGGTGATGTTATCACAACAAAATAGCCGCGATAAAACCGCTCGTCTGAATACGGCCTCACGCGTTGAATCGGGTGTAGAGGGACTGCTGCGGATTCGCAAAGGGTGAAATCCACATCACGATCCGCACGTAGATGGGATAAATAATAGAGATGAGCAAGTATACTCACTAAAGGCAATTGCTTGAGCGAGCATTGCCTTTAGCGAGTACCTGCCTGCTCGAGACGAAAGGTTCGGGTGCCGGTGGCGGGCGGGGAGCTGCGGGGGAGAGCAGAGATCGCTCTCTCCCTCTCTCCCCCCCTGCTGACTGCCGCTACTCACCGCTCCCCCGCGCCGGCACCCGAACCTTCAGTCTCGAGCGGGCAGGTTCTCGCTAAAGGCAATGCTCGCTCGACCAATTGCCTTTAGCAAGTATACTCGCTCATCTCTAATAAATAATCAATTTTCACTCTATGCGAAAGTGAAGAAAAAAAAGAATTGGACCGCACTCGCATTCCACGTGAGCGTGAAACATTTTTTTTTTCACACATGAAAACCGTATCTGCAGCGAAGCGTATTGCGCATTTTTAATGCCTAAATGCATCAAGATCACAGAGGGAAAAAAAAAAAGGCCTGCGCTGTGGGTCGGCCTTCACTGACCGCATCACACTTGTCCGTGCGAACACAGCTTTAGGACGCCTGCAGACGTGCGGAAATTCTGAGGCCGGATTTCCCGCGGAAACTTCTGCCCGTGGAAGCTGCCACAGGATTGTGTTAGCAAACGCAATCCTAGGCAGACAGCCGCGATTTGGTCGCGGGGCTCGCAGGGCCCCGCACTGAGATCTTACTCCCCGGCCGCCGGCTGCGGTCTGCGCATGCGCCGGCACATCAAACAGCCGGAGCCGCAGAAGGAGGGGAGTGCTGCTTGGATGGGGTCCCGCTGCGAGAATTCTCACAGGCAGATCCGACTGTCTGCAGGCGGCCTTAGACATGCAGATTTTATGGCAAGTTTTGCGCCACTTGTGAAATCCTCCCAGGGTCCCGCTCGGACGGCCGTGTCCGGTCAGCATACAGAAGAGACGGGCGGCGATGTACTCAGACCGCCGTGTGAATGAGCGCTAAAGCCTGAATCACGTGCAGCGCGTACAGCAGCCTGGCTTCTGTCTACAAACGTCTGGGCGACTACAATACACGCCATCATAAATGGCGCTGCACCGCCCATTGGACCCGGACTCCAGGGCGGACTTGAACCGTGCTGCCTGGAATCGGTTCTTCCATGGTTACCGCCGTACAAGCGTGCGGTCCTGCGCCGGTCCGTGTGAGGCCAATCACAGTCTCGCGTGAACGTAACCAAACGGATGCCTGATGCAGAAGCAGCCGGGGTCAGCGGCGGCCATTACCGGGGAGATTCTACTGAGCTGTCTCCTTTGGCGCAGCAGCGGCCAGCGCTCACCTCGCCTGTAGCACAACATACCAGGGTTACGCCATATTTACTCTGCGTCGGAGGATCACTTCAGAGCCCCCAGCGCGGGCGACAGACCATGCTGGAGACGCACTGGGTACGATTACACACAATGGCAGCGGCGTTACCGGTATTTTAGTTGTTCGAGGCGAAAACCATAAACATTACTGAGACGCGAACCTGGTGTTAGCACGGTGACCCTCCGGTGACATAAATAACCGGGTGAGCTGCAACACTGCAGGGTGGGTATGGGAATATCACAGCAAGCAATATACATGGCGCACCACAGCCTGAGAGGGGACGAGCACCGCGCATGCGCAGGCTGACTGACTGACTGACTACCCGGAGTCCCTCCTCACACGGTACCCTCCCGGCGAGAACTACCGTCAATGACAAGTCCCGCCCTGACAGAGGACATGCTTGCCGGCACAACACTCACCGGCAGCAGGAAGCATGAGCCACGTGACCGGGGAAAAGGGGGAGGAACCCAGAGGGAACGTAGAGAGGACTGAGCCGAGGCGTAGTGCGAGGTGTTATACAGCTTCCGGCCACTGGGTGGCGGTGTAGAATGCAGTGAATTAGACAGATAGTGACATGAGATTCCCGCCAAAACAGCGTCTGAGTGCTGGAATGTCCTCCGTGTAATGTCCCCTGTTGTGTGAGGGGGAAGGTTGTTTTGGGGCAGCCAGGCTTCCCGCGTTTATAGCCCAGCGTCAGTCCATTTATTAGCATTAAGAGGGTTGGTCACACTTTGTTTAGTTTGGTCTGCGCTGAATTCTGCTGCAAATTCTCCACTTTGGAGCAAATTAGTACCAAAAAATTGTGTCAAAATCGGCACAATTTGATGGTGGATGTTGAATCAGCTTTTTGAGTGTGACCAGATGCCCCGATTACGGCGGGACAGCCCCACTTTGGGACCCTGTGACCCGCTTTCCCGTGGGATCCAAACTAGACAGCCATGTGTCCCTCTTTCGGGATGCAGGGTCACCATTAAAGAGATTCCCAGCGAGGGTGCCACGGTTCCCAGCTGATAATCACTGCTGCTCTAAGCACACGCTGACGGCAGGGAGTTCATCCGGCATCTTCCTTCCCTGACCGCCATTCTGCAAGGAGAGGAGAAGGGAGGAGGCAGTGCAGGCGCACACCATTCCGCCTGCAGCAGCGCTGAGAAGAGGAGCAGCAGCACTCTAAAGACAAGGAGAAGGTAAGTATGTGGGGGGCCTCTTACTACTGGGGCTACTGTGGGGATCACTATTACTACTAGGGCCGATATAGGGGACACCATTACTACTGAGGCCACTGTGGGGGTCATTATTACTACTGGGGCAGATATAGTGGATACTATTACTACTGAGGTCACTGTTACTACTGGGGCAGATATAGGGGACACTACTACTACTGGGGCTACTGTGGGGATCACTATTACTACTGGGGTCGATATAGGGGACACTTACTACTGAGACTACTGTGGGGGGTCACTTACTACTGGGGTCGATATAGGGACACTATTACTACTGAGACTACTGTGGGGGTCACTTACTACTGGGGCAGATATAGGGACACTATTACTACTGAGACTACTGTGGGGGTCACTTACTACTGAGGTCGATATAGGGGTCACTATAACTACTGGGGCAGATATAGGGGACACTTACTACTGAGGCCACTGTGGGGGTAACTTTTACTTCCGGGGCAGATATAGGGGACACGTACTACTGAGACTACTGTGGGGGTTACTTACTACTGGGGCAGATATAGGGACACTATTACTACTGAGACTACTGTGGGGGTCACTATGACTAGTTAGGCCACTGTGGGGGTCACTTACTACTGAGGCCGATATAGGGGTCACTATAACTACTGGGGCAGATATAGGGGACACTACTACTGGGGCTACTGTGGGGGGTCACTAGTACTACTGGGGCAGATAAAGGGGACACTTACTACTGAGGCCACTGTGGGGGTCACTTTTACTACTGGGGCAGATATAGGGGACACTATAACTACTGTGTCGGCCACTTACTACTGAGACTACTGTGGGGGGTCACTATAACTAGTGAGGCCACTGTGAGGGTCACTTACTACTGAGGCCGATATAGGGGTCACTATAACTACTGGGGCAGTCACTACTGAGGCTGATATAGGGGTCAGTAGAACTACTACCACACCACCCTCAGTCGTGCCCTGGATGAAGCGGCACCACCCGTGACTCGAGCTGTCAAACGCAGACCACGGCAGCCTTGGCTTACGTCCCAAACACGCTTCATCCGGCAATGCTCTAGGTGCGCCGAGCGGCTGTGGAGAAAGTCAAAGCTGCCAGCAGACTTCAAATTCATGCTAAAAACTTATAACCTAGTCCTTCACCATGCCAGACAAGTTTATTTCACCTCCCTTGTCTCCTCACTATCCCACAACCCCAAACAACTCATTGAAACCTTTCACTCCCTCCTCAGCCCCAAAGAACAGTCCCCTGTGACAGACCTACCTGCTGGAGAACTAGCTGCCTATTTCAAAGAAAAAAAAAAATCGACAACATTTGAAAAGAAATCTCTGAAAACTGCATGGTCAGCCCCGATCCCAGTTTCATCAGCACTGCATCCAGCACCTACTCACTATCTACGCTAGAACCAATGACAGAGGAAGAAGTCTCCAGGCTCCTTTCCACTGCCCGCCCTACCACCTGCGCCAGCGACCCTCTCCCCTCCTCCGCTCCCTTTCCCCAGCTCTCATTACTCACCTCACTACAATCTGCAAACTCTCCCTAACCTCTGGCACTTTTCCCTCCTCATTCAAACACTCCATCATATCCCCTCTGCTTAAAAAACCAACCCTGGACCCAACTGATGCTGCCAACTACTGACCCGTCTCAAACCTCCCCTTCCTCTCCAAATTACTAGAACGCCTAGTCTACTCCCACCTTACCTTTTCTCTGACAACTCACTCCTCGACCCCCTCCAGTCTGGTTTCCGCTCTCTACACTCCACCGAAACTGCCCTTACAAAATTAACAAATGACCTGATGACTGCAAAGTCAAGAGGTGACTACTCCCTACTAATCCTCCTTGACCTGTCTGCTGCATTTGACACTATCGACCATAACCTCCTTCTCACTATGCTCCGCTCTATTGGTCTAAAGGACACTGCTCTGTCCTGGATCTCTTCCTACCTCTCTGACCGCTCTTTCAGTGTTTTCTTTGCTGGTTCTATCTCCGCTCCACTTCCTCTCGCTGTTGGGGTACCCCAGGGCTCGATCCTTGGTCCTCTTCTCTATCTATACTGCCCCAATTGGACAAACCATCCACAAATTTGGCCTCCAATACCTTCTCTACGCTGACGACACCCAACTATACACCTCCTCTCATGAGATTTCTGGGCCATTCCTCCAAAATTTCACAGACTGTCTGTCCGCTGTCTCTAACACTATGTCCTCCCTTTATCTCAAACTAAACATGTCTAAAGCTGACCTCCTTGTCTTTCCACCTTCTAACCGACCTCCCCTCAACATCTCCATTCCAGTGTCTGGCACCATCATAACCCCCAGACGGCACATGCACCTCAAAAATATTGCTAAAATACGTCCGTTCCTAACCATGAACACGCTAAAGACGCTCTTGGTCGCCCTCATCCACTCCCGGCTTGACTACTGCAACTTGCTACTCATCGGCCTCCCCCGCACTAGACTCGCTCCACTCCAATCCATACTAAATGCAGCAGCTAGGCTCATTTTTCTATCCAGTCGTTATTCAGACGCCTCTGCATTATGCCAGTCGCTGCATTGGCTGCCCATCCACTGCAGAATTAAATTTAAACTCCTCTACTTCACTCACATTGCTCTGCATGGCGCTGTGCCAGCATACATCGCCTCCCTACTGTCAGTATACCACCCAGCGCGCTCACTCCGATCGGATAACACCCTCAGACTAAACACCCTTGTAATACGAACCTCTCATGCTCGCCTACAGGACTTCACTAGAGCAGCACCAATCCTCTGGAACGCTCTACCCCAAGGCATCCGGACAATTCCCGATGCACAAAATTTCAGACGTGCCTTAAAAACGCACCTCTTTAGGGAGGCATACCAAATCTCCTGACCCAGCCCCCTGCCCTTCCCTATGGTTCCCACCCCGTTTGCCTTCTAATAGATGATATGCACATGAAATTCCTTATTGCCTGGGTTCTCCGTGTCTTGCTCCCCCCCCCCCCCCCCCACCCCTTGCACCTCCTGTACCACCCCAACCCATTTGTGTCTAACCCAATGTACCTCACATTGTAATTGTTGTATTGTTTTGCATTTATCCATGAAATCCTGAAAGCGCTGCGGAATAAGTTGGCGCTATACAAATAAAGATTATTATTATTATTACTGGGGCAGATATAGGGGTCACTGTTACTGCTTAGGCCACTGTAAGGGTCACTATTACTGCAGAGGCCATGGTAGGGGTCACTATTACTACTGAGGCCACTCTGCACATGGCAGCTTACCTTCACCTGACTTAGGGTCTGTATACATGTGATGGAAATGCTATGGAATGTCTGCAGTGGAAAGTTTCGTGGTAAGTTCTGCAGTAGTTCCGCATCCAAAAGGAGTCAAAATCTGCACTATTGGTTTGGATTTTGACTGGAAACCAGCCGCATATTCACAGCTGATTTCATACTATGGGGCGCTCCCCGTCACCTCCTCTATAGGCTACCCACTGTCAGCGCTCAGCGGCTTCAATGTTTACCATTAAAAACAATAGGAAACACTCCGCAAACCTCTGTCGCGGCTTTGAAAAGCATTAATTTTTTGTGTGTGGTTATCCAGATTACATTCCAGTAACATTTAAAGGGATGGTCCATGTTTAGAAAAACAGGCTTGCTTTTTTACTACAATAGTGCACGGCTGTCCCGAGGTTGTGTGCTACGGTAGTATAGCTCATTCACTTCCTTAGAGACAAGCTGATCACTGATGCCAGGAGTTGAACCCCCAACCAATCTGATGACCTTTTAAGTGCCAGGTAACTCCTGTAATCTGATATTCAGATATAAAACATGATTTACTTAACCTCTCATGATATCGATTAATTTCCATGAATCTAAGGGCTTATTCAGACGACCGTATATCGGCTTGGTTTTCACGTCCAGCCGATATACGGCGTCCCTCTCTGCGGGGGGGGGGGGGGGCGGCTGGAAGAGCCTGGAGCAGTGCACTGAGGTCCCGCCCCATCTCCGCCCCTTGCCACTATTTGCAATGGGAGGGGGCGGTGGCAGAGCTATGCAGGAGAACTTAACGCTGCCCCACCCATGACAAAGAGGGGGTGGGAGCTCAGTGCACTTCTCCCGGCTCTTCCAGCCTCCTCCCCCTGCAGAGAGGGATGCCGTATATCGGCTGGGCGTGAAAACCTGCCTGGGTGCCGCAGCTCCCTAGGCCAATAATCACGCAGCAACGCAGATCCCAATGCACACTCTGATGGCAGTGTGCACCCGGGATCCTCCTCCCCTGAGTCCTCTCTTTGGTGTCGTAGGACAGTTCCGGGCTCACACACGTCTGTGGGCATCGGAAATAAGCGCTAAGCAGAGGAAGAGCGGCACTGACTACAAGGAGAAGGTAAGTATATGGCTTGGGGGACTTTTATTACTGTGGGGTTAATATTACTGAGGGGTTAATAGTAATAATACTGTGGGGTTAAGTTTACTGAGGGGATTAATATTATTGTGGGGGTAATATTACTGAGGCAGTTAATGTTATTACTGTGGCTACTGTGGGGTTAATGTTACTGTGACTACTGTGGGGTTAATATTACTGGGGGGGTTAATATTATCACTGGGGCTACTGTGGGGTTGCTATTACTACCGGAGCCGCAATAGGGGGTCACCTATTAACCATGTTTCCCTAAAAATAAGACACTGTCTTATATTAATTTTTGCACCAAAAGAGGTACAGTGTCTTATTTTTTTTTGGGGGGGGGGGGGCTTATACTCACGTGGTCCGCGGAGTCCTGATGCCTTCCGATTGTCTCCGACGGCTCTGCGGCAAACTGCGTCCTCCCCATCTGACATCTCAGCTTCTTCCTGGTGACGGGTCTTTGAATACCCCAACTCCAGCAAAGCGAGCGCTGTGATTGGCTAATCGAGCCCCAGACAGCCAATCACAGCCACTCAGTAATAGGGCTTGCCTATTACTACTGGGGCCGCAATAGGGGTAGTCTATTATTACCACGCCCCTAACCCCTCCCCTGACCACACCTTGGGGCTCCACAAGAAAGTTTTGCTTCATAAAGGGCTCCATGGCTGAAAAAGTTTGGGAACCACTGGTCTAAGGAAACGTAAGGTTCCCACTTCTCTATATTTTCCCATAAGCATCAGCTACTGTGATAATATCCAGAGGAAAACAGATGACGAGTGCCAAAACTATGGAAGTTAGAGAATATACAGCACAGCACACATAAGCTAAACACATTTATTCATGTACAAATATATCATTCAGTATACATAATATGTACAACACAAAAACTCAGTTTTTGAATAAGGAACTTTTCTTCCCCTTGGAGGGATGGGGGAGTTAAAGGGATTGTCCGGGTGTGAGGCAACCTTTTATATATACAGTAGAACCTCAACTAATGTCATTAATCCGTCTGGAAGCAATGGACTTTAGTAGAAATCAATGTTAATTGAGGACATTATTTCCATAGGAATTAATGTAAATCCAATTAATTGGTTCAAGACGTTCCAAAAAACACACAAAACCCCATTTAATCGAGAATAACTCTGGTCTTTAATACCAAAAACAATAACAATACTGAATGAATATAAAACACAACTGTAAAGAATAAATTAACATTTAACAGGTTTTTGGACATTTAGCATACAGTGCTTTGACATAGGACTGCAGGGACATCATCATAAGCAGTACGTATCACTGTGTTATCTGTGCTTTGACATAGGACTGCAGTATTTATTTGCAAACGTTTCTTTACTGTACTGTACTCATCTGTACAGTACTTACATTTTGCAGTACAGTGGGGATTCAGGAGGCAGGCAGCGTTCAGCCGGCACTTTGGGGATTCAGCTGCTGTACTGTGTCAGGAGGCAGGCAGACACAGCAACATTCAGCCGGCACTGTGCACTGTGGAGAGGGGGAGTAGTAGGCGCGCGCTGATGCAGGAGAAGCAGGAAGTGAGCGGCATCAGCTGCGCCGGCTCACTGAGCGGCAGTCGGGGTCATGGAGCGGTCGGCGCCCTTATCTGAGGAATGCAGCTTTATTTAAGGGACTGCCACTGCCCTGACACATCGACTTGAGTTGAAAACAGTGTTACTTAAGAGCAATGCTACTCAAGGGTTTACTGTATATCGATTCAGGCCTGTTAAAGCAATAAAAGCAGGAGTACTTACCTGTCGTCTTCCCCCGCAATCTAGCACTGCAGCCCCCTGGTCCTCCTGGAATTTGATTTGGAACAGCTACCACCTGAATGCTGTAGCCAATCACAGGCTGTAGTGGTCATGTGCCAGTCTCCTGCCATCACAGCTCAGATGCTGGAGAATGGCACTTGACCCCTGCGGCCTCAAATTGACTGCAGCAGTCAGGAGGAAGACATTCCAAAGCAATGACCGTGAGGGCAACGGGAGCTGCAGCGCTTCATCATCGTTGCAGAGGATGGGTAGGTACAGCTTTTATTGTTTAACAGGCTTGGATCCATTTTTTTTTTTAATTCTCTCACACTCAGACAACCCCTTTAAATGAATTACCATGAGATCATTCAGCAAACAACTACAGGGTACTGTGTAACAGCCTGACTCTGGAAACAGCTCCACTCTGAAAAGGGGTGGACTGCAATACCAGACACTGCCCATAGGCAATAGAGGCGCTGTTTCTGAGAAATAAAAAAGCAGATCCTTTTTCTAATATCTCTATTTTCCTGGACTTAATATCCACATAAACCACCACCTTCATTCAGTGAAGGTAGCGGTTATACGCAGCTGTCAGACATCTCTGGGCTCACTTATTCTAGGGAAGTGGACAGATAAAATTGAATACATTTCATCTATCCAACCGTAATTATATTTTCTGTTGTAATGATGTAAGTAGCAAACTAACCCTGAGAAATGGTTCTGAGGTATATAAATGTAAAAAAAATGCTATATATACACCATACATCATACTGTGCAAAAGTTTTAGGCAGGTGTGGAAAAAATGCTGAAAAGTAAGAATACTGATAAGCTCTAAATTTCTTCTGCAGCAGGACAACAACCCCAAACATCCAGCCAATGTCATACAGAACTATCTTCAGTGTACAAGAAGAACAAGGAGTCCTGGAAGTGATAATGTGGCCCCACGATTACATGAAGAGACAGAAGGATTTGAACGAGCTTACGTCCACAGAAGATCTGCGGTTAGTTCTCACGATGTTTGGAACAACCTCCATGCTGAGTTCCTTCAAAATCTGTGTGCAAGTGTACCTAGAAGAATTGGTGATGTTTTGAAGATAAAGGGTCATCACACCAAATATTGACGGGAATTACATTTCTCTTTTGTTCATTCACTTTGGTAATTGACACTTCACTTCTATTGTTGAAAGCAGTCTTACTTTGCAGCATTTTTTTCACACCCGCCTAAAACGTTTGCACAGTATTGTATATGATGCGTATAGTTTGATGTCCCACAATTCCTGCTTGTATTGCTCAAAAAGTAAGACAGTCCTTGCTGGTAAGATGTGGGAGACGTGCAGTTATACATCCTCAGAAGGCACGTCCTTGTTGAGTTCTACTTCAGATCAGCTGCCCACATCACACAGTCCTGAAACAAAGAAATGATGACCTTAATTACATACAATTACCCCCATGTATAATTGTGTATAAATAAATATAATACGGATATATATATATGTGTATGAGGATATATAAATTAAAAAAATGAAAGAAAACACGCACGGTATGTGTTTTATTTATAGGAAAGCATAGGCTTGTAAACTTTCCTAGACTGTTAAAAAATAGGTGTGCCAAAGACATACCACCTCAGCAAAGGCCAAAAGACTACTATTTTGTCCCCCGTTGAGTCAAATGGGCATATGCCTACATTTACAGAAAGCTCTCCTGGCACATACAAGAAATGTATTCACATAATAAGATGTGGACCGTAAATGACTAAGTAACAAAGGCCAGACGTGAATAAATACTACAGTATACGGGAAGAATCTTCTCACCTGCTCAATACTGACAGAAGCATTTTTTACGAAACTGCTGGGAATTAGATATCCTTCTCGTATTTGTTCTGCAAAGTAAAATATAATAATACATGAATGGACTTGGTAGGTAGAGGAGGATCAGAATTGGTGTTAGTAGAGTTGTGGAAAGTGTTGCTTACCATTAAAAAATGGCATTACCACCTGGTGTAAGAGCCGCTCGACTCCATCCTTTGTCACAATCCCCTGGGGAGATGAGAACTGGGGTTACTATTACAGAATTCTGAACACTTCAGGAAAGATCTATTAATTGTTCCAGTGACTCTATTCTTGGAATCAATGTTCATTCCTTTTGTGAGGACATCTAATGATCATTGCTACAATGCAAGTAATGGGGGCCCCTATGAATGCCTGATGCTATGGAATGGAGAGTAGTTTCTGGAATTTCTATAATGGCCCTGTAATTGTGAACAGAAGCATCGGATGGTAAGACTTTATCAAAAACAATGGTGTCCCCTTATCTTAGTACTCAAAGTATTACTATGTGTAATGCATGCAACTATGCCTGATGAAGAACTCTGGGATCACAGACTCTCTGGGAAAGCTGGAAGGAGCAGATCAGACATGTATGCTGCTCTCTCCATTGTAGTCTATGTGAAGGCATAAATAGAATCTCTTGTACCCCGATGCAAGATCTGTAACAGAGCCGCTTACCTGCCATGTGCTATTTATAATACTGGTGTCTTTGTGTGATGGAAGGGCCTCTAAGGCTCCAGGGCCTGGTAGCGACAGTAAGTGCTCGATGAATGGCAGTGACTGAACCAATCACAGCCATTCTTCGAGCACTGGCTGTGATTGGCTTAGTGTCAGCCAATCACAGTCAGCGCTTCCAGCAGCTGGGGATTTTTCAATCCCCTGCCAGAAGATGAAGAAGATCAGTGCTGGGACCTGGCGAGAAGCTGTGGCGGCGCCCCGGACAGCGCGGAATAGGTGCAGCGATGCGATATCGCAGCGATTTTTCTCGCAGCGATGTGGTGTCGCCCGTGTGAAGGAGGCCTAAAGAAATGCTCATATAAAATAAATGGTTTGGCAGATGTTGATCCAAATTTAGATGCAAGTTGTTGGGAAAAGGGGAAACCTGTTAGGCCATGTCACCAACATGATGGCCATCTCAAATGCTGCCCGAATGACAGACAGGACAATTATGCACAATGCCTCCATGTAAGTGTTATTTTGAATGTTAAGGTGTTTCAAAATAAACACACTTTGAAGTTTGCCAGTTTGACTTCTCCCCGCCCACAGCATGTGGATTGACAGCTCTCTCCCTGTACACAAGCTGGAAGAGGAGATATTGGTCAGTACGCTGCAGATAGAGAGAGCCCAGTTCGGCCCGCCTCTTTAACTCAAGAGCCCCGTTCCCGAGTCAAACTTGGGGGGGCATTGTGCATAATTGGTCCCGGGTTCATGCTGCCCATAGTTTGGGCAGCATGAACCTGGCAGATAGACTGTGTTCACTTAGTAGTAAAAGGAACCTAACGCCGGGCTCACACAACCAAATGATTACCATGTATTATGCGGGCTATGTAAGCCCGTGTGATATGCGATAACTCGCAGGCAATCAATTACATTGCTGTACGCAGTTCTGCTCACATTAGCATGTCGGAATTGCGTAATATGCGACTGCAAAAGCGAATGCAGCGTTTTGTTCTCTATTGTCACGTATGCAATATAATAGCGTATGGTTAGCGGGTATATGCGACAGCGCAGGAAATATAAACAAAATATCAAAAAACCCAAACAGGTGTGCTACGCATGAGTCATGCACAGTACAATTTCACTGCCATACGCAGGGTCACAGCCGGCTCCACAGCTATAAAATGCCGTGGGACCCCCGCAACGGTTTACGCTTACGGTCGTGTAATCCCTGCCTAAGGCCACCCTCATCCATCTGTTTTTTACCGCATTTTGAACGCCGAGGTAATCGCGGTGCAAGGCTCCCATTGATTTTAATAGAGCCCCGCAGACCTGGGCTGTCTGCTATATTTTACAGTGATTAACGTACCTCATCACCCACCACAATGATGGGGTGCGTTAAAAATCGCTGTCGGAGGCAGCAACCTGCATCCGAAAATGGCAGTAAAATTGCAGAAAAACGCCGCATTTGAAATCGCTGAGTTTTGCCGGCGGCATGCGTGAGAGTGGCCTAACGTGTCTTAGGATTAATGTTTACCTTCATAATTACTATAAGATAAGAAGCTAAAAGAACATCTTAGACACGTGTGTATCATCATCATGAGGAGTGATGATTGTAGCAATTACTATACATGACTCAGCTGCTGAAAGACACTGATAATGAGTCATATGGTAACATAGGTGGAGCCTTAGTCAGCTATTGATAAGACTGATGGGTATGTCTCCTACCGTTTGTCCTGCAGTGGTAGGTTGACTCCCGTCTATTTGCAAGCTGTAGGAAGGAAAATTATCACTTTAGTATATAATTAGATGACACAAAACTATGTAAAGAAATTAACACAAGAGAATGCAAGGAGACTGCAAGAGGATCTGGATAAGTTGGGGTTTGGGCAGAAAAGTGAGGTTTAACACTGATAAATGTAGGGTCATGCACATGGGCAGGGAAATACATGTCACCAGTACATACTAAATGGGAAACCACTGGGAAACACCGAGATGGAAAAGGACTTGGGGATTTTAGTTCACTGTAAGCTTAACTGGAGCAACCAGTGTCAGGCAGCTGCAGCCAAGGCAAATAGGATCATGGGGTGCATCAAAAGAACATTGTTCTTCTTTACAAGTTACTGGTCAGACCACACATGGAATATTGTGGACAGTTTTGGGCACCGGTACTCAAGAAGGACAAATCAGAGCTTGAGCGAGTACAAAGGCGGGCAACTAAAGTAATAAATAGAATGGGCGGAATACAATACCCAGAGGTTATCAAATTAGGGATTATTTAGCTTAGAAAAAAGACGGCTGAGGGGTGACCTGATAACTATGTATAAATATATCAGGGGACAACACAGAGATCTCTCCCATCATCTATTTATCCCCAGGACTGTAACTGTAATAAGGGGGTGCCCTCAATGTCTAGAGGAAAGAAGGTTTCTACACCAACGTAGAAGGGGGTTCTTTACTGTAAGAGCAGTGAGATTATGGAACTCTCTGCCTGAGGAAGTGGTGATTGGGGACTCGATAAAGTTGAAGAGGGGCCTGAAGGTCTTTCTTGAGCGATACAATATTATATGTTGTAATCATTAATAACTTCAGAAGGGTCGGTCATCCGGGGATTATTCTAAATGTCAGATTGTTTTTTTTCTCCTTCCTCTGGATCAATATTATGGGGTAATAGGCTGAACTGGATGGATATGTCTTTTTTCAGCCTTAAATACTATGTTTTACGGGTTAAATAGAATGAAAGCAGTAATTGGTCCAAACAGCAAAAAGCAGGAACTGGATGCAGAAAATCTGCAGTGTTTTACAATATACGCAATCTGGGCGAGATTTCAAGAGATCTCATCCACACGCTGTGGAAAACATCCAGTGCCTAAATTGACCTGTGTTGCAAATTTGAAAACTGCACCATGTCAACTTACGGTGCAGATTTTTGCCACAGAATTCACGCTTTTAAATGTGGAGTGAAATTTGTTGCAAATCTGCTGCAGAGAATACATCACAAGGGGACATGCCGGTATGTGCACTGGCGGCTCTCTGTGGTCTGATGGGCTGGTATGGTTGTAAGATCTGGAGCTCTTGATCAGGCCTCCGGCATCACAATCGCATAGCAGGATGCCCCTGGTCACCCTCTTACATGCCGTGAACATTATTGATCATGGTATTAAAGGGGTTAAACAGCCGCGACTAGAGGTTTCTCTGCTCCCGGCTGTTGTTAGACAGCTGGGCTCAGGTCTTCCCAATATGGGACTTTTTGATGCTGGCCTTAGACTAAGCCGCTGCAAAAACGCAGTTGACTAGCCTAATGACCCCTTGTTAACACATGTTCCGCTGGTCTCTAATGGGTTAAAGGGGTTGTCCCGCGGCAGCAAGTGGGTCTATACACTTCTGTATGGCCATATTAATGCACTTTGTAATGTACATTGTGCATTAATTATGAGCCATACAGAAGTTATAAAAAGTTTTATACTTACCTGCTCCGTTGCTGGCGTCCTCGTTCCCATGGAGCCGACTAATTTTCGCCCTCCGATGGCCAAATTAGCCGCGCTTGCGCAGTCCGGGTCTTCTGCTCTCTTCAATGGAGCCGCTCGTGCAGAATGCCGGCTCCGTGTAGCTCCGCCCCGTCACGTGCCGATTCCAGCCAATCAGGAGGCTGAAATCGGCAATGGACCGCACAGAAGAGCTGCGGTCCACGGAGAAAGAGGATCTCGGCGGCCATCTTCACCGGTAAGTATAGAAGTCACCGGAGCGTGGGGATTAAGGTAAGCGCTCCGGTAAGCTTTCTTTAGGTCCCTGCATCGGGGTTGTCTCGCGCCGAACGGGGGGGGGTTTAAAAAAAAAAAAACCTGTTTCGGCGCGGGACAACCCCTTTAATGGAACAGGGCACACCAATGGAAGAGAACTGAACAATGAATAATAATAATAATAATCTTTATTTGTATAGCGCCAACTTATTCCGCAGCGCTGAAGTTACCTTATCAAGCTCATAGAACCCGTGAGATTCAAACCCTCTGCTTCTATGGCTTCCGACAAGGACATAGTAGCTTGGAAGTCGGCCATCTATACAAGAAGCACACGGCTGTTACAGGCGGACAGGTTTGCTTCATATGGTACAGTATCTAGTAGAACTGCAGGAACTTACTATATCAACACTGCAGATGCTGGCCTTAGAAGGATAAACATATGTTCGTATGGTCGCACCATACTGGACGGTTATATTATTTGGCTGAAGGAGCACCCGCGGCGGTCTTGTAGGATACATTTGGATTTTCACTGGTGCAGGGTTTGGGAACCGTTGAGATATCTAGAAAACAGCAGTAGTAAATGTCTATGGGACGCAGACTGATCCTAACATCAGACTTCATCTCTTCCATCGTTATCAGTTTTATTGAGGTCAATAGCTGACAATTTGCAAAAACATCCAGCCTTATGATTCTGCGTATAGGCATTGTCAGCGATCGCATGCCTCATCAGTGACATTAGTAGTGACTATGCACCATGGCATGAATGCTGTACTAGTTTGTAAGGTCGTTAGTCACTAATCACTATAGTCATGCATTAGGTAGTCGGCTAGTACTATATGGCAGCCTGACAGCTGTCTAGCACATTCGCCTGCAGGACACCATACAGCGGATGTAAAGGCACAGCATGGCGATGGCTTGTATATACTGCCAGACTGATTCTGTAGCTGTATACGTATATAGAGGGCACCATATTCACATACAGTAACTCACCAATTCTATGTATTTAAACAGCTTTACCTTTACAAGTTACTGTATATATTGCACACCTATGGCTGGGGTTGCACAGCAAACTAAGGCCTTATGCACACGAGTGTATACATCGGGCAAAAACTGTGACCATCGGAGGCATTGGATGCAAATGTACTTATTCAGGTGAGCGATTTTGAAACGCGTAAAAAATAAGAAGTCATTCCGAGGATTTCTGCCGACCGAGGGGTTTCCACGCTGCAGCGTATATTTTTGCGAATATGTCGCAGCTGCCTGTGAAAATGAACGATAAAACGCTTATTTAGATCAAGACTGTCTCCATGTGGTTTTTGGCCGCGACGCGGACAGTGTGAAGGCGCATACAGTCATGTGAAAGAGGCCTAAGGGCCTAGTGGGTAAACACTAGCGTTTTTTTTTACATTGCGATATCACCGCTTTTTCTTCAATGGGACTTTCTAATGTTAAAATCACATCGCACAAAAATCGCAAGTCTGTGCTTTTACGATTTTTTTTTTTTTGCGATGCTAACATTGGAAAGTCCCATGGAACAGGGCGCGATCACATCTTTTCACGTGCATGACTGTACATTATTCTACTGCCGGTTTCAAACTGGCTCAGCAGACTAAATAGTCCCTTGTATTAGGAACTAATATCAAAAAATTGCACAGTTACACGCGTGATTTTGTGCAGGCGGAATGCGCATTTGCGTACCCCCATAGACTTCTGGTGAGCCTTAGGTGCACAAAGGCGTTCAAAAATAGAGCAGGTAATGTATTTTCTGCTGTGGATATTGCATTTTCGCCCTGTGTGAACACACCCTAAGCAAGAGCGAGCTGATCGCAACTTTACCTTCCTGCAAATACGTAGGGAGCAGTAAATACCTGCTATATACTAATCCATACATTGATGTAATACACTCACCTCTGGCATGTACGCAGCCAAATCGGCAGTTGTTAACTTTTTGGAGTCCTTCAAAAGATGATAATTGCATTAGTAACAGATTAGAAGACTGCATTAGTACTTTGAGATGAGCCGATTCTCATGCAGCCTGTTTAGACCGTATGCAGTATGTGCACTACTGTCCGGGTCATCCATACTTACCACCGTATGGGATATCTCAAGATTCAAAAGCCCCGTAGAGTAGCAAACGGAACAGAGGGAATCCAGTGAAGCCTGGGATACTCCAGTATAAAGCATGGCGCCATCGTGGACTGGGAGTGTCATGGGCGATGGAGAGAAAGCAGTCTCACTATGTGATTCATTATGTGTACGGAAAAGGCCCTGTGGGGAGGAGACAGTCTCATGTTAGGGAAGCTCATGTCATACCGGCAACTGATACTGAGAAATACCACCGGCGTTCATATGATGTATCGGCCAAGTGATGCCGCTTCCACATCACATAACCCTTGGTGGCGCTCTGTGGCAGTTGTTGGGTACAGCAGCGTCCAGCAGGTGAGAGCTGCGCTGCACAGGCTGAAATCAGCTGGGCATCTGCAGTTGATTTAAAGGTCAAAATCATTGGTGTGGATTTTTGTAGAATTTTTTTAATGCTGATTTTGCTGCGAAATTTTTGGCAAGGGTAGAATCTGCCGCATTTCCGCTAGGTGTGAACGTACCCTTTTTAGAACTTCCACATTTCTGATTGCCTATCTACTAGAGATGAGCGAATCTACTCGTTTCAAGTAATTACTCGATCGAGCACCGCGATTTTCGAGTACTTCCGTACTCGGGTGAAAAGATTCGGGGGGCGGGGGAAGGCGTGGCGGAGCGGGGGGTAGCAGCGGGGAACAGGGGGGAGCCCTCTCTCTCCCTCTCCCCACCACTCCCCGCTGCAACCCCCCACTCACCCACGGCGCCTCCCGAATCTTTTCGTCCGAGTACGGAAGTACTCGAAAATCGCGGCGCTCGGGCGAAAAAGGGGCGTGGCCGAGTAGGCTCGCTCATCTCTACTATCTACTAAAACAGAGCTAAACAACAAAAAATTATACCGGAGAGTAAAGGGAGGTGTGAATGTAGCCCAAGGTTAATTATTTGTATAATCACCTCTCTGATGTGTCTATTTGGTGTGGATTTTGGGCACATAGTACGTAGTAAAAAGAACCCAAATGTGCGCGTGAAAATAGCACATATTGACTTAATTACACTTAATTGCCCCTTGCAGCAAAAGGGAGCATGCTTGCGTTTGCCAAAAATACAGTAAAACACACACACAAGCATGCGCAAAAATGCGATGCCCATCATGCAAATATGCACAGAGATGCACTTAAGCCCATGTGATACCAGTCTTTCAGTTGAAGGGATGAAGTCCGCTGCAGATCTGCAATGTTGCGGAATTTGGCCTGATTTACACGAGCGTTTTATCGCAACTCTTATGCCGCAATAAAATGTCGGCCGGAAATCGCTACCACGTGAAGCATTAGATATCAATGCATCCATTTACATGCGTGATTTTCAAGCGCATCACAAAATCGTGCCATAAAAACGTAAAATCACTGACCGTTTTCCGTCGCCTATTTTTCTCGAAGCGTCTAAAAATAGATCATGGCTGATTAACTGTGCCGTCCACACCCCCCTCACCCCCCCCAGCCAGTGGCTCAGGAGCCACGTGTGGCATGTGACCCCATGACTCGTGACTCACCATAGGATTTCTGAATTATGGTTTTCTACACTGGCAAATGACATTATTGCAGTCGTGCTAATTACTGAACAGTGGACGTGTAAATAGTGAACTACTAGTGTCAAATTTATACTGAAATATTTACTAGCAAGTGTTTCAAATTTGTGATTTCTTATTTGTCCATATTTAATATACCTATCATAGGCGTACCCTATGCCATATACAAGAGCACACACATCCCAGCCGGCCGCATGATGCTTTGGCAGAGAGCTGAGTAGGGTGATGTCATCACCCTGCTGCTAATAGAGACACAGTGTACGGCGGCCCCTGCCCTGCTGCTCTCCTCACACAGAGAAGTGGTCTGGGGTATCTATCTAGCTATCTGTATCTAAGTATCTATCTCATATCTATATATCTATCTGTGTCTATCTATCTCTCTCTCTCATATCTAGCTATCTCTCTCATCTCTCTCTCATATCTATATATCTCTCTCATCTCTCTCTCATATCTATATCTCTCTCTCATCTCTCTATCTCATCTCTCTATCTCATCTATCTATCTCATCTGTCTATCTCATCTGTCTATCTCATCTATCTATCTCATCTCTCTATCTCATCTATCTATCTCATCTATCTCATCTCTCTCTCATCTCTCTCTCTCATCTATGTATCTCATCTCTCTCTCTCATCTATCTCATCTATCTATCTCATCTCTCTCATCTATCTATCTCATCTCTCTCTCTCTCATCTATCTATCTCATCTCTCTCTCATCTCTCTCTCTCTCATCTCTCTCTCTCATCTATCTATCTCATCTATCTATCTCATCTCTCTCTCTCATCTATCTATCTCATCTCTCTCTCATCTGTCTATCTCATCTCTCTCTCTCTCATCTCTCTCTCTCATCTATCTATCTCATCTCTCTCTCTCTCAGCTATCTATCTATCTCATCTCTCTCTCATCTATCTATCGCATCTCTCTCTCTCTCATCTATCTATCTCATCTCTTTCTCTCTCTCTCATCTATCTATCTCTCTCTCTCTCATCTATCTATCTCATCTCTCTCTCTCTCATCTATCTATCTATCTCATCTCTCTCTCTCTCATCTATCTATCTCATCTCTCTCTCTCTCATCTATCTATCTCATCTCTCTCTCTCATCTATCTATCTCATCTCTCTCTCTCATCTTTCTCTCTCATCTTTCTCTCTCATCTCTCTCTCATCTCTCTATCCCATCTATCTATCTCATCTCTCTATCTCATCTCTCTATCTCATCTCTCTATCTCATCTCTCTATCTCATCTCTCTATCTCATCTCTATCTCATCTCTCTATCTCATCTCTCTCTCATCTATCTCATCTCTCTCTCTCACCTATCTATCTCATCTCTCTCTCTCATCTCTCTCTCTCATCTCTCTCTCTCATCTCTCTCTCTCATCTCTCTCTCTCATCTCTCTCTCTCTCTAATCTATCTACCTAATCTATCTACCTAATCTATCTACCTAATCTATCTCTGGTATAAGTTATACATCTCCCTGCCTATACTGTATATAACTGCACACATTAGGCTGAATGTAGACAGCCAGGTCATATTCCAACTGTGAGATCCTCACAGCGGGATGTGCCCCTGTGCCCCTGCAGTGTCCTCTCGCGGCCTATGCGAGGCTCACTCTGAAATAGGACATGCCGCGATTTCCACCCCGCCAGTGGAATATCACAGTTTTCAATGCATGTCCTATGGGCTGTATTTGCTGCGGGATATAGAGCTCCGGATCCCACCATGCAAATACACCCATGTGAATTAGGCCTTGCACATAATTAAAAAAATTATTATTCTTTGAATACCGCATGCCGTTTTTTTAAAATATGTTCTTCTTAATTGTGGTTAAAAAGTTTAACAAAAAGCATGAACATGCCCTAAGGCCACTCTCACACATGTTAGGATAATACAGCTCAAAATTGTGGCATTTTTTACTGCAATTTTGAACACATGGTACAGAGTTTGACAGTGGAATGCACCCCATCATTGTGTTGGGGGAAGGGGACTTGTTATTTGTATAGCGCCAACTTATTCCGCAGCAGGTAATTTTCTTTCTTAACCCCCACCAAGCTGATTACTTATTTTACCGACCTCAGAATGCTGAGTCAACCTTGAGCCGGCTACCTGAACCATGCTGGGATTGAACCTGCAAACTTCAGGTTGTGAGTGAAAGTGTAGACTGCATTTCTGCTGTACCACACAAGGACCACCTGGTACAAAAGGTTGGATTATATTGAGGGGGGAATTGTACGACATGAAGTGAAGAATTAGGATGTCTAAGGCTTTGCAGTATTTATTTCAAACTTTGAAGAATTTCCTACCTTTAATCCTATGTTGGCGTACTGCTTAGAAATTTCTGGATGACCAACAAGAGATAGATCAAGCTCTATTAAATGATGTATTGAAGAATTGACTGAAAGAAATAATGAAATAGTACAAATCTATCAATTAAGGAACATTTAATAAATTATTAAAATAATACAAAGTTCAGGAATAGACAGTGGGGGCGCAGAGGAAAAATGCCGGAATATTCCAAGATATCACTAGGGCATCTAAAGAGGTTGCATCAGTCACAACTTGGGGTGCCTATAGTCCTATAGTCTGCCTAAAAAAAGCAGATACTAATCACATCATATTGTGCACCCCTTATTGCAGCGCAAGGGCCCTTTGGTTATTAAACCTTACTGTCAAATAATACCAGCACCCCGAAAGCTGCCAGCCAGGGGCGTAACTATAGAGCATGCAGGGGATGCCGTTGCACCCGGGCCCAGGAGCCTTAGGGGGCACATAAGGCCTCTCTTCTCCATATAGGGAACCCAGTACTATGAGTAAAGCACTATAGTTGGGGGCCCTGTTACAAGTTTTGCATTGGGGCCCAGAAGCTTCAAGTTACGCCTCTTCTGCCAGCTGTCACCAGCTACTAATGCAACCATAATGGTCATTAGTACTCAACGCAGATTACATGTGGACATAATCCTGGCAAATGACACTTTTTGGAACATTACTGTAATACAGTATCTGGCATTTTGGAGAGCATGTCTTGTACTCACATCTTAAATGACTTATCCACTGATCCAATTTCGTAACTTGATTTCCTATAGATGAACACAACTACAATAGAGATAATAGCAATGATTACATTATTTAATCTTTTATAATCCACATAGTAATGCATTTCTATAGCATATAGATTAGGCTCTGTACACATCTTGTTTCTTCCTTCTGTCACAGGTTGGGAGTATTCTCTGCCTAATACCTCTGATGAACGCCTCTGCCGTAGGCCAAAATATAAGCATACAGTGGCAATTGTTAACTATTGACTTGTGGCTAGACTGCATGAGATAACAGAGGAGCCCGCTTAGTTTCAACACAGTAGGCTTGTATACAATCACTGTAGAGTGGTGCAGTGTGGTCCAGTGGGTTTAGAGGGAGAAGCCAGGAGATCCAGACCGCCTGAGGAGTGCTGCACAAGTAGACCCAAGTGTTGTCACTATGAAAGTGAAGCACGTGGATGGTACGTGTTGGTTCGGTGATGACAGACTAGTTTTAGCAAAATTAAACTTTACTAAACACATAAGCCATTTAAATTCTATCACTCCATTGTAGGGTTTGTATATTTTAATGTTGCATTATAACACTCTGCATCAATATGTTTCTTATTGGAGTAGTTTGTTTGCAACATCCAGTACCACACATTGGCCATGGCAACATCACTTCTCGGCAAGGTGGCAGCAGCAAGGCATGTGTAACTTAGACCTTTCCCATATATGCCCAATCTATACCAAAGTTTGGCAACTCTCTTCAAAATGATTCAGACGAAGCGCTGGGGTCCTGAGTTTAAATTCCACTCTGACTTCCATCCCATTGATGCTCTACCAATCAGCACGCCTACTCAGGCCTTCATCTTATAGATGATCCTCCAAGCCAATCACAGGACTACTTGACACTACATGTGGACCACAAACATTTGGCTTCTTAGGTCTAAACCACACCCTTTTATCAGCTCCTCACTGACCCTCCTATCAATATTGTGGCATGACACATGCTGACATCAGCATCAGACTCTTCCTTGTCTAACGCTGATGTGGGTACCTCCTCCTGTAAACTGATAGCCAAGAAGCAATCCTTTGTGCTGCCCGCTATTGTGACATGGCATGGTGGCACCATTGAGTATTGAGGCCAACTGGTCCAGCAACCCAGGACCCAAAGGTGCACAATTAACATATAAGATGTGCACACAGTATAATTTACACATATACATTAGGGGTCATTTATTAAACAACATATACTTGTTTTCCATAGAAAGGTCGTAAATTTTGATGAAATGCCATACTAACTTTAAAATTTGTAACTTTTGAAAAGTGGTGAGAAAAGTGGGCAGAGTTAGGTGATAGGGGTGGGGCCACTGTTGGTCCAATAGGCTTACTAAAATTTACATCATAAATTGGTTTAAATTAATTGGGGTGCAACTCGACTGGGGTGGACCTGTTGAAGTGTCACACATTCCTTGGTCCCAGTCAAGGACCATTCACAAAATTATGCCACTACTGAAAAACAATAAGCAACTGTTGCTCAACTGCAAACGGTCATGAAGTCAACCCCTTATTAGAGAGAATCAAGTTGATCGCTTCAGGTCCAGCTTCTTCCCCATCGTCAATCAGCAGTTACAGCTGGGCAAAGCTATGACCAACCATACATTGTCCTTGCAGTTACCTCTTCAGGTCTTTCAGATGACCGCTTGTCCATGCAGACATGTTGGGTCCATCAGAACAAAAGCCATTCTTAATAGAGCATTAGGATTGGAGTTATCCTGATTGAGCAACCCCTTTAATAATAACTAGAGATGAGCGAACCTACTCGTTTCGAGTAATTACTCGATTGAGCACCGCGATTTTCGAGTACTTCCGTACTCGGGTGAAAAGATCCGGGGGGCGGGGGGAGGCGTGGCGGAGCGGGGGGTAGCAGCGGGGAACAGGGGGGGGCCCTCTCTCTCTTTCCCCGCTGCAACCCCCTACTCACCCACGGCGCCCCCCGAATCTTTTCGCCCGAGTACGGAAGTACTTGAAAATCGCGGCGCTCGGGCGAAAAAGGGGCGTGGCCGAGTACGCTCGCTCATCTCTAATAATAACCTCATAATGATGTGTCTATATGACTATTGTACCCATAGCTAACTTTTTAGCCGTGTTCATACAAATTAAAGTATAGAGCCGCTTTATTTCTCACCTGCTGGTTAACATTTTGTCGTACAACCTTTTGAACGGGTTCTTTCATGTTGTCAACGATAAAGCTAGAAAAGATAGAAAAATATTTTTAGAATTACTGATTATTAATAAATGCTGATACTTTTATATATTCTTTGAGTGAGGATTTGTTATGGGTTGCAAAAGTCTGTTTTGGGGTCTGAAATTTCGGGTAGTGTATGGTTTGGGGTCTGTGTCTTGGGGGTCTGGTATAGCGGGTGTGTTAGTTCAGGGGATCCAGTTTGATATCTGTATTTGTGTAGGGGTCTGTATTCAATTTGCGGTGTGATGAAGAAGATGGTATGTATTACCTGGGATTTAAATGATGATGCTTGAGGGCATATCCTATAAAAATGAATGGGGAACAAGGCCAAAAAATTGCTTTGTATGTCCCCTTTCAGAATCTTCTGATATCCATTATCAAAAGTTGCCCAGTATGCTTTCGGGTATGTTCACAGGGTATGTGTGATATGGATCCACATCATGCAATTTGTTTTCTTGTATTGCCATAGTCAGAGACACATAACTTATGTCACAAAAAAGAGTTGTTTGAGTGCTCGTTTTTGTGACATACGTTGACGTGTTCACTGATACCATTTTGCAGTGCATGTGACTTTTTGATCTTTTTTTATTACGTGTTTTGGGAGCTAAGGTGTACCAAAATCTGCACCTCTGACATTGTGTTTATTTTCATTTTCACATGCTGTTGACCGTGCAATATAAATGATATGCCATGGCAACCATCGGCACCCCGTGACTGAATTGCGTAAGTGCTGATGGCGCCTCTAGATGCCGCCATTTGTTTATAGACAGTGGCGTCTAAAGGGTTAAATCACCGAGATTGGCGCTAAACCCCAGCAATTGTAGTGGGACCGCAGATGTAAATTACAACCACAATCATGTTCCGATTGCTGTGGGCTCAGTGCAGTACATGTACTGTGGGATGTGAGGAACTATTAGCCCACTGTACCGTACATGTGCAGCGCGTGTCAGGAAGGTGTTAATTATGGTTTTCCAATATAAAAAAATGTTGGTTTGTAGATTTTTCGGACAAGTTATCCAGAAAAAAAAAAAAATTATATTAGCAACTCTGCCTGCAGCTAAGACCGGATCCCAACTGGAGGGTTTAAAGGGTAGAAAAAAAAAACAGGGGACCCCTAGGTGCTGCCCTCCGGAAAGCTAAATCAGTCAGTGGCCCTGTGGGTCTGCACCCAACGTGTAACATAAGTAAAAATAAAACAAATGTCCATGTTATTTCCATTACCTGATTCCACCGATCATTTGGACATCAACATTTTCAACACCAGATTGGCAGGAATGCAGGTAGAAAAATGGTAAACCTGGATCGATTCGCTGAACCCCCAGCACCAGGGAGATTGATAACCCACTTAAGGTCAGCACACTTGATCCACTATCTTTGCTGAAATTGAACGACAAATTCATTAATTTTCATTGTTTTTAAACTCTAGGGGTCATTTTGCAGCCATCAAGATGCTCACAGTAGCCAGCTGTCTAGTTTCCAGTCACAGTTGATTGTAGCAACGTTATTTTCCACTGTTATTTGCATTCCAGTCTCAGGGGTCCATTGTGAAAGAATAGTTCCATGTTGAAAGTTTACTATGCGTACCCTTAATGAATAAACACAAGGAAGCAAGAAGGTTAATTGCACAGGTTGTTGTTATCTTCACCAGCTTTGATGAAGTTATTGCTAAATCTTCTTCTTTATTAGTTGACAGTGTTAGCGTTAAAGAAAAGTTGGCCAAACTGGACAACTTTATAGCATTTATCCGGCTACTCCCTGAGAAATCATGTGTCACGGCTCTCCGACCCTAGCTATGGAACGGGAATGGGGTGACATCACAGCATTAGTCCCGGTCCACATGATCTGCTCATCAGCCATACTCCTTTTCATACTGGTGCTGAACACCAACAGGAACACTTCTCTACAGCTTTTTAGGCAGATTGGTTGGCAAGGGGTGGATCTCCCCAGCTAGCCTATCACCATTAGTCTGTGTGCATTTATTCCAGCCCCTCCTCTCAGAGGGCGCTAGTTATTCTTTCAGTCTGCTTTGTTCATGCTGTCTGGTCTGATTACTGGTTTGGTTTGACTGCTGTCTGATGACTCTTAGTCTGTAGGTGTTTTGTGTCTCATTAGACCAGCTTCATACGAGCGCAAGTGCAATTGCGCATGCCTTAGTGCAACTTTTTTGCGCTATGGGCAAGGATTTTTAGTGTGCATGTCAGCGTATTTTAATGCACTTTTTCTGCCTGTAGGGTATGTTCATTTGGCATGGGACACAAAAACGCACCAAATGTCTAATTCATCTAATGAGCCCCAGATGTGTTCTTAATCCAGCGCAATTACACAGTGTTCTCCTTGCATATTGCATGTGCATTTGCACCCCCCCCCCCCATAAACTTCCATGGGGACTTTTAGTACATAAATATGCAGAAAAATAGAGCATATCCCATTTTTTTGTGCACTCAAAATATGGAAATGTGTATGCATCCATTAACATCAATGGGCTTTATTCTTTGCACAAATTTTGCGCACGCAAATACGCCCATGTGAGGAAGGCCTTAAGATAAATCTGTTATTTACTTATTTGCTGAAGTGTTGCAATATAATTTTCCCTGTACGTTGGCGGAATTATATTGTGTGTCATGTTTGGCATTGTTCCCTGTTTCCATCTATTGAAAGTCAAGGTCACAAATGTGCAGCTACAGTGATCTCAAATAGCACAACACATTTAATGGGTGGCCTAGGGAAAGCTGACTATCTTACTCTCCCTCTTCAGTGTACATCCTTGGGAAGAATGGTGCAATAAAGCTCTTAGGGCCCATTTACACTGAAAGATGATCGCTCAAAAATCGCTCAAACGACAGTTTGAGTGACAGTTTTGAGTGATCATCTTTGCATAACTCTAAGAAGCTAATTGGCTACTATATAGTTAATGCAGGCGGAGCCGGATACATCTCAGAGAACAATGCAGCTGTTTTGCATATGCAAACAGCTACATTGTTCTCCAGGCTTTCAGCTGGTGTCCCTCTGAGAACTGCTAGTGGGATACCAGCTGAGAGAATCTTATCAGCGCTGCCGGCTGAGATATCAGCCTGGACCGCTGATAAGAGTCATCACTCATTTCTAGAAAACTAGAAATGAGCGATGAACGAACAGTGCACGAACAGTGCACGATGGGCAGGCATTTAGATGCAACAGTTATCGCTCAAAAGACGACTTTAGAGTGAATTTTGAGCGATAATCATTGTGTCTAAATGGGCCTAAGTCATGGTAAACCATCTATGGCAGATACTTGTATAATACAAACACATTAATGCTATTTATTGTATATCCTGTACATAGTGAACTTCACAACTATGTTTACTCACTCTGTGAACGCATATGCCACGTCCGTAAGTGCAATCTTTTCGGTTCCGGTCACATCTGGTAGTTGGTATGCAGTGTCATTTGACATCATATTATTTAGTAGATATTCTACTCCTTTCGAATAAAGACAGATAAATTATACTTTATTTTGGCAGAAAGGCTCACAGTGTGGTGGAAAGTTCTAGAGAAGAACTCTGCGAAAGTGCAGTTACAAAATAAAAGTGGCACACTTTATCGGTATTTATTGTAAACATAGATAGATGCCCTAGCATCATTTTCGGGGATGCTGGAATCTAAGCCCTAGTTACAGTTACAAAAAAAATAAAAATGCATTGGGTGTTGAAAAGGACATTAAAAACGCAATTGCTACATTTTTACAGCGCTTTTCCAGGTCATCAAAATCACTTGCCCAGCAGGCTCAGTCCAAGTCCTTCCTGCTGCTTTCCAGAGCCTAGACATGGTTCCCGAAGTCCTTCGCCTCACACACAGGACCGCTTCCTAGTTATGGGATTCATAATTCTCACTTCCACAAAGCGATTGGTCCTTCGAGCGCTGCGCTGATTGGCTTAGCTGCGGCTGAGCCAATCAATACAGCACTCGAAGAAACAATCACAACTATTGCTTCGTGGAGGCGGCGTTTATGAATTGGCTGCGCTGCGGGTGAGTGTGGTGGCATACCATTGCATACCAGGCACAGAGCCTTACAATTCCTAATGGTGGTGTCTGGTATAGCGGCTTAATCCCATTCACTCTCAGGCCATGAGATGAATGAATGTGACATCACTAGCCTATGAAGAGCTTGTGATGATCACCCGAGCACTGTAGTCTCCTAAACAGCTGATTGGCAGGGAACTTAGCAGCAGAGCCTGACCATCAAATATTGATGACTTATTCTAAATATATGTCAGCAATATCATTGTCCTCGAAAACTCCTTCAAGTAACTGATAACTAAATACACCCAGTTTACTACTTACCTTTTTTTAGTCCATGTTCTGTGATTTGAATGTTGACCCCAGGATTGTCTCCATAGCAAATGGTATATAAGGTTAATAGAAAGAAAGTGATTTTGGGAACCATCATCATTGTTCTTCAGTATCTGGCAATTGAAAAACATCACAATTACATAGAGATACAATAAGGACTTATTTGTATAGCGCCAATTTATTGCGCAGCGCTTTCAGGTAATTTGTTTTTATTACCCCCCAGCAAGCTGGGTACTCATTTTACTGACCACTGAGTCAACCTTGAGCCAGCTACCTGAACCAGGTAAATCAGATAAATGCGGGTTGACCAGGGGTCAGCCCCAGCTTTATTAAACATTCATAACTTTATTTTTAAATATATCTCTACTAGAGATGAGCGAGTATACTCGCTAAGGCACATTACTCGAGCAAGTAGGGCCTTAGCTGAGTAGCTCCCCGTTCGTCTCTGAAGATTCGGGGGCCGGTGGCGGGCGGATGAGAGCGGGGAGGAACGGAGGGGAGATCTCTCTCTCCCTCTCTCCCCCCCCCCCCGCTCCCCGCCGCAACTCACCTGTTACCTGCGCCGGCCCCCGAATCTTTAGAGACAAGCGGGGAGATACTCGGCTAAGGCACTACTCGCTCGGGTAATGTGCCTTATCGAGTATACTCGCTCATCTCTAATCTCTGCCTTTTAAATCAGGGCTTCAAAGATTTACCAAGTGCAAACGGTAGAAGGAGGGACCTAAATTGCTGCACCGTGATTGGGCAAGTAGGTCCTGCCTCCCAAAACAACAAAAAAATGGGATAAAATCATACCAACTAAACTCATTAGACATCAAAGGGAGGAAGGGAGGTGGAAAGTTCCAACTGTGGAAAGGGACACCTCTTTGCTAGCACCTTCTTAAATAAGCTCAGCCACTGGCGTACCATCTGTGGTCGCAGGGGTCACAATGGCGACTCGGCCCCTGAACTGAGGGGGCCTAGAGGCTGCCCTCCGTCGTATACAAATGCACATGGAGTGCATTACAGGCTGCGTCAGAGAAGCCGGTAATGCACTGTATGCGCGGCAGAAAAGAAGATGATGGTCTCCTCACACAGAGAAATGGTCCGGAGTATCTATCTATCTATCTATCTATCTATCTATCTATCTATCTATCTATCTATCTATCTGTCTGTCTGTCTGTCTTTCTCATCTGTCTGTCTGTCTGTCTCTCTTATCTGTCTGTCTGTCTCTCTCATCTGTCTGTCTGTCTCTCTCATCTGTCTGTCTGTCTCTCTCATCTGTCTGTCTGTCTCATCTATCTATTTATCTATCTATCTCTCTCATCTATCTCTCTCTCTCTCTCTCATCTATCTATCTATCTGTCTCTCTCATCAATCTGTCTCATCTATCTCTCTCTCTCTCTCTCTCATCTATCTATCTATCTGTCTCTCTCATCAATCTGTCTCTCTCATCAATCTGTCTCTCTCATCAATCTGTCTCATCAATCTGTCTCTCTCAACTATCGATCTGTCTGTCTCTCTCAACTATCGATCTGTCTGTCTCTCTCATCTATCGGTCTGTCTCTCTCAACTATCGATCTGTCTCTCTCATCTATGGGGCTGTCTCTCTCATCTATCGGACTGTCTCTCTCATCTATCGGGCTGTCTCTCTCATCTTTCAGGCTGTCTCTCTCATCTATCGGGCTGTCTGTCTCTCTCATCTATCGGGCTGTCTGTCTCTCTCATCTATCGGGCTGTCTCTCTCATCTATCGATCTGTCTGTCTCTCTCTCATCTATCGGTCTGTCTGACTCTCATCTATCGGTCGGTCTGTCTCTCTCTCATCTATCGGTCTGTCTCTCTCATCTATTGGTCTGTCTCTCTCATCTATCGATCTGTCTGTCTCTCTCTCATCTATCGGTCTGTCTGACTCTCATCTATCGGTCGGTCTGTCTCTCTCTCATCAATCGGTCTGTCTGTCTCTCATCTATCGGTCTGACTCTCTCTCATCTATCGGTCTATTTCTCATCTATCGGTCGGTCTGTCTCTCTCATCTATTGGTCGGTCTCTCTCTCATCTATCGATCTGTCTGTCTCTCTCTCATCTGTCTCTCATCTGTCTCATCTATCTTTCTCATCTATCTCATATCTATCTTTCTCATATCTATCTCATATCTGTCTCATCTATCTATCTCTCTCATCTATCTATCTATCTATCTATCTATCTATCTATCTATCTATCTCATCTATCTATCTATCTATCTATCTATCTATCTATCTGTCTCTCTCTCTCATCTATCTCTCTATCTGTCTCTCTCTCTCATCTATCTATCTGTCTCTCATCTATCTATCTGTCTCTCATCTATCTATCTGTCTCTCTCATCTATCTATCTGTCTCTCTCATCTATCTATCTGTCTCTCTCTCTCATCTATCTATATATGTCTCTCTCTCTCATCTATCTATCGATCTGTCTCTCTCATCTATCGGTCTGTCTGTCTCTCTCTCATCTATCGATCTGTCTGTCTCTCTCTCATCTATCGATCTGTCAGTCTCTCTCTCATCTGTCTCTCTCTCATCTATCTCTCTCTCTCTCATCTCTCTCATCTATCTATCTATCTCTCTCTCACCTATCTATCTGTGTCTCTCTCTCCTATCTGTCTCTCTATCTTTCTCATCTATCTATCTATCTATCTATCTCATCTATCTATCTGTGTCTCTATCTCATCTATCTGTGTCTCTCTCTCTCTCTCTCTCTCTCTCTCATATATCTATCTGTGTCTCTCATATCTATCTATCTCTCTCTCATCTATCTATCTCTCTCATCTATCTATCTGTGTCTCATCTATCTATCTATCTATCTCTCATCTATCTATCTCTCTCATCTATCTATCTGTGTCTCATCTATCTATCTATCTATCTATCCCTCATCTATCTATCTCTCTCATCTATCTATCTGTGTCTCTATCTCATCTATCTGTGTCTCTCTCTCTCTCATATATCTATCTGTGTCTCATCTATCTATCTATCTCTCTCTCTCATCTATCTGTGTCTCATCTATCTATCTATCTCTCTCTCATCTATCTATCTCTCTCATCTATCTATCTATCTATCTATCTATCTATCTATCTATCTATCTATCTATCTCATCTATCTATCTGTGTCTCTATCTAATCTATCTGTGTCTCTATCTCATCTATCTGTGTCTCTCTCTCATCTATCTATCTGTTTCTCTCATCTATCTATCTGTGTCTCTCTCTCATCTATCTGTGTCTCTCTCTCATCTATCTATCTGTTTCTCTCATCTATCTATCTGTGTCTCTCTCTCATCTATCTGTGTCTCTCTCTCATCTATCTATCTGTCTCTCTCTCTCTCATTTATCTATCTGTCTCTCTCTCTCTCTCATCTATCTATCTGTGTCTCTCTCTCCTATCTGTCTCTCTATCTATCTCATCTATCTATCTGTGTCTCTATCTCATCTATCTGTGTCTCTCTCTCTCTCATATATCTATCTGTGTCTCTCATATCTATCTATCTCTCTCTCTCATCTATCTATCTCTCTCATCTATCTATCTGTGTCTCATCTATCTATCTATCTCTCGCTCATCTATCTATCTCTCTCATCTATCTATCTGTGTCTCATCTATCTATCTATCTATCTCTCATCTATCTATCTCATCTATCTATCTGTGTCTCTATCTCATCTATCTGTGTCTCTCTCTCTCTCATATATCTATCTGTGTCTCTCATATCTATCTATCTCTCTCTCATCTATCTATCTCTCTCATCTATCTATCTGTGTCTCATCTATCTATCTATCTCTCGCTCATCTATCTATCTCTCTCATCTATCTATCTGTGTCTCATCTATCTATCTATCTATCTCTCATCTATCTATCTCTCTCATCTATCTATCTGTGTCTCTATCTCATCTATCTGTGTGTCTCTCTCTCTCATATATCTATCTGTGTCTCATCTATCTATCTATCTATCTCTCTCTCTCATCTATCTATCTCTCTCATCTATCTATCTCTCTCTCTCTCATCTATCTATCTCTCTCATCTATCTATCTATCTCATCTATCTATCTGTGTCTCTATCTCATCTATCTGTGTCTCTATCTAATCTATCTGTGTCTCTATCTAATCTATCTGTGTCTCTATCTCATCTATCTGTGTCTCTCTCTCATCTATCTATCTGTTTCTCTCATCTATCTATCTGTGTCTCTCTCTCATCTATCTGTGTCTCTCTCTCATCTATCTATCTGTTTCTCTCATCTATCTATCTGTGTCTCTCTCTCATCTATCTGTGTCTCTCTCTCATCTATCTATCTGTCTCTCTCTCTCTCATTTATCTATCTGTCTCTCTCTCTCTCTCATCTATCTATCTGTCTGTCTCTCTTTCTCATCTATCTGTCTGTCTGTCTCTCTCTCATCTATCTGTCTGTGGGAGGAAGATGCAAGGGCCTAAGTCATTCTGAACAGGTTTGTATATGAACACGTTTAACTGTTTAACTGCTAACCTTTTACTAAAAGAGTAGATATAACAGTATAGTTATATATTTTGGTACTAAAGTTTGTTAAACGTTTGAACCAAAATTAAGAAGAACACAAAAATAAACTGCATGCGGCATTCAAAACTGCATGTGTTTTTGATGCATTTTTTAATTGTGTATAAAGTGTGCAATTATATACAGAATATACAGGGAGATGTATAATGTATACCAGTGATAGATTGAAAGATATGAGACAGACAGACAGAGATGAGACAGACAGACAGTGGCGAGACAGACAGACAGTGGCGAGACAGACAGACAGAGGCGAGACAGACAGACAGAGGCGAGAGAGACAGACAGAGGCGAGAGAGTGTTGTAGTAATGATATTTGTATGCTAATGTATGCCTAAGCTGATATAAGAAACCTACGACAAGATAATAAATGATATATAGCATACAAATATCATTACTACAACACTATCTCTTTATCTGTCTCTCTTATCTATCTCATATCTGTCTCTCTCATCTGTCTGTCTCTCTCATCTCTGTCTGTCTGTCTCTCTCATATCTTTCAAACTATCACTGGTCTAAGTTATACATCTCCCTATATATTCTGTATATAATTGCACATGTTACACACAATTAAAAAATGCATCAAAAACACATGCAGTTTTGAATGCCGCATGCAGTTTTTTTTTATGTGTTCTCTTAATTTTGGTTCAAAGGTTTAACAAAAAACATAAACACACCCTAAGGCCACTCTCAAACATGCGTTCAGAAAACGCAGTTCCTAATTGTGGCATTTTTACCACAATTTCAAGTTGCATTTTTGAATGCTTGGTACAGCATTTGACAGCACTTTTTAATACACCCCATCATTGTGATGGGTGACGTGAGTTAAAAAACATGAAAACACAAAAATAGAACAGACAGCTCTCGAAAATCTTGGGGTTAGGAACACCACGTTAGATCTCAGGTCTGAGTAACCCCATTAGAATCAATGGGAGTGTTGTACCGAGGTTAGTACGGCGCTCGGAGCACCACGCTAATAGCAGTAGAAAGCGGTGTGTGAGAGTGGCCTAAGGGGCTACAAACAAGTTTTCCTGTAGAACAGGATTGAGGCCCGGGGGGGAGGGGGGGCCCAAGCTGAACTTTTGCACCTGGGGCCCTGAGCCTTTAGGTACACCCCTGAGCTCAGCCACTACAAAACCACACTCCACCTTGCCCACATTGGTGGCACGCCACTGCCATCTACAACACCAACCATCTTCTGAAATTGGGCAGTCATAGGCTCAACAGCTGTATGCCTACATTACAAAAAATCAACAAAAGCTTATTGAGATGGGGGGAAAATCTTTACATCTATATTCTGCCCCAACAGAAAAAGTTCTTTATTATGAGGATGGGTTTTCACAGATGTAGTAGATGCCTTTTATCCGTATTTACAAGCCTGAGCATAGTAATAAACATTTACAGGTCAGATCACCACCGCATTTTTTTGCCCCTATCCCCTAATGAAGCTGTGTCACTAGTGATTTCTGCTGGATATGAATATTTTCATAGCTGAGAGGCAGTGTAGTAAAGTCCTTGGTAAGGTCCTTCATGTCAAGTCCCAAGTTCTAGCTCTCAACTGGATCGCTATTATTGGGGCAAAAGGTTCGCTCTCTCCTTTTCATTGCTGCCACCATGTGCTTTCATTACAAGCGGTTGGTAATAAGCAATGACTTTTTAATACACCAATAAAAGTTGCGCTGTAGGTGAATGGAGCTTTGAGTCCAACAATGCTTTTAGCATGTTTTACTATGCGAATTATCTCCAGTAAGTTCCCCCAGGGTCTATTTTGTTGGATCTTCGTACTGACTCCTGACATATATTTGTATCTAGTTAGCAGGTCTGTTACCAGTCTCATTGGGAATTTTTATTTGTCTACTCTTTCTTGATACTGTAACTTATCTATTATGTAACTTCCTTGAACTCTCATAATCACAGGATTTAAAAAGACTCAGTTGATCTACTTTGAGTAGATAAGCTTAGTTTATAAGGTTCAAAGTAGCTAGCAGAGTCTAGAGATGTGAGACTTACCTTTCCCGCTGTTCTCCCACTGTCAGTGCATTGAGCGTCACGCTAAGTAGTCCTACCATTCTAATCTCGACATGAGAGGACTACTAAGTGCCCGCCATGCAGTCCACTCAATGCACTGCAACATGCAGTGGTGGCTTACACACCAGGGGAACAGCAGGGAAGACCAGCATAAACTTGGTCTCCAGACTCATTGGATCAGCTACTTTGAGCCCATAAGCTTAGGTTATAGATGGCAGATTGACTTTAATATTCCATGTGGGATTTGCTTGTCTAGCTATGCCTCTTCCAATGATCTTAACTTGCCTTTGCTTTGCTTTCCTCTAGAAGACAGTGTCAAGCAAACATAAATGTTTAGGGCTGGTTACATACCTGTCAGTGACCCGCAAGAGAATTTAGATGTTCCACACTCCAGTCTCATCTGCTTCTCATTTGTGATGATCTCGGGCAGTAAGCTAATAAAATATTAATGCAATGACTGATCTGGTTCTTCTTCTTTTATTTTGGTTGTGTAGATAGGGAGGAGTTAGCTGCATGTGACATTACTTTCCTATTTCTAACAGGGCTATATAATGAAACAGTGGAGTGTGATACATGTTTAACAATTGCTTTTATTCTGATGATCTGCATTTCACGAAACACTTTGTTGTTCATAATTATAACATGACGCCTGCAATTATTTACTTCGGAAGCACTTGGCCTGTTTGGAGAGTTGATCATGAGCACAAGCTCGTGGTCATTATAAGTTACAGTAATTGCTTTTTTTATAGACATAGTTTGCAGGTGATCATGTTATATGTACATGTTGTATGTCAACTCCTTCATGACCAGAATATTTTTAACACCTAATGCTGAAACACCACAAATCAGGGGCGTAACTATAGGGGGTGCAGGGGATGCGGTTGCACCCGGGCCCAGGAGCCTTAGGGGGCCCATAAGGCCCATCTTCTCCATATAGGGAGCCTAGTAGTATGACTAAAGCATTATAGTTGGGGGGCCCTGTTACAGATTTTGCATTGGGGCCCTGAATCTTCAAGTTACGCCTCTGCCACAAATCAATATTTGATGTACACTACGTTGACAAAAGTATTGGGACACCCACCTATCTAGGTGAAGGGGATATGCAAACCGGATGTGTGAGTATTAGGCCCCTCTCACATGGGTGTACTGTCATTGTTTATCATGTGTGTAATTTTCCCGCATGCGACATGCAATGTCATTAGCTCATTGATTTGTATTAGGCTGCTCACACCTGTGTTATTCACGCATGTATGACTCGCTTAAAAAAAATCACAGCATGTTCTATTCTGGCATGTATTACACACACATGCACACCAAGACAGTGCATCTGAATTAGCGGCATGTAACAAGTAGCCATGTCCTTGCATACTTGCTGCGTACCTGTGCGCGAATGAGACAATACGGTATTACCCACCCTGCGGCAATACTTTGGTACAGCTCCGTGTCTCTAGTAACATGACCGGTCACCATGTCTTACTGCAGCCAGTGTTGAGGCTTGGCTTGAGGAGTAGAACGACTACAAACTTCGTTGGCCAACCCAATCCCATTGAGCATCTTCAGGATAAACTAGAACGACCATCATCCCTAGCATCACTATCTAAAGCCTTTATCAAGGAATGAAGGGCAAATTTCTCCATGCATCTACCAGAATTTGGCAGAAAGTGTGCCCAGGAGGGTTGCTGCAGTTACTGAAGTCTAAGGAGGCCCAACGCTATATTAAAAAAATGTGAATAAAATCAAATTTCATCACCTATGTGTGTCCCAATACTTTTATCAACATAATGTAAGCTGTCTTGTTCACTTCAGTCTAAGGGCTCTAGCAAACGAGTGTAGGTGTAGATACGCTCGCGATAGCATGACGTAATGGCACTATGAAATGACCGCTGTTGCCGGCCATCGTGCACGTATCTGCGCATTCTACTGTAATTTTTTGCGTGGCTCGGCCCATTGACATCGACCCGGAACACATCCGCGCCGGCTTAAACCAGCTGTGACTTTTTCTACCATAGACTACAATGTTCTCACATGTGACTGTGACTTTCCGGTGATTTGGCTGGTTTATCTAAATCACATCTCTGAAACAGTCATGCCACTTTTATGCAACTTGCTGTCATGCCACATGTTGCCGTGTAGCCCTAGCCTAAATTCTAAGCCTAGTATTGGTTCTCATGGTTTCACACTATCATTGCACTCATTAACTTGACAGAGCTGTACTATGGAGACGTAGGCACTCCGTCTGGCGCCATGTAATACCTTTTCAAGGCCCCTTATTATGCTTAGATTCTCCTTGAGTAGCAGTGCTTCGGAGACAATACTTCAATACAGTAATATGGCATTGGATAAAGTATGCCAATATATTTTTTCTGTCGGATTCCATATGAATCAAACAGAAAAAAAAATCTACGCATGGTCGACTACACGGGCCCTTAGGATCAGTAACTCTGCCTTTACTGCAGAGTCTTGTGGATCTTGTAATCCGTCTTTTACCAGTCAATTACCACTCAATTCCGCCAATCATCTGAGGCTATATTACAGGCTGTGATGTAATGTTTTTGAATTTGGAAACAAATAAAGGATTTTAAGTTAGAACAGTCAGAACCACCGATTATCTTCACTTTGTTGGAAAAACAACAATGTTCTGGGTCTTGGAAAGCAGCAATGCAAATACAATTTTTAAGTGTTTCTATTGCACAAAAGTACAAAAAAGTTTTTTAAAAATATGTTTGGAATCGCCATAATCGCGATCAGCTAGAGAAAAAAAGCTATAATGTAGTAAAATCTAAGAAAACAACCATGTGAATCGTGCTGATCCAGAAAATAATGTTTTTACGTTAGTTATTCTATACTGTGAATGCTGTGAAAACAAAACTTCCAAAACTGACATTAAAAAATACAAGTCATCCTGCAAAGAACAAGTCCTCATACAGCTACATCAAATTTATGACTTTTGGAATTCAACAATGCAAAAATGTGAAAAATCACTTGGTCATCAAGGCTGGTCACTAAGGGGTTAAAGAGGTTGTTCCAGAATCAACTTTTATCACCTCTCTCACACAAGCGTATATCGGCTGCCGTTTTCACAGCCAGCCGATATATACACTACGATGTGATACATTGGATTCCAATGCATCAGATCACATGGCCGTATTCCTGCGTCGTAAAAGCGACCGGCCGGCAATATAGCGCTGGGTGCTTTCACACCAGTCCGAAAAGATAGTCCTTTAACTATCTTTCCGGTCAGAATACGTCGGCCGCTGCATGGGCTTCTATGGGAGCCAATGACAGCGGACAGAGAGAGGAGGTGGGTGGGAGTTGAGCAGCGTGACTGCTAAACTCTCTCCCTCTTCTCTCCTTCTCTATCCCCTATCTTCAGCTGTTTGCAATGGGAAGGGGCGGGGCAGGGGGATGAGCTAAGCTCCGCCCCTCCCATTGCTGGCTGTGGACAAAGGGCGGGGAGGGAACGGGTGTTTAGTTCCGCCCCCGCCCACTGCCATTGCAAACAGCCAGAGGAAAGGCAAGGGAGGGAAGGGGAGGCAATGGCATTGCGGCCTCGGCGTATATGCACTGGAGCCCATGCCGTCTGAACGGGCGCTCAAACGTTAGATTTGCGCACTCGTTCACGCGTTTTTACAGCGCCGGTGGGCGCACATAAAACGCCTACAGCCGAGTGAAGGAGCCCTAAGATAGATGATGGAAGTCTAATTAGTGGGGGCCTCTTGAAAACAGGGTCCCACATTCCCCTCTCCTGCTCACTGCAGGTTTACTGTGATGGGGGCCTTCTGTGCACAAAAATAGAGAATGTCTCGTTTTTTTCCCTGTGCTCAAAATGCATGCGGAAAATAAAACCCATGTGGAGCGACCCATTTGATTCAATGGGTTCTCTTTGCTGTGCGTTCGGCGCACAGATTCTGTGGCCATAAATACTCCTGCAAATGCACCTGTGTGAGGCCTGCAAAATCTGAGCACCGAATGTGCAAATAGAACCCATTGAATTAAATGGCTTACTTCACATGGTTTTTTTCACATGCATTTCGAGCGCAGGGTAAAAAACACGATATACTCTGTTTTTGTGCACAGAAGGCCCCTGTTTGCCCCAAATCGCATTTACTGTGAGATTTTTCTGGCTTAAATAAGAACACCTGGGCCTGCAAATCCAGTTGACTCACCTCCAGAGTCAGCTAACCTGCTAACCTAGGCAGCTGACCTGCTTACCAAGTAGGCTGCCCTGCCTCCTATAACATGGCGCTGCCAGGACCAGCGGTCCCCGCAGTGCAATAAAGTGCAGTAAAATGCACTGATACGGGCGCAATAGCCTGCGATCATGTGCCCTGCATAGCGCATATACGTCTCGCAATAGCAAACTTATATACGCTTACGCCTGTGGGAGGCCGCCCTTAGACTGTCATGGAGTCTTTTTCTGCAGCTCATTCTTCAAGTGAAACACTAATTTCTACCTGCCAAAATCCCAACAATTAAAGGCTCAGACAAGGGGAAATTGAGCAACCTGTATGTAGATCAACGGGAGTATCTTGTGAGGCACAACTTCACTTTCCAGCCTACGTAGTTAGATACGTGTAATTCCCTCAGTATAAGTTCAGGCATTAATACATATCAACTCCTGTCTAACTGGTTTGTTTCACTGCATCATTGCAAACACCGTCTAAAGATATTTGGTTCAGTAATTCCAGCAATATTTACCTGTGTATATATACACTAATTTATTAATGGCGGTATCATAAGCAAAGGTCACAAGTTAATCGGGCTTTTTCTTAGAGGCATTAGATCATATAATGTATGCAGAAGGGTGGCAAGAACATAGTAACATAGTATGTTAGGCTGAAGGGAGACACTCTCCATCTAGTTCAACCCCCTCCGTCTTCCTTGTTAATCCAGAGGAAGGCAAAACCTCTCCAATGAGGCAAAAGCCAATTTAGCCCATTTGGGGGCAAACAATTCCTTACTGACTTTATAATAGCAGTCAGAATAATCCCTGGATCAACTTTTGAAAGTTTCTACCTGACTCAAAGACAACCCCGCTGGTTATTTAATGTCTATATCCTGTAATATCATAGCGCTCTGGAAAGGCATCTAGCCCCCTCTTAAACTCCTCTATCAATTTTGCCATCACCACGTCCTCAGGCAGAGAGTTCCACAGTCTCACTGCTCTTACAGTAAAGAACCCCCTTCTGTGTTGGTGATGAAACTGTTCATATATGTTTAAAGAAGTATTCCAGCCTTTCATTTTCTTTCTACTGATGACCTATCCCACCTATACCACTGAAATCAATGGCAGCACTGCACTTCTCATACTCTTCCTGCCCAGGGTGTCCCGTCCTGTCCTGATCAGGAAGTGTAAGAGCAGTGCAGCGCTGCCATTGATTTCAGGAGTGAAGCTGGTGCTCCAACTTCACCGATGATGATGTCTGGCATACTGCACTGACAGCAGGCTTAATGATCAGGAAATGGACGAGGGTCCCAATGCTCATAATTAAGTGTTTGTATCTAGCTGAGGGATCAGCGGAAGACAGTCTCGCAAGAGGATGAGATGCTATGTCCTATAAATATGGGCAGAACACATAGATTTTGGCAGCAATAAACTGTGTCAGACTGTCCACCAATACTGGAGAGGGGACAAAGCAAGTGAACCCCTGGTTGTCGTGAAAGAAGTACGAAAGATGAAGAGGTGTCTCTCAGTCGTGGTCATTTTAGATCGACGCTACGGACCGTCGCCGTCCAAGCGTGATAACTAAGTAAACTAACTAGCTGCTCTTATCTCATGAGACTCTGGAGCCAGGTTTTCCAGATGAAGTCTAACGTCAGTAACATACAAACTCATCCTGATCCGGCCTTAGCCTTATGAAACTTAGATATGGATGAATTTCCTAGTACTGTACGTATACCATGAATACATTACCATTAATACATATTTTAATTTCTACCAAATCGAATATAGCTCAATTTTGGACTGGTAGCTCTCTCCCTTCTATTTATGGCATCATTAATTCTGTTAACCAGAAAAGCTGGTTGTATATGAATATATGAATGCCTGTGCCAAAAAATAAAAAGATACATTAAAAAGGGAATGGGTTGCCTGGCTACAAAGTACATATAGTTTCATGCCCACCTCCACGTCGTTTTAACACACTCTAGAATATGATGCATCGAATAAGCCTTTAACTTATTTCTTATTATTTACTTAGTCCCCTTTTTTGGACTTGAAATGTTTGTTTCTTAGGCATGCATTTGGATACAAAACCTTTGTGTAAACTAATCATTTAATCACAACTAAAAATTATCCATGCAATGCATATTGTTATATTACTTTAGTATTTGCAAAAAGAATATTCAATAAAAAAACAATGTTTATAAAATTTTTTTTAAAAAAGCCAGCGTGCTAACCAATCAGTGGAATCTGCCATAGGGGTGCAGAGGGCAGGTGAAATCCACGCCTGGTTCATTTTTATAAATATCAGGCAATCCACATAGTCTATGAATAGGCAGATGCGTCTCTCAGTTATTACATCCTCAGCTGTGCTGAACACCCTTTCTGAGGGCCTGATATGGCTGCTGAGACTAGTATTAGCTGATGGTGGTAGTACAGCCTTTATGTTTTCCTGCAACACCCTGCTTCCTGTCTTGCCTGGGTGCTGACCCACAACATCTTCCTCTTCCACCAGCGAGCTCCTACGATGACTCTTCCTACCTGTCCATGTTGGGTTAAGTACCTCATCATCTTCCACCTCCTCTTCATTGTGCTTCTCATCTTGAGTGGACTCTATGTTACAGTGAGCACCGCGAGCTGGCACCTCCCATTTTTAATTTAGTTTTATTAAGTTAAATTTTACTTAACTTTTCAGCTAACTTTGGTATTTGCAGTAAACCCCTGGAAGCTGCGTTACTCCTGCAAATAGTTTGCATTGGCCATACTCACGAATTAATTCTGAAGCTGCTGACACGCACTGTGTGTATTTGCTGTTTCCCTCTTTAAGATTTTCCTCTCTGTTTTATAAGAATTCTACCCAGGACATTCTATATTTGCTTTATTGTATTATTACAGTCTGGTGCATAACTTAATTATGGTCTGTGTGCTCTGAACTTCACCCAGGGATGAAATAGAGAAACAAATAGGAAAATGGCTGTCTACCGCAAGGGAAGCATCTTGCTCTTGCTTAGGACTTTATTAAGAGATTGTATTTTTGGGCCTAAATGCCAATGCAACTAGAGCATTATATTCCGGGGTCCCTATGGTATTGTAAATGTTTTGCTTAGAAATGTTATAAGATAATAACTGAGTTCGTAGCACAACCAGGGCATGAGTGAAACTACCCGGCTTCCCCTTACTCTGGCCTCCTGTGCACTGGTATCATGAACTACAACCACAATTATACATATTCCCTATTTTCCCCATTTCACTTGTAGTGGAGCTGTTGGGAGTAAGAATCCATAGCTACCATGAACCCAAGTTGACATACCCAACATCCAGCCTGCAGCACATGGTGTTTACACTTAGTCAAGGTCAATAAACCAACTAAAAGTCAACAGTTGAAGTAATTAGATAGCTGCTTAAAATAATGAGATTTATATCAAACATCATTAAAGTCAAGTCATGTTGTCTATGCACACTCTCACGTGTATTTAGAAGGTACTTGAGGGCATCATCAGTTGAATTTAATAGAAGCATTCCTTAATTATTCCTCTGCCAGAAGACAACGCCCTTTCGAAGTATCCTGCTTTTCCTGTGAGTCACCAGGAATGTATAGAAATATAAGGCTGCAGTTAAACTAATGTTATCATATCTTTTGATCAATTCACACAGTTTTCACAATGTGCCAGTGGAACACGGCGGGCAGATCTCTGGAGACAGTATAAAAGTTTCTTGTCAAGTTTACTTGAATTTTTGGAAAAAACAGAAGTTGGCAGGACCAGGAAGAGGATTATGTGAATGAAAGTGACCTTCGAGGATGCCACATCACTACCGAAAAGGGTGTGGAGTGTAATTTTTAAGAAAAAATGAATGCAGTGTTATGCCACTTAAAGGGGTATTCCTATCTTGGGAATCCTATTTCAATGTGTTTGAAATCGCAAAACAATTAATTCACCCATGTAATTTGTTTATTTCCAAAATGCTCCGTTCTCCAGATACTACTAATATTGATTCCTCTGCCATTCCTCTGGTTGTTTACTGCTGATTGCCAGGAAAACCAACCACCTCTTCTATGGAAAGAAATAGCACAGCACAGCAGTAGGTGGTGGCCAGGCCGAAAGCTAGTGCGTATGGGCTCCTGAGATCCCTGCCGCCAGATTTTGATGAAAAAAGTGCACAGACACCGGCCTCCTCTGCTACCCTGTTTCTTTCCATAGAATAGGTGGTAAGGCTTATTATTGGGGTAGGTCTTATTTTTGGAGACACAGCATTTCAAAGGGGGAAAAAAAGTTATGCTGCCAGAAGATGGTGGTAGAATTTTTTTTTCCTAAGATTTTTTATTATTTAAAAGTAGTATAGCAAAAAAACAAACCAACACTATAGTAATTCAGTATCGTAGTAATCATACTGACCCATAGAATAAAATCATCATGTCATTTTTGCCACAGTGTGTATGACATAAAATCAAGAATCCCCCAAAGATGGAGGAATTTTTTTTCCATTTTATGTGCATAGAAAGTTTTTCAGCATGGTATATGGTACATTGAATAGTACTATTGAAAAATACAACTCGTCCTGCAAAAAAAAAAACAAGCCGTCAGACAGCTACGCAATTGGATAAATAAAACAGTCATGATTTTTTGAAGGAAAAACAACTTCCTAACCAATGAGCACTTCCATTAGTCTATTAGCGATGAAGGTACTCATTGATACAGGAGGCTGGGAAAGTGGTGAGCATGGTCTGTACTACTAACCTCTCTCCTTCTGCTCCGGATGCCGTGCTGCACTGTTTGATGATACACACAATATCGTAAACTAATTACTGACAACTTCCAGCATTAGGACCCGGGGCAGTGGAGGCAGCGCCTGGAGCAGGAGAGTATAGGCAAGACTAAAGACTCTCATACACATTAGCAGGTTAAGCCTCCCTCTTACCCCCATGGCTTGAAGACTGTCTTATGTGTATGCGGGCAACTCAACTTTCCCCCAATAGAAAAGTAAAAAAATAAAAATTAACTCATCTAGAAGAGCCGTCTCTTCTAGGTGACAGGCAGCGCTCACCTGTCAATCAATGACCGCTGGGTGCTGCCCCTGATTGGTTACAGCGCTCAGCCAATCGGGGGCAGCGCTTTCTAGGGGTGGAGACTTTTCAATCCCTGGCATCCAGAAGAAAGAAGACGTCTGCCGGGGCCGGAGAGAAGAGACGGACGGCTCTTCTAGGTGAGTTAATTTTTTTTTTTTTACTTTTCTTTATAGCTAGAGAGGATTTTCAGGGAAGGGCTTATATTTCAAGCCCTTCCCCAAAAATCATCGCTGCGGTGGTTGCCTGCAACCCATTGCTTTCAATGGAGCTGCAGCAGCGATAGCCCTATTAAAAGCAATGGATAGCATCACGGACCTCTGCCACAGCTGTCACAGTTATGGCCGCCTGCACATGGCCGGGTTGGATCCCCCTGCAGGGACCAGTGCGGCTCCCACTTGCTCTCATGGCTCTGGGCTCTCTGATGTGCCGGCTGCCGTCCAGCCGGCACATGCGCAGAGCTGAGCCGGCGACCTGGGAGTGACATTTCTGTGCGGGCCTCTGCGAGACCCACACAGAAATAGAACATGCCACGATTTGTTTTCCGCGTGTGATTTCATGCGGACAAATCGCGGTCGTCTGCCTAGGATTGCATTTCCTTTGTTAGGCTCCGGCTTTTACAGAAACCCATTGGTACTTTGCGATCGCATTGCTGGGTGGCGATGGGTGATAAAACAAGCCCCTTCTCCCTGTTGTCTGCTTACAATAGCAGTTGCTATTCTCCGCATCTGGCGGTTAGATCAGGAACCTGGCTGTCAGTAGTCAGCTAAAATGCTGCCCTAAAAATGATGCATGTGCAAGTTTAAAGCCAATTAGAGACCAAAACCTTTCTTTTTACTGACGTCACTAACAAGTTAAAGGGGGCTGTGCCAACATATACAAGTCCTACCAGAATGCAAAAGTCACTCCCTTATACAGACTAACTGACCCTCACTTGGGTGCACCCGGCATGATTACAGCCTTGTGCTCTCATATACTATAGCTTCATCATACTGATGGGTTCACAAACAATATGATGCTTGAGGCCATAACTCCCTGGTGCCATATGGGTTAGGCTTACTAAACCCCCTGTCATCTACTGCACTTACACTGCCGGTAAAACAGGTCCTACTGCACAACAAGTAAAATGGGAGGAACAAACACTTCCAGGGAAATTAAAGGAACAAACAGATATAGTAACATTGTGTTATCTGTAATTACACATGATTAACCCATGGGAGGCATCTCTACTCTCTTAGGGTCTGTTCACATCTCATTATTGGCTCTGTCCAGGGGTCCCGTCAGGGTGTATGTTTAAAATTCCAAAAACGGACCTCCTGGATGGAAACTGACGGAACTTGTCTTGGGTCTCAGTTTCAGCAAATTTTCATTCATTTGTACCATTCTATGCCAGAAAGAAAAGTTCATTCCACCATTCTTTATCTCCAACACAGAATGTCGAAAATGCATGGAACCTGCTGAATGGAGAGCTACGGGTCTCCGTTTCAGCAGTTTTCTATAAGTTCCATCCAGCCTTCATCTTTAATTTTCATGATTTTAAATGCCCCCCTCCCCCACCCCCACTTACATTGCCAACAATTCTAAGGGATGAATTAATGGGATGAATGCAATTAGAAAAAACTGTCTGCTTTTTTTTCTCCAAAAAGAGTGCCTATGTTGTCCATAGGCTGTATCTGGTACCGAAGCTGATTCCAAGTAAATGGGTCTGCATTCCACTACCAGATACAGTCAATGCACAAGGGTGGTGCTGTTTCTGGGGGGAAAAAAACAAAGAAAAAAACTTTTTTTCTAATCCTTGACAACCCCCTTTTTTTAAAAGTCTTTAAAGCGACCCACGTGGCATTGAGCATCAAAGATGGCCGAACCTCTTCTCTGACTACTTTATGCACACTTTGCATAGTAAGCATTGGTAGTCTAAGACAGTGTTCCCCAACTCCAGTCCTCAGGGACTGCCAACGGGTCATGTTTTCAGGATTTCCTCACAGGTTGCACAGGTGATGTAATTATTGTCAGTGCCTCAGACATTGCCACAGGTGTTCTTACTATAGGATATCCTGAAAACATGACCTGTTGGTGGTCCCTGAGGACTGGAGTTGGGGACCTCTGGTCTAAGACACTATTCTAAATGGCCAGCACTGCTCATGTGGACAGCAATGGTCAATCAAAGCAGGTGTAGTGTCTTAGACTAGCGATGTATACTAATACACAATGTGATCAGGTAGTCAGAGATGCTGGTGTGGCCATTTGTGTTTCTCCAGAAGGGTTACTTTAACTTTCTCTAAAGTTCCCTGCTATTAAACAGGGAGAGCTATATCTCACGTTTATTGTCATACTTATCATATAAGTCCATAATGTTGTGCCTCATACAATGCTATAAAACATCTCTGATGGCTAATCCATATTTTGTTGTCTTCACGGCATCCTTGGAGGCTTATAGAGTCTAAGGTTCATGGTTGATGTTATATCTCCTTGCCATAGCTCATGTTTAGAATTTACCATATATGCCACATACTTGACGATGTTTTATGCTTGGTTCAGATGAATAAGGCTGAGCTACATCTTGTCAGAATTAGCGGATGTAGATCTAATGAACCCAGACTGGTTTGGATTTGGGCCAAATCCTGAGATGACACCTGAGAAAAACCTAGTCTCCACCCTTTAACTCCACCGTTCGGGATGTGGGCTTCATGGTGGAGTTCCCAGGCTGTTACTCAGGAAGTGATTACAGTACTGTGGCAGCTGATGCTACTCAAGGCTTAGGCATGGTACCAAAAGGTGTGAAAAGGAGCATAGCCAGGCAGTCTGAGTCAGGACAGGCGGCACACTTCAGTATGAAGAATAAGCCAGAAGTAATTTATAGAACAGGTTTTACATTGTAAATCAGGCCAGAGGTTAGGGCAGACAGAAGCGTGGTCAGTATAACAAGCCAGGGTCAGGAGCGCAGACAGGAACGTAGTCCGGAGCAGCAAAATGTTGAAATCTGTAGAATCAGAAGAAAATAGTAATAGCACCTTGAGCAAACCACAATACTCAGGCACCCCCATAAGCAGAGGATGCTTAATATAGCAAGGGTCCTTAAAAAGGGTTTTCCAGCGAGAATACTATTAAAGACCTATCTTCAGGATCGGTCATCAATAGTTGATCGTCTGGGGCCCGATGCTTGGGACCCTGACCGATCAGCTGATTGTTGTGCCCTACATCTACTGTTATAAGAGAAGTGGTCTTCCTTCTATTTCTTCCTCTTTTTCTTTGCAATTTTACTACCTGTGGTCCCAGAGGACATTTGGTTGCTATTATTAACTACTTCAGTTTCACAGGAAACTACACTGTCAGCACCTCTCTCTAGTTTGCCTTCACTTTCAATACTACATGCACTAGCAACTACCTGAGTTTCAAAGGAAACTACACTTTGACCATCTCTCTTTAGTTTTGCCTTCACTTTTACTACATGCATTTTTTCCTTATTTGTCCTCTCTACCACTAGAGGCACATTTGAGCTAATTTCTACATGTTCAGTCCCTGAACTCCCTTTAATAGCCTGTTCAGACTCTGCCTTCACCTGTATAGATTGGGAAACACGGCTGCAAAGTCTAGACATTTCATAGACCGAACCAAGCATTCCACAATCCTTCTTACACGAGGCTTCTATGGCAATGGAAAACTTTTTCAGCAACACATTTTTAGCAATACAGTTTTCAACAATGATGTTCTTAGACGTTAATGCCCACTGTACAGCTTTCACTGCACCATCCTGCAAAGCAAACATCTTATGCAACATTTCAATCACATTTGCCTTATCATTTGCTACATAACCTTTTGCACCATTGCATCTACCAGTCTTTTTAAGTCCATGCCGCACAGAATCGTCAGTCTTTAGAATGGCCTCACCACTCCATGGCCTCTTCTCCTCCTGCAGCAGCTTCTCTAGACAAACTGACAGACTGCTTTGGCCCCAGTTCAGACAAGTAGACCGCAGGACTCCACCTGCACTCCAGTGAGGTTTGACTGGGCACTTTGGCTCTGGACATCCATGCATGTAATAGTCCATTTGTAGACAACCCCAGCATGGCTCTTTTTAGTTGTTTACCCATAGCAACCATTGCACTTGGCATTTTTGATCCGCAATCCTCACAGCCCAGACCTCTGCTAGGACCTTTGTTGCCCCACGGCAGACCCTCTGCACCTCCTTCCTCACTCTGACTGCAGTCTCTGCACTGTATATGTAGAATCTGTGTCACTGCCAAGGAGGGGAAGAGCTGGGGAAAGGAGAGGAAAGACAGGCAGGCGAGAACTAGGACATACAAAGACAGGGGCAGCCAGCTGGTTCCACCAAACTTGCCTACAAGGCAACAAATGCCTAGAATTATCTCTACCTTAGCATAAAACATTAAACATTATTGTAAATCATATAAAATGCACTAAGGCCGGCCTCACACCACAGGATTTAATTTGCAGAATTTGCAATCGTCATCCATGCAGACGATCTGCAGTCGTCATCCGGCAGATGATACGCAGTATTCTGCACACATTGAAAAAATAGAACATTCGAACGTTCACTCAGGTGAGCGAATAGTGATTTCCATGAGCAGTTTTAAAACCACCCCATGATCATTTTTGTGCATTTTTGTTTATATTGAAGTCAATTGAAGCCGTCCAAGCTGCAGTCCATCCGCAATTGACATTGCGCTAGGCCATGCGTACCCACATCATCGCCTAGCGATGGCACAAGAAAAACAAATATTGAAAGAAAAAAATCTGTACTGCCCATGACCGATGACCAGTGTTTGTGGTTATCGGCATTACAAAAAGCAGAGGTACATGGGGTCACCGCATTCGGAATCCGAATCGCCCGTGTGAGACCAGCCTTACAGGCATACTTGTGGTTAAAAAGACCCAAGACCCTGCAAGTTCGAATATCTAACAAGTTCCATATAGAATGGTTAGATTCTGAGTAAAGTTGAACGAATGTACTCTGCCGAGCTTGATGCTCGTTCCAGTATTAGAATACTCGATGGTGCTCGTTACTCGAACGAGCATCAGGCCGTGTTTGACCCCTCCCTGCTGTGATGTGCCTGTTTTGGCCCCTCCCCGCCGCGACCCACCACGCGTCAATGGTAAATTTTTTGGCTGGCAGGTAGGGGAGAGGGGGAGAGAGAGACCGAGACCAAGAAAAAAAAAAAAGCTCAGGACCCTGCGTTCCACATACAAAAATGCTCGAGTCTCCCATTGTAGCCAATGGGGTTCGCTAATCGAGTAGAGCTCTCGAATTTTACGAAAAGCTCGAATAACGAGGACCCGAGCATTTGGGTGCTCGCTGATCTCTAATTTTGAGTTATAGTCAAACGTGTGCTTAGTATGATGCTAGTATCTCAGACTAGAAATATAAGAACATGGCTCAAGTCTGATCAGACCCTGTTAAATGTGGTGAGAAGTGATTTTGTACTAGCATAACTCATAAGTAGGGACGTCTTCTGTAGATGACACTAGGATGTTCTGTAATAACGTGTTAAATGAGGATTGGTGAGGAGTAGAGATGAGAGGGCACGCTCGGATAAGTCAGTTACTCAAGCAAGCCTCGCTCTTCTCGAGTAACTGCATTCTTGTTTGAGCGTGCTCGGAAAGGTGGGGGGGTGGGCTGCCCCCCGCCGCCCCCCTTGAGCACACTCGGACAAGAATTCAGTTACTCAAGAAGAGCGAGGCTCGCTTGAGTAATTGACTTATCCGAGTGTGCTCGCTCATCTCTATTGAGGAGAATGGACCAATATTTTCTCAAGATGTTACATACACCTAATTATTTTTCTTTTGGGGGGTGAGGGAGAGAGCGGTAATCTATGTCAATAGACAGAAATTTGGCACGGTCCTCTGATTTCACTCTTCTGTAGGTTTTTTTAAGGATATTGGTGGGATATGCTCTTCATTTAAATTTGGCAAATACCGACTCACATTCCCTTTTAACCCTTTCCAATCCATTTTGGGATTCTCAGTTTCCTAGGGGGCTTGCAGACTCTGCCCTTGTGCACCAGCGCCATCTGCTGGCTAAAGCTAGTAACTACATGCTAGGATGCGCTAAAGAGCCCCGGGCAGCGGAGCAGCCAGCAAAACCCTGTTGGATGTCTTCCAACATTAGAGCTGTACAGGCTACAATGATTATGTCAGAAAACATCCAACAGTAGACCTGAAAGTGTTAAACTGAGTTAGAATTTCTTCTGGCATGCAAAGATTGCCTTATAGCAGGGGTGTAGCTATAGGTGATTCAGGAGTAGCAGCCGCTACCAGGCCCTGGGGCCTTAGGGGACCCAAAGGCCTCTCTATCACATAAGAAGACACTAGTATTATAAATAGCACATGATAGAAAGGGACCCTGTTACAGATTGTGCAGCGGGGCACAGGAGCTTTTAATTATACCTCTGCTTTATAGGTATACCCCTACGTAGGTAAAGTGGATGATGACTGTCCCAAAGGAGGAAGTTATTAGTTGCTGTATATTTATGAAGAATATCCGTGCTAATCCTACCATCTGCGTCCAGTATAATTGTCAAATTCAGAAAATGTACAATAAATTCATGGCCCTCAAATGTGAATCTTATGCCTATGGATTTGTGATTGAGTGACATCGACATCCTAGAAAAGGATATGTCTGTTGTACATGTCCAATTCCTCAGAAAAAATGGTGCTGGCCTCCCACCACCCTAGGAACAGGTTAGTTTAAGTAGACTCGCAAACCGTTCCCATGGCGGTGCCACATGTCTGCAGGAGTCAACAGAAAATGGAAGGGAACAGCCAAGAAACTCATTATATGCATAATATTGGGTGCCCATTTATACAGGAAATATTTCAGTGCTTCAATGCCTAGGTCATGTCTATTAGTATATAGACTCACAACGTCCACACTTGCCAATACGGTATGTTCAGGGACGTTGATGAACGTGAATTCTTCTGATGGTATCTTTGGTGTCATGTAGATAAGATGATAGAGAAGTGATAAATAGTCTCAATACAATGTCAATATAGTTGCTAGCGCCTTGAGTCAGATTATCTCAAGGCATTAGCAACTATATAGGACTGCCGGAGCCGAAGCCCTGCAGGGCTGATAGGAGAAAGGCAGCATGATAGGGTTAATGGGGAGGAGGGGGTTAACTGGAGAAAGGAATGCTGGGAGAGAAAGAAGGGGGCGTCTAGGAGGGGAGAAGTGAGAAAATAGCGCGAAGAAGCAGGAGGAGGGGTCAGTGCAGCAAAGCGAAGAAAGAAGCAAGAAGTCACAGGAGTTAAGAAGAGTCCCACCCACCCGCCATAAGGATAAAAGGGGGAGGGGGCGGATCTGGGAGGGAGTTTTTTCGTCATGGCAACAGGGGAGGGATCCTCTGAGTCAGCGTAGAAGGATAGTGGGGGGAAGGCAGGGGCTGCATAGCTACCTTCCCCCTTTGATTTGGTAGTACGTGGGCTGTCGCAACTTGGGTTTTCAGGGAGGAGCCCTGAAAAGACGGTGGGAGTGGTTAGCCAGGTTATGGCTAGCCAGCCTCGGGGTTGGGAGTTCGGCGACCAGAGGCTAGTTGGGTTGAGTGGTTGGCCTCCCGAGTCTGTCGACTTGCGGCGGGGGGGAGTGGTTAGGGAAATAGTGTTGCCCGAGTCAGGCAAGTTGCAACGGGTGACCGGTACAACTATTTCCCGTATTGGGTGAGGCGACAGTAGTTTCTTGGGGGGGCTCCAAGGACCTCTCCTCAGGTTTTTACTATGGGGCTTAAAATGTTTTAAAAGTTGTATTAATGTTCTTTGCTAATACATATGGCTGCTGTGGCCAAATTTAATCCAAAGTGACGGTGTCCGTGGTTATTTCAGGTAACGGTAGGTTGGAGGGTTGGGGGGGTCACAGTAGCGACGACTCCATTATACTTGGGTCATGAGTGTTACCATGCAGGGCGGCGCTGGTTCCCACGGCCGGCGCGCGGCGCTCCGATGTCGGCTCCGGCGTCCCAGAGCTCTGCTGTTGGGGCTCTCCCGGCGGCGTGGAGCAGCCAGCGTGCAGCGGCGTGGAGCAGCCAGCGTGCAGCGGCGTGGGCGTGTCCGCCCGTAGGGTGCCGCCCGCTCTCCTCCACCTTCCTTATGCAACAGTGGGAGAGTCGGCTCCTCCCACTCTCCGCCCCTGGGCGGAGGCTTTTAGTTAAAAGGCTGGCAGTGACCTGAGCTCACTGCCAGTTATTGGTTCTGCTAGCCTCTAGTCAGGTCTGTCCCAGTCTGTGCTAGTTGCTCGTCAGTAGCCTGTCTGTTTACCTGTGAGCTCCATCTCCAGACTTACTCTGCTTGTAAGTTTTGTTGGTTTGTTCCACCTGCCTCTTCTGTCGGCACTCTGTCCCCTGTTAGTAGTTCCATCTAGGTAGTCGCCAGGTCCCTAGCCAGCGCAGGGACCGCCGCCCAGTTGTCCGCCTGGGGTTAGCCAGGACCGAGGCAAGTAGGCAGGGACAGTGGGGTGCGGGAAGATCAGGGCACCCCACCTGGCGCTCTGGGGGGCAGAGTGCCGTAACATAATAACTGGCCCTTAAAAACCGTTTGTCATGGAGGCGATCAGTTCCCTCACAAACCAGCTGCAGGCCCTGGTGCCTGTGATCCAGGATTTATCTGCCCGCATGGTGGCCCAGGAGCAGCGGGGGGTGTTGCAGGGATCGGACGCCGCAACCAGCCCCGAACCCAAGTGCCCTCTTCCCGAGGCGTTTTCTGGGGAGAGGAACAAGTTTTTTGTTTTCCGACAGGCGTGCCGCCTGTTTTTTCGGATGCGTCCCCGTTCTTCCGGGTCAGAGGCTCAGAGGGTCGGGCTGATAATGTCCCTGCTGCGGGGCTCTGCCCAGACATGGGCCTTTTCCATCCCCGAGGGTTCCCCCTGCCTGCAGTCTGTGGACTCCTTTTTTCAGGAACTCGGGGGTATCTTCGATGAACCGGACCGAGTGGGGTTGGCGGTTTCGCGGTTGTTGGCGCTGCGGCAGGGGTCGGCTTGTGTGGAGGATTATTGCTCCAACTTCAGACGCTATGCGGGGGATACGGCATGGAACGATAGCGCGCTGAAAGACGTTTTTCTGCAGGGCCTCTCGGACGCAGTTAAAGACCTGTTAATTTCCCATCCCGTTCCCGGGTCCTTAAGGGAGGCTATGGAGCTAGCAGTGAAGGCAGACAGGAGGCTCAGGTCTAGGAAGCAGGACAGGCAAACCCGTAGAGTCAGGGAGGTCGGTTATCCCGGTCCCTCTTCCTCCTTACCAGTCCCTGTGTCCGAGCCGATGGAGGTGGATCCGCTGGACCCCAAAGAGCGACGCCGGATCCGTTTGTTGCACCGTCTCTGCCTCTACTGCGGGAAAGCTGGACACCGGGTGATAACCTGCCCACTGAGGGCTCAACGCTCGCAGCCGGAACCGGCGGAAAACTCCGAGTCCTAGGCGATTGCAGGGAGGATCGCCTAGGACTTCAGGTACTTCCTAAACTTTTGGTACCGTGTCATGTTAAATTCCGGGATTTTTCCCGATCAGGGCGGGCGTTTATTGATTCTGGAGCAGCCGCCAACTTGATAAGTCTGTGTTTTGTCCGTACTCTGATGGCGGAATTTGTGGCGCTGAAGACGCCAATTCATTTTACCAGTATTGATGCTACCCCCCTCTCTACAGGCCTGGTACGATGGAGGACCCCAAGATTACAGTTCACGGTGGGGATCCTCCACTCGGAAGAACTGTCCTTCCTGGTTATGGAGAAAATGTCGGTTGATGTGGTGCTTGGTATGCCCTGGTTGGCACTGCACAATCCCCAATTTGATTGGTCCACCCGGGAATTGACTCATTGGGGATCATCCTGTCATGACCACCTGTCTACCATAGCTGTGTGCTCCGCAGATACGGTGCTCATTCCGGAGTATTTGTCAGACTTTCAGGATGTATTCTCCAAAAAACTGTCTAAGGCTCTGCCTCCTCATAGGGAGTGGGACTGTGGTATTGATCTGATTCCCGACAGCCCCATCCCTAAGGGAGCCATTTTCAATTTGTCAGGCCGTGAGCATGAAGCCCTCAAGTCCTATGTCTCGGAGGCTCTGGCCAACCGGCATATCCGGCCGTCCAGGTCCCCTGCCGGGGCGGGTCTCTTCTTTGTAGAGAAGAAGGACGGGACACTAAGGCCTTGTGTGGATTATCGGGCCCTGAATAAAATCACTGTGAAGAACCAGTGCTCCTTGCCCCTAATTCCTGACTTGTTGAATCAGGTGGTAGGGGCCCACTGCTTCTCCAAACTGGACTTGCGGGGGGCTTACAATTTAATTCGCATTAGAGAGGGAGATGAATGGAAGACGGCGTTCAACACCCCGTTAGGACATTTTGAATGTCTGGTCATGCCTTTTGGACTTTGTAATGCCCCCGCTGTGTTTCAGGGTTTTATGAACGCGGTCTTCCACGACTTTCTGGGGGTATTTCTGGTCATCTATCTTGACGACATTCTGGTGTACTCGCCTGACTGGGACTCACATGTGCGGCACCTGAGGTTGGTCCTGACCCGTTTGCGCGAGTATCAACTTTTCGTCAAGTTAGAGAAATGTACGTTTGGTTCTAAACAAATATCCTTCCTTGGTTATGTAATCTCACCCACAGAGATTCAGATGGAGTCTGATAAAGTAGCAGCAATCTCCCAATGGGTCAGACCAGACAACCTCAAGGCTCTTCAGCGGTTCTTAGGTTTTGCAAATTTTTACCGCAAATTCATTAGGAATTACTCAGTTATTGCTCAACCTCTGACCGACCTGACTAAGAAGGGGGCCAACTTGGGTAAGTGGTCGCCTGCAGCCCTTGAGGCCTTTAGCCGTCTAAAAAAGGCATTCACGACTGCCCCGGTGCTAATACAGCCGGACGCACAACTACCCTTTTTTATTGAGGTAGACGCGTCTGAAGTGGGGACAGGAGCAGTATTGTCGCAGGAAGTCAGTGGGAGGTCTGGGTATAGCCCATGTGCGTTCTTTTCGCGGAAGTTCAATTCAGCAGAGCGCAACTACGACGTGGGTAACCGCGAACTATTGGCTATCAAATGGGCCCTGGAAGAGTGGCGACACCATCTTGAGGGTGCTAGACACCCAATTACCGTATATACTGATCACAAGAATCTGGTATATCTCGCCAATGCTAAAAGACTCACAGCTCGTAAAGCCAGGTGGGCGCTGTTCTTCGCCAGGTTTAATTTCGTCGTGACATATATCCCAGGAGAGAAGAACGTGAAGGCGGACGCCCTGTCACGGAGTTTCGGGGTACCGGATAGTGAGACCATGACTCCCGAGAATATCTTAGCCCCCGGCGTGGTGGTGGCAGTTGTGGAGTCTAACTTCGTCCCTCAATTACAGGATGCTCAGCAGGACGCTCCTTCGGGGGTGCCGGAGGGCAGATGGTTTGTGCCTGAGACCCTACGCCCTAGAGTCATGGATGAGTCTCACTCGTCTGTTCTCGCCGGGCATCCAGGGTTCCAGGGGACCCTGGAGCTTTGTTCCAGACACTTCTGGTGGCCAGGCATGTCTCAGGAGATCCGCAACTTTGTGAGGGGTTGCTCGGTCTGTGCTCGCAATAAGAGTCGGCGGCGTCCTCCGGAGGGTCCTCTGAGACCGCTACCGGTTCCTTCCACCCCATGGTCGCACCTATCAGTAGATTTCATCACTGACCTTCCAGAATCCCAGAAGTGCACCACTATCTTAGTGGTGGTCGACCGGTTCTCCAAGATGGCACATTTTGTGGCGTTAAAAAAGCTACCCTCGGCAAAAGAATTCGCCACGATTTTTGTAAAGGAAATAATTCGCCTACATGGGGTTCCCCAAAATATTGTATCTGATCGCGGGGTTCAGTTTGTGTCGCAGTTTTGGCGTGCCTTCTGCAGAAACCTGGGAACGTCGCTTTCCTTCTCTTCAGCGTTCCACCCGCAGACTAATGGTCAGACTGAGCGGAAGAACCAAGATTTAGTGCAATATTTACGGTTGTTTGCTAGCGAAAAGGCTCATCAGTGGGCAGAGTTCCTGCCCTTGGCAGAGTTTGCACTAAACAACCGCCTTTGTTCTTCCACTGGGGTGTCTCCATTTTTTTGTGTATACGGTCAGCATCCTCGATTCCTTACAGCAGTCCCTACCCCGTCGGTCTGTCCTGCAGCGGATGTCGCCACAGATACGCTTCAGGGGGTATGGAAAGAGGTACAGAGGAACTTGGAGGCAGCGGGGGCCCGTATGCAGTTGCGTAGTGGGAAGAGTCTGTCTGTGTCTGAACCTTACAGGGTGGGACAGAAGGTATACCTGTCTTCTAAAAATCTCAAATTGCGGGTTCCGTCCTTGAAGCTGGCGCCACGTTACGTAGGGCCGTTTGCCATCACACGTGTGGTGAACCCTCTCGCCTACGAGCTGGGGCTGCCACCCACATGGAGGGTTCACAGGGTATTCCATAAGTCGCTATTGAAACCTTTTGTCCCTTCGGCGACCAGAGGCTAGTTGGGTTGAGTGGTTGGCCTCCCGAGTCTGTCGACTTGCGGCGGGGGGGAGTGGTTAGGGAAATAGTGTTGCCCGAGTCAGGCAAGTTGCAACGGGTGACCGGTACAACTATTTCCCGTATTGGGTGAGGCGACAGTAGTTTCTTGGGGGGGCTCCAAGGACCTCTCCTCAGGTTTTTACTATGGGGCTTAAAATGTTTTAAAAGTTGTATTAATGTTCTTTGCTAATACATATGGCTGCTGTGGCCAAATTTAATCCAAAGTGACGGTGTCCGTGGTTATTTCAGGTAACGGTAGGTTGGAGGGTTGGGGGGGTCACAGTAGCGACGACTCCATTATACTTGGGTCATGAGTGTTACCATGCAGGGCGGCGCTGGTTCCCACGGCCGGCGCGCGGCGCTCCGATGTCGGCTCCGGCGTCCCAGAGCTCTGCTGTTGGGGCTCTCCCGGCGGCGTGGAGCAGCCAGCGTGCAGCGGCGTGGAGCAGCCAGCGTGCAGCGGCGTGGGCGTGTCCGCCCGTAGGGTGCCGCCCGCTCTCCTCCACCTTCCTTATGCAACAGTGGGAGAGTCGGCTCCTCCCACTCTCCGCCCCTGGGCGGAGGCTTTTAGTTAAAAGGCTGGCAGTGACCTGAGCTCACTGCCAGTTATTGGTTCTGCTAGCCTCTAGTCAGGTCTGTCCCAGTCTGTGCTAGTTGCTCGTCAGTAGCCTGTCTGTTTACCTGTGAGCTCCATCTCCAGACTTACTCTGCTTGTAAGTTTTGTTGGTTTGTTCCACCTGCCTCTTCTGTCGGCACTCTGTCCCCTGTTAGTAGTTCCATCTAGGTAGTCGCCAGGTCCCTAGCCAGCGCAGGGACCGCCGCCCAGTTGTCCGCCTGGGGTTAGCCAGGACCGAGGCAAGTAGGCAGGGACAGTGGGGTGCGGGAAGATCAGGGCACCCCACCTGGCGCTCTGGGGGGCAGAGTGCCGTAACATAATAACTGGCCCTTAAAAACCGTTTGTCATGGAGGCGATCAGTTCCCTCACAAACCAGCTGCAGGCCCTGGTGCCTGTGATCCAGGATTTATCTGCCCGCATGGTGGCCCAGGAGCAGCGGGGGGTGTTGCAGGGATCGGACGCCGCAACCAGCCCCGAACCCAAGTGCCCTCTTCCCGAGGCGTTTTCTGGGGAGAGGAACAAGTTTTTTGTTTTCCGACAGGCGTGCCGCCTGTTTTTTCGGATGCGTCCCCGTTCTTCCGGGTCAGAGGCTCAGAGGGTCGGGCTGATAATGTCCCTGCTGCGGGGCTCTGCCCAGACATGGGCCTTTTCCATCCCCGAGGGTTCCCCCTGCCTGCAGTCTGTGGACTCCTTTTTTCAGGAACTCGGGGGTATCTTCGATGAACCGGACCGAGTGGGGTTGGCGGTTTCGCGGTTGTTGGCGCTGCGGCAGGGGTCGGCTTGTGTGGAGGATTATTGCTCCAACTTCAGACGCTATGCGGGGGATACGGCATGGAACGATAGCGCGCTGAAAGACGTTTTTCTGCAGGGCCTCTCGGACGCAGTTAAAGACCTGTTAATTTCCCATCCCGTTCCCGGGTCCTTAAGGGAGGCTATGGAGCTAGCAGTGAAGGCAGACAGGAGGCTCAGGTCTAGGAAGCAGGACAGGCAAACCCGTAGAGTCAGGGAGGTCGGTTATCCCGGTCCCTCTTCCTCCTTACCAGTCCCTGTGTCCGAGCCGATGGAGGTGGATCCGCTGGACCCCAAAGAGCGACGCCGGATCCGTTTGTTGCACCGTCTCTGCCTCTACTGCGGGAAAGCTGGACACCGGGTGATAACCTGCCCACTGAGGGCTCAACGCTCGCAGCCGGAACCGGCGGAAAACTCCGAGTCCTAGGCGATTGCAGGGAGGATCGCCTAGGACTTCAGGTACTTCCTAAACTTTTGGTACCGTGTCATGTTAAATTCCGGGATTTTTCCCGATCAGGGCGGGCGTTTATTGATTCTGGAGCAGCCGCCAACTTGATAAGTCTGTGTTTTGTCCGTACTCTGATGGCGGAATTTGTGGCGCTGAAGACGCCAATTCATTTTACCAGTATTGATGCTACCCCCCTCTCTACAGGCCTGGTACGATGGAGGACCCCAAGATTACAGTTCACGGTGGGGATCCTCCACTCGGAAGAACTGTCCTTCCTGGTTATGGAGAAAATGTCGGTTGATGTGGTGCTTGGTATGCCCTGGTTGGCACTGCACAATCCCCAATTTGATTGGTCCACCCGGGAATTGACTCATTGGGGATCATCCTGTCATGACCACCTGTCTACCATAGCTGTGTGCTCCGCAGATACGGTGCTCATTCCGGAGTATTTGTCAGACTTTCAGGATGTATTCTCCAAAAAACTGTCTAAGGCTCTGCCTCCTCATAGGGAGTGGGACTGTGGTATTGATCTGATTCCCGACAGCCCCATCCCTAAGGGAGCCATTTTCAATTTGTCAGGCCGTGAGCATGAAGCCCTCAAGTCCTATGTCTCGGAGGCTCTGGCCAACCGGCATATCCGGCCGTCCAGGTCCCCTGCCGGGGCGGGTCTCTTCTTTGTAGAGAAGAAGGACGGGACACTAAGGCCTTGTGTGGATTATCGGGCCCTGAATAAAATCACTGTGAAGAACCAGTGCTCCTTGCCCCTAATTCCTGACTTGTTGAATCAGGTGGTAGGGGCCCACTGCTTCTCCAAACTGGACTTGCGGGGGGCTTACAATTTAATTCGCATTAGAGAGGGAGATGAATGGAAGACGGCGTTCAACACCCCGTTAGGACATTTTGAATGTCTGGTCATGCCTTTTGGACTTTGTAATGCCCCCGCTGTGTTTCAGGGTTTTATGAACGCGGTCTTCCACGACTTTCTGGGGGTATTTCTGGTCATCTATCTTGACGACATTCTGGTGTACTCGCCTGACTGGGACTCACATGTGCGGCACCTGAGGTTGGTCCTGACCCGTTTGCGCGAGTATCAACTTTTCGTCAAGTTAGAGAAATGTACGTTTGGTTCTAAACAAATATCCTTCCTTGGTTATGTAATCTCACCCACAGAGATTCAGATGGAGTCTGATAAAGTAGCAGCAATCTCCCAATGGGTCAGACCAGACAACCTCAAGGCTCTTCAGCGGTTCTTAGGTTTTGCAAATTTTTACCGCAAATTCATTAGGAATTACTCAGTTATTGCTCAACCTCTGACCGACCTGACTAAGAAGGGGGCCAACTTGGGTAAGTGGTCGCCTGCAGCCCTTGAGGCCTTTAGCCGTCTAAAAAAGGCATTCACGACTGCCCCGGTGCTAATACAGCCGGACGCACAACTACCCTTTTTTATTGAGGTAGACGCGTCTGAAGTGGGGACAGGAGCAGTATTGTCGCAGGAAGTCAGTGGGAGGTCTGGGTATAGCCCATGTGCGTTCTTTTCGCGGAAGTTCAATTCAGCAGAGCGCAACTACGACGTGGGTAACCGCGAACTATTGGCTATCAAATGGGCCCTGGAAGAGTGGCGACACCATCTTGAGGGTGCTAGACACCCAATTACCGTATATACTGATCACAAGAATCTGGTATATCTCGCCAATGCTAAAAGACTCACAGCTCGTAAAGCCAGGTGGGCGCTGTTCTTCGCCAGGTTTAATTTCGTCGTGACATATATCCCAGGAGAGAAGAACGTGAAGGCGGACGCCCTGTCACGGAGTTTCGGGGTACCGGATAGTGAGACCATGACTCCCGAGAATATCTTAGCCCCCGGCGTGGTGGTGGCAGTTGTGGAGTCTAACTTCGTCCCTCAATTACAGGATGCTCAGCAGGACGCTCCTTCGGGGGTGCCGGAGGGCAGATGGTTTGTGCTTGAGACCCTACGCCCTAGAGTCATGGATGAGTCTCACTCGTCTGTTCTCGCCGGGCATCCAGGGTTCCAGGGGACCCTGGAGCTTTGTTCCAGACACTTCTGGTGGCCAGGCATGTCTCAGGAGATCCGCAACTTTGTGAGGGGTTGCTCGGTCTGTGCTCGCAATAAGAGTCGGCGGCGTCCTCCGGAGGGTCCTCTGAGACCGCTACCGGTTCCTTCCACCCCATGGTCGCACCTATCAGTAGATTTCATCACTGACCTTCCAGAATCCCAGAAGTGCACCACTATCTTAGTGGTGGTCGACCGGTTCTCCAAGATGGCACATTTTGTGGCGTTAAAAAAGCTACCCTCGGCAAAAGAATTCGCCACGATTTTTGTAAAGGAAATAATTCGCCTACATGGGGTTCCCCAAAATATTGTATCTGATCGCGGGGTTCAGTTTGTGTCGCAGTTTTGGCGTGCCTTCTGCAGAAACCTGGGAACGTCGCTTTCCTTCTCTTCAGCGTTCCACCCGCAGACTAATGGTCAGACTGAGCGGAAGAACCAAGATTTAGTGCAATATTTACGGTTGTTTGCTAGCGAAAAGGCTCATCAGTGGGCAGAGTTCCTGCCCTTGGCAGAGTTTGCACTAAACAACCGCCTTTGTTCTTCCACTGGGGTGTCTCCATTTTTTTGTGTATACGGTCAGCATCCTCGATTCCTTACAGCAGTCCCTACCCCGTCGGTCTGTCCTGCAGCGGATGTCGCCACAGATACGCTTCAGGGGGTATGGAAAGAGGTACAGAGGAACTTGGAGGCAGCGGGGGCCCGTATGCAGTTGCGTAGTGGGAAGAGTCTGTCTGTGTCTGAACCTTACAGGGTGGGACAGAAGGTATACCTGTCTTCTAAAAATCTCAAATTGCGGGTTCCGTCCTTGAAGCTGGCGCCACGTTACGTAGGGCCGTTTGCCATCACACGTGTGGTGAACCCTCTCGCCTACGAGCTGGGGCTGCCACCCACATGGAGGGTTCACAGGGTATTCCATAAGTCGCTATTGAAACCTTTTGTCCCTTCGGCGACCAGAGGCTAGTTGGGTTGAGTGGTTGGCCTCCCGAGTCTGTCGACTTGCGGCGGGGGGGAGTGGTTAGGGAAATAGTGTTGCCCGAGTCAGGCAAGTTGCAACGGGTGACCGGTACAACTATTTCCCGTATTGGGTGAGGCGACAGTAGTTTCTTGGGGGGGCTCCAAGGACCTCTCCTCAGGTTTTTACTATGGGGCTTAAAATGTTTTAAAAGTTGTATTAATGTTCTTTGCTAATACATATGGCTGCTGTGGCCAAATTTAATCCAAAGTGACGGTGTCCGTGGTTATTTCAGGTAACGGTAGGTTGGAGGGTTGGGGGGGTCACAGTAGCGACGACTCCATTATACTTGGGTCATGAGTGTTACCATGCAGGGCGGCGCTGGTTCCCACGGCCGGCGCGCGGCGCTCCGATGTCGGCTCCGGCGTCCCAGAGCTCTGCTGTTGGGGCTCTCCCGGCGGCGTGGAGCAGCCAGCGTGCAGCGGCGTGGAGCAGCCAGCGTGCAGCGGCGTGGGCGTGTCCGCCCGTAGGGTGCCGCCCGCTCTCCTCCACCTTCCTTATGCAACAGTGGGAGAGTCGGCTCCTCCCACTCTCCGCCCCTGGGCGGAGGCTTTTAGTTAAAAGGCTGGCAGTGACCTGAGCTCACTGCCAGTTATTGGTTCTGCTAGCCTCTAGTCAGGTCTGTCCCAGTCTGTGCTAGTTGCTCGTCAGTAGCCTGTCTGTTTACCTGTGAGCTCCATCTCCAGACTTACTCTGCTTGTAAGTTTTGTTGGTTTGTTCCACCTGCCTCTTCTGTCGGCACTCTGTCCCCTGTTAGTAGTTCCATCTAGGTAGTCGCCAGGTCCCTAGCCAGCGCAGGGACCGCCGCCCAGTTGTCCGCCTGGGGTTAGCCAGGACCGAGGCAAGTAGGCAGGGACAGTGGGGTGCGGGAAGATCAGGGCACCCCACCTGGCGTTCTGGGGGGCAGAGTGCCGTAACATAGAGTTTTCAGCAAAAGAGGCACAGTTCTCCCATGAGGAGTTTAAATTTATTTTCAACCCCAATGCTACCATAGCAACTTTCTACGCTCTTCCTAAATTACACAAAAAGGCTATTCCTGGTCCCAGCAGACCTATTGTATCATGTGATGATAATTATCATCCCTTACTGAAAACAAGATCCCATGATAATCCAAGAGAAATTGTGCCGTAGGGTCCCTGGGGAGGATTCTATAAACCAGTTTGTCCATCAGCAGTCTTTCCACCATAATATTATAATGAAATTGGTCCATGAGAACAATACTCCTGTCCTTATCAGAGGGCTTAATGACTACCTCCCTATTATTGCGTAAATTGTCCAATGCCAGTCTTATTCATGCAAGATTATAGTGTATCAAATTCCTTCTTGGTTTGATTTTCATGATCTCATTCACAGTAAGGCGGGTGAAAGTGTCTATGCTACTAAATTGTGCCAAAGAGTGGGTACATCTAGATTTTGGACACAGATTCATAAAGGTAGCAGATCTCTCACCGACGCCAAATCTGCTTTCATCAAGCAGTTCCTCTAGGAACTGCAGGTTCATATCATCTGTGGAAAAAGGAGGATCCTAACTACCCCTTTTTATGGTGTGGCATTTATGAAGGGCTAGTTTCCTAGAGAACAACGGAATATCCTTTACCCATTCACAATATGAGAACGCTGTCGTGGAGGTAAAAAAACAGGACCCTTCTTAGAACTATCATCTCCGCTTCACTCAGAGTGAAACATATCGGGGGGGGCTAATGATTATATTTTAGCTCAGAACTCTATTGCTGCTCTGGATACACTTTGGGGGATTGTGGCCAGCCTTCAATCCCTCCATATTCTAGTATGATAGGAGTCAGCTTAGTGATCACCCAATTTCTATAACATTATGGTATGATCTATGATCCAGAAATACTTTAGTCTATAGGTTATGTTTTACTGTTGTGGGAGTCATAACCAACAGGCTTTTGGTTATCCTGTGGAAACTTCTAATATCTATGCAGTTAAAAATCAAGACAGATCTCCCCACATGTTTCACCACAAATTGTGGTGCCTTCGGGGTAGAGAGGCTATATGCTGACTGCAGAAATGGACGATGCTGGGCACCTGCTCTAATGCTTCTTACAAGGAGAAGATAGAAATACCAGGAGGAGCAGGCCCTCTGGAGAATCCGACCCATGGGTCAGCGGTCTTTAGGCCATGGGAAGTCTGGAGTCTCTGACGTCCAAAGAGGGATGCAGTCACAGGAGGAAACTCAACCGTCTTCTCTCCTAATCTTTAGTCTGGGTACAATGCCAACGGGCTGTGCTGATTGGTGGAGGGAGAAGAACCAGTCCCTCAACCCCCCACTTAAACATATTATATTTATTTACATTTAATTAACATCAACTGGGCCGCCCGCACAAAACGCCACCCTAGGCATGTGCCCTCCTTTTTGATTTGCAAGAATTTTTATAAATTCCTGAAAGAAACAGTTTTACGGGGATTTTTCTGAACAACAAGGGGTTATTCTCATGAATCCCATGAATTTTAGCTGGGGGCCATCTACATGAGGTGGTGGGATAGCTAATGGGGCAGACTCACCAATGGTAATGAGAGAAGCTTCTTGCTGCATCAGACTACCTCGTAGATGGAGAATGGGTTGGAAAAAGGGGGAGAGAAAAAATGGATGCCTCTTGAGACACGAATAGGAGACTTTAAGATTGTGATGAATTATGGAGCAAAAACATAAAAATATAGAATAAGTGTTTTTCTAAATGTATTTTTGTCCATTTGATGTTCCTTTAAGATCACATTGGCAATGATCATCCTTGTATATCAGATTTAAGTGAAGCTTAACAGGATTTTCTCTTTATTCATATCCTATTCACATATGTCATCGTATCTTCCTTGGTGATAAAAAACACTTGTCATAATCTTTTGTGAGTTTAACCTTTGAATGAGACCTTATTTGCGTAAAAACGGAATAGAGTTTCAGTATAAAAGGAGGGTTGGGTGATACACCTGTCATTGTCCAGCATTAAGAGGGCTGAACACAGGTGAGTTGTAGGACTACTAGACTACTAACTTGCAGGGACACCAATACAAGCCAATCATTAGTCTAGATCAACCATATTTTATATTTTGTGTGTTAGGTTTGAATCATGGTGGTTGACAACTGCCATTGTTGCAATAGACTGCGCATTTACTTTGATTTTTACAATAATTGTCAAGATTGGTTGGATAGTAAAGGCTCCCCATACATATTAGGCTAGTTTCACATGGCCAAGCATGATACCAGGCCATGAAAGTCAGCCCAATATCGCGCTCGTGCACGTGCGATGTCCCCACGGATGTGTCAAAAACGCCTCCCATCACTTCAGTAACACTCGGAGGATCGGCAAGTGTTTCCCATTGTTTTCAATTGGAAACCTGGCATCACACTTGCACATTGCACGCCATGTAATGTGTTTTCCAGCCCCATTGAAAACAAAAGAATGGAATTCATATTCTTGCAAGATTGCAACGCGCAAATCTTGCGTGATTTTCTCGGCCGCGTGAAAGCAACCTTAGAGTTTAGTCATCTGTAACCGTCATGAGACTATCAGGTCTGGACAACTCTGTAATGTGTATGTGGTTAGCTCAACGTTTCCCTGACAGATGATGTCGGATCAAAGGATTGTTGACATGGAATTTATAGGGGTACTTTTAGATGGAGCGATTTATTGTAAAGTTCGCTCTTCACTCGTGCAATATGCTTATACAGGCAGATACATTGTTCGCTGGCTAAGTCATTCTGTCATTCACATTCACTGTATAAGTGAATGTCTGGACGATTGGTATTTAACCCTTTCCAACCAACTGTCTGACCTCTGAAGACATTATGATTTAAGGCTGTACAGCTCCGATGTTGGAAGACGTCCGTCGGGGTTCTCTTACTGTATTTTGCCAGCCTCTCTGCTGTCGTAGCCTATCCAACGGATAACCTCATGCAGTACCGGCTTTAGTCAGCATATAGCGCCGTTGTATAACAGCAGAAAAAGAGCAAGACCCCTAGGTAAACCAGGATACAAATTGGATTGGAAAGGGTTAAACCGAAAAAAATAAAAGAATCACAGAAAGCGCCCATATACTTAGTGATACAAGAGGGCAGGCATAAACACTACTTCTCAAACATACAGACAGCCAAATTGCTATATGGAGGAGCATTGCACAGGTGAAGGTACCTTCCTTATATTTAGGGGGGGGCGGCTGCTTAGTACTATTCTTGCATTAAAAAAAAAGTCATATACAGGGTCCAGGCCACGTGATAAGTTTAGTGATCTAGGGTTAAAGCATTATTTCAGCTCTTCATTTATTTATAAACTCAAGGGCTGTGGCACACCTTGCTTAATGGGATTGTATTCTATATACTATTAGCAATCATGATGGCTTCCATCTAGGAGTTAATTCACTATATATAGTGTTTGTTTTTGTTGGTCATATTTCCATTTCTATGCTGAAAGCTAGTGCTTAGATTGCATTATTGACTGTCATTGTGTTATGATCAGCAAATATATATTTCCACTGTGCTCCACACTGGCTTGACCTAGGGCCAGATCCTGAGGCAACACCGGAAGTACCTCAGTGTTCACCCTACCAGTTGGGATCTGGGGTCCCCAGGCTGTTACTCCAGAAGTGGTCCCAGTAATGTGGCAATTGACCCAACTATAGACCAAGGCGGGGTACATGAGCATGCGAATAGGAGCATAATCAGACAACCTGGAAAACTTCAGAATGAGGGGCAAGCCAGAAAATAAGAAACAAATAATGAGTTCAACACGGTACAACAGAGATCAAGGCAGGCAGCAGAGAGTAGCGTGGTCAGTATAAACCGGGGTTGGCAACCTCCATAGGGGTAATATCCCTGATATAGCCAAGGATACCACATGATTGGCAGAGGAGGAATTTGCCAGGTGCACAGTCACACTTTCAAGAGCATGGCCATGACTGCGCTCTCCAGGCCAGTATCAGTGACCGGGCAGACACCAGAGCAAGTTGTCTTCTGAAGAAAAGAGCAAGTCGTGTGTCACGGCCTCCTGGAGGGGTAAGCTAGAATCACAACCTGTAACACATTGTATTGTGATACATATTACAGAACTTGTGCTCTCATGGCCATTCTGGGTAGATCCCCAAGACTGTTTTATATGATTCTTCTTTGCAGGGCTATGATGGGTCTCAATAAAATAAATGAGAGCTGCGCCTACAATTACCATCGCTGGCCACTGTACGGGAGTCGGAGCGATCTGCTTCTGCTCTATACCCGGTGTGTTTTGCCGGTGACAGCGGGTGCTCCAACAGCTGATCGGTCAGGGTTCTGAGCTGAACTATTGATGGCTTATCCTGAGGATAGGTCACCAATAAAAATAGTTTGGAAAACCCATTTAAGAAGAAATCTTCAATATATTTGCATATAGTGTGTAACTTCTTTAATTTCAGTGAGAATGAAGGCTGTATGGCTGGTCTGGTGGAGTTGGAGTTGTCTCTCGTTATATGGACACTGTAGTCCTGGCGTTGTTATGCGGGTCACTCAGAAATGGATTGACTACAGTAAGTGACCTGACATATGATGTGGTTGTCCTGTTCGTAGATGTAATCCTTGACCATAGATTAATATTGATATTTTGTGCACCTAGTTTTATTAGAAGGAAAGGAAGTTTTTCGCCACATGCTTCAACATAACCATCTTCCAGATATCATTGGGTCTACCCGAGTATTTGGCCAGGTTGATTATGCAATTACTGGGTAAGAAGTAGGGAAATAAATGAAATCCACAATTTGCATTCATTTACAATATTAATATTTCTTTCTTCCATCTCACAGTACAACCGTTGAGGAGTTTGACACCTCTTATATTGTGGCTGTCCCAACACCACCATCTGGGGTACAGTTAATTGTTGAAGGTGCAATGGCAAAGGTGTTTGGCCAGTGGAAGGTAAAACATTGGTTAATGTAAGTATAAAAATCTATTTACTAGAGGACTGTAGATGTAGGACTAATGCTTTTTTTATCTGAATCCTGCCACATCAAAAAATCAGGCAAAATAGTTGGGTATGGATCCACTGTTCCACTGATGAATTTGGCTTAGAGCTAATGCTGAGGGCTACTCTATGGGCTTCCTAGTTTTCACTCCTTAACCCTTTTTGAGGGACATGGTCTTTTCTGTAGGTAACCCTCAGATTGTTTTCCAGGAGTAGTCTCAATGCAATGGCAGCTGGCCAACAGTGTGATACAGAAGGGACGGGCAAGGGCATCGTCAAGACAAGTAGAGTTCATGCAATATGAAGAATCAGGATGGTGATCAAGGTAGACAGCAATCAAGAATGCAGAAATCTAGAAAGCTAGGTACGCAGGCAAAAGGCCTAAACTGAGGATCAAGCTGGGCACAGCTGCACCTTAAGGCTAGGGTCACACAGGGCGGATTTGTTGCGGTTTTGCTGCGGTTTTTCCGTTGCGGTTTTGACGCAGAACTGCTTCTGCGCCAAAACCGCTTCAAAGGTGAATTTTGGCTTGCGGATTTTGCTGCGGATTTTCGTGCGGAAAAATCCGCAAGGGTTTTTTTCCGCAGCGGTTTTTTACTTTTGTCGCGTATTTGTCGCGTATTTGGTGCGGTTTTGGCTGTGTCCATAGAGGTCTATGGACAAAAAAACGCTGCGGAAACGACCTAAGAATGAACATGCTGCATCTTTTAAAACCGCGCCGCAGTTGCATTTCCGCACTGCGACTGTGCGGAAAAAATCCGTCCTGTGAGAACAGCTTTTTGGCAAAACTCATTTGTGCTGCATTGCACTGCAAACGCAGCGGTTTTGCCGCAGTGCGGATATGCAACGGCAATCCGCGGCAAAACTGCGGCAAATCCGCCCTGTGTGAACCCAGCCTCACAGTACCACTAGGAGCCTAATGCTCAGGTACCTTCTAGGGTAGCATGCTGCCTTAAATAACTCAAGAATCAGCTGGGTTTGAATGCTGTCCCTTTAAGAGGATGTGAGGACAGAGGAGACAGCTTAGAGAATTCTGCGGCATCTGTTGTACAAATGGCCCAAAGAATGCCAACAACTGCGACTGGAGGAAGGGGAAGGTGAGGAGAGGCCCTGCCGACCTTGGCCAGTAGCCATAACAGTACCATAGTATTTCATAGAGTTTAAATGATTTTCATAATGAACCAATCAACAAAATAAATGCATAGACCTGTAAGTAAGCATTACTTTCACTTTAAATGGAACTTGACACCATTGGGACCACTTTATCCATTACTATATCTGTAAGAGTCACTCCAGCTATAACTGTACAATAATTTTGTTCTTGCTGTGGTTTTATGATCTGCACTCCTGAAAGTTCGTATTCTCTTGTAACAGTAAAGACAATGGCGATTTTTCCCTCCGGATCTCGGGTGTGTCTTTAAATGCTCAGTTTACTACCATGAAGGACTCAGCGGCCCGCCCTTCTGTATTTCTTTCTTCATGCCATTCAGAGGTGAAAACTGCCAAAGTACACCTGTCCGGAGGAGCCAGGTAGATAAACAGATTAGATATTATCTGGATTTATTCTAATCTCTCCTGTTTCAAGGAAATGTGAGTCTCATATTCCCCACAAGCAGATTTACCGAGTCATAAGATGTACCATATCTAGAAGTATTCCTAAAACACAATCTGTCTCTGATGAAAACAATTGGGCTTATTTACTATTCAAACCATGGCAGTTTTCTGGTGCAAAGAAAAGTATTTTACATGTTTGTACCACATTTATCGTGTTCTTAGACACTTTCGGACAGTTTTGCCCAAAAAGAGGTTGCAAAAATGCACCAAAATTTTGGTGCAATTTTCGTCGTAAACTATGCCAACTAACAGGTGTTCTAAATTTAGAGCAAACAGTCCTAAAATCTGACGGATTTGTCATTCAGTGATAAACTGACCCATTTTAAAACTGTCTAGTCTTAATTTTTCACTGTCATTTAGCCAGTATTAGTAAATAAGGCTCAATGTGTTCACAAAAAATCCCTTTTACCAAGAATGAGCAGTGCAATTTCCAAATCTCTTCTGATTAGTCAGTTTTAAAGAAATGTCTGATTTAATCTCGAAGTTACTTAATCCGTCTTTACATTTTACAGCTGGTTGTATAATCTCTTTACTGGCTTCCTGGAAAGGCCCATCAGAGAGAACCTGAATAGAGAGGTAATAGGAGGGCAATAAATTATAATTAAAGGCTTATGGAGGCATCATGGGAAAAAGAGCAATGCATACCAATGGGGACATACAGTATATCTTTACTCTGTAGGCTCAGTATATAAACGGGAAACTTCCAGGGATATTATTCTGTGTCATTCAGGCTGTGTGAACTCTGTCTATCCATGTGGTCAGATTTACCAGGTGTTATATGGTAATAAACAACATTTAAATACTACTTATAGAAATGTCAGATATGGGTTGTTACACTGACTATAGGAAATGATCTGCACATACACTTCCTATTAGATCATAAATAGAGATGAGGGAACTTTTTAAAAAGTTTGGTTTGGCCGGTTAGCTGAATTTCAACAAAAAGTTTGGTTTGGTCCGAATTAGTTTGAACTTAACTGGACCTTCATCAATACCCCTAAAATTAGTGTGTAACATTATTTCAGAGCCCTAGTGGTCCAATGTGGCTCGTTGGTCAGATTTGAATCTAAGACCCTAGCATGACAAGGCAACAGTGATAACCAGTGAGCCACATTAGCCCACCACCACCTTCTTCTCTTAGGGGGTTCCACCAGGACAAACTGCCCAAGGTCGGGGTTCACGAAGAACTGAACTTTTAGCAATGTTCAACCCGAAACAGGGTTCTATCAGTTCAGTTCCCTGAATACTGATCATAAACTGTCTTGTTATCATTGCACGCCCAGGACATGTCATCAAAAAGGTATAATAGGTTATTTGTGAATCAACCAAGAAGGAATGTGATGGGCTCCAAAATCACCTATAAATGGGGTTGTCTTCTGTTGGACCTTGGGCCTGAGTAGAGTGTCAAAGCCTGGGCCCACTGCAATTCCTCTGGCGGTCAAGTCAAACCCTGATCAAATCTGTTTCTTTAAAAAGAAAATTGTTGAAGATTGCAACAAAATACCTGTAATATAATGTCTTTAGCGACTATTTTGTTACGGTAGGGGCCATAAGACTGTCCAACAGGCAGCAAACAACTTTACTTGCTTTTATTGGCAAAGACAAATAAACAAAATGAACAAAACCTCATCATTCAAAAGGATGTCTTCTTGAGTGGACAATGGCCATTAATAGGACTGATAGCAGACCGATGAGTCTTCATGACAGCAAGGTCAACTGCAGCAAAAAGTGAAGCATCCTCATATCCTTTAGCTAGTCCCCTTAAAAAGTGTAAATTGGGTTGCCTGAATAAACATGGCCGCTGTGGACAATTCTGTTATGGTAGCATGCACTCTCTTTTGTGATAAAAGACAAGATAGCTGGCATATGTAAATGTGTAATATCTAAAAATGGACACAGTATAATGCAGTAACTTGAATTTTAAGGGCCTCTTTAAAATGTATCCCCCTATTGAAAAGCATTACAAATATAGATATAGTGGAGCTTCAATACTTGCCACAAAGGTTGTCAACCGACTTGCACAGAGATGTACAGAAGTAGCAAAGTTTAACTTGACACTTAATGTCTTAAATAAACTCTGGTACAGAACTTTTCTTACTTTTTCAATTGCTTTGCAATGGCTTTTGTTGTGTTAGGGGAAGGTAACTTGTTGCAGCAAGTTATCAACTCTGGGTTAAACTTTATTACATCTGTAACTAAAAAACCAGCTGAATACCAGAACATACTATATACATCATATGGCTGCTATAGGGCCTGTGTGGAAATGGGGCCAGACCAGGTTGTCTGCAACAGCAAACAAGGATGTAGGTAATTAAGCCAAGACTTCTGGCAAAAAGATGGGGAAAACAAACGTCACGTCATGGGTGACAAAGAGTTGGGGCTGCTATGAAACCCCATTATTACTCCCCTGTCTGAATAGATTTTTTTAACCAATTAACATAAGATGAATACTTTTTTAGGGGGAAATGTTTTTAAGAAAGAAGAAATTATAAAGTAGAAAAAACACTGGCCCTAATTAAAATAACAAATGTATGTATGGGAGAGCCTGCAGCTACAGAGGTGGGCTCAAATTGTCAGGGGGCAAGTGTTGCAGAACTCTAATCCAGGAGCAGCCTTTGCCCTTAATGGTCCCAGAGTAATGTTGTAGCCTGTTGATTTACGTCCAGCAGGCTCTGTATCGCGGTAAAGCTAAGTATTTATTGAAAGATGGTCTCTGCTAAAAGTAACTATTCTTGATGCTATGTTTCGTAGCTCTGTCCAAGAGTAAAGGAAGTCATTAAAATTCTTCAGGCGGAGCTGTCCACATTTCAAGGTAGGAGAACTTTTCCCTCTTTTCTTTTGTTTCTTAAAACACATAAATTTTTATATGTGATATTGGTAAGATATGTTGTTATAAGATCAGTTTATATACAGTGGTGTCATGATTAGAGCCGAGCGAGTATACTCGCTTAGGCACATTACTCGAGCGAGTAGGGCCTTAGCCGAGTATCTCCCCGCTCGTCTCTAAAGATTCGGGGGCCGGCGCGGGTGACAGGTGAGTTGCGGCGGGGAGCAGGGGGGAGTGGGGGGGAGAGAGAGATCTCCCCTCCGTTCCTCCCCGCTCTCCCCCGCCAGCCCCCGAATCTTTAGAGACAAGCGGGGAGATACTCGGCTAAGGTACTACTCGCTCGAGTAATGTGCCTTAGCGAGTATACTCGCTCATCTCTAGTCATGATCATCTATGTACTAGAAAATGGGGGAGGCCGTAAATACACAAGTACAATATAATGCAATAATCAAGATAAAAAGTTTCAAACATACCAAAAAACAAGACATACGCGTAGAAAAGCCTGGTCATACAAGTTTACGATCTTTGGTAGACAGAAGAGCAGTAGGTAAAGTGTGTTTTTTGGATGTGTGAGCTGGTACATTTCTTCAACCAGTCTGGGGTTCTTTGTAAAGTAGTTGTACACTCATCCGACATACATAATGTGGTAAGCTGTTGACAACTTAGTAACATGCACTCCCTTATGTGATAAAAGGTATATGTTATGTGTACTGTAATATTTGAGAATAGTACATTGAATTTTGGATCAGGAAAGTCTGGGTCCATCTGATAAATGTGCTATTTTAACTTAATACTCTGTTATTATCATTGCACATAACTCCCATAAATATGGAATATCCATTTAGCATTACGCAATTCCCAATGGAACTTTGCCAGCTTCTGCACTGCCTTATACAGCCTCCAGGACGGACATGGGAAGACGAGGAGGTGTCTGGTGAACGGCCCGATGAGCTACAGGTGAGTATAGATTTTTTTTTTTGCTGACAGAACCCCTTTAAGGCACATTTACACGTAACGATTGCCGCTCAAAATTCATTCAAACGAGCGCAAATGTGTGATAATCGTTACGTCTAAACGCAAAGCCATTGTGCACTTTTCGCTTCCGTCTAAACGCTCCACGCTCAGTGTTGTACATAGAATGCGAAGCACTGAGCATGAAGTCAGCGGTTCTCAGCAATGATCTGCCTGACTAAACGTTCTGCAGGAGCGCGAGCAACTAGCGGTGACGTCACTCGCTCGTTCAGTTCAGTTTTGAGGTGGGTCACAGCTTTTGTACAGGATTGGGTGGCATGTCACGATGTGTATCCATGGTATAGCCTTTTAATTTGTGAAACAAGAAAGAACATGTCATGTAGCGTGACTGAGAGCACGTCGCAAGCATGGGGAGAAGACATTTACTATAAAACCAATTCGATTGTAAATGTATTGGATGACTCAGTTTGCAGAAGACAATCATAACGAGTTTTAGTTTTACTCATGACTGACTGCATTGGGAAAGTATTTGCCACAAATAGAACAGGTTTTACTTTGTGTACCTTTATATGCCCATATTGCAGTCTTGATTTGGTCCTACTAAGGAACTGTCCCCTATTTCAGCCCCAGTAGTAATAGTGTCCCCTATATCAGCCCCAGTAGTATTAATGTCCCTTATATTGGCCCCAGTAGTAATAGTGACCCCGAAAGTGGACTCACTAGTAATATTGACCCCCCGAGTGGCCCCAATAGTAATAGTGTCCCCTATATTGGCCCCAAGAGTAATAGTGACCCCTATATTAGCCCCAGTAGTAATAGTGATCCCCACAGTGGCCTCAGTAGCAATGCTATTACTACTGGGGCTGATACAGGGGACACTATTACTAATAGTGTCTCCTATATTGACCCCAGTAGTAACAGTGACCTCCACAGTAGCCCCAGTAGTAATAATACCCCTCCGAAACCCAAATACTTCCCTTCTCCTCATCTTTAGAGTGCTGCTGCTCCTTTTCTCAGCACTGCTGCGGGCAGAAATGTGTGCACCAGTAGCAGTGTCTCCTCCCCTTTCCCCCAGTGGAACCAAGGAGAAGAGGTCAGGGGAGGAGGATCATGGATGCACACACTGTCGTCAGTGCCACAAAGTGATTACCAGCTGAGGAGTCACATCACCCCGTTTGCTAATCACCTTAATGGTGACCCCACATCCTGAAAGTAGGACAAAAGCCGGACAGATGTCCCGAAAGCAGGACAAGTGGCTGTCCCGCTTGGGACCTTTGAGAAAGTGGGGCATGGTCCCAAAGAGTCCAATATTTGGTCGACACGTGGACTTCAGGAGGGGACACCACAAGTTCTAACAACAACTTAACTTAGTTTATGGTGTGTTAGGCAGGTGACAGGGTCCCTTTAATGATTTTTCTGTATGGGCCCTTTTACATGGAACGATTGCTGCTGGATTGTGCGAATCTGAACCATAAGCATTCACTGTAAAGGCTGCCAACTGCTGAACGATAATTTGCTTATCATTTGTTGTTCAGTTAAGCACACATAAAAATCAAATGACGATCAGCCCATTTAGATGAACAACTGCCTGTTTACTGTGAATGGAGGCAAGCAGCTGAAAGTGATTTCCAGTCTGCTCTGCCTCAATTCACTCTTGCATGAAAGCATAGAAAAAAATAATCACTGGGACAACTGCGGGAACAATCGTCCCATGTAGAAAGAGCCTAAGGCTATGTTCACATGGCAGAATCACCACCGAATTTTCTGTGGCCAATCGCAGCACTAAAAATACCGTCTTTCTGCTGCGGTTTTTGGTGCAGATCTGCCCTCAGATTTCAATGGGCAAAATCCGCATGTGGAATTCAGCATGAAAAATTGCATTTCGGTGAGGTCACTTCTTGATGCGGAAACACTGGTTTCCATGTCAGAATTCCGGACTTAGATTTTGCCAATTGACAGGGCTAAATCCACATACAGATCCACACAAGAAACTGGGTCAGAAAGTCATGGATTTTGACGTTTTTGTTTTTTTCACTGTATGAACATACTCTAAGAAAGTAAAGGATTTCATATTTGCATAATGGACTACGGTTTGCTGTGCGCATAATGACCAGTAGGGGCAGTGTTCCATATCCACATCCATGCTCTGTCTTTCATAATTCCTACCAGCACAGTGCAGTGCAAAAAGGGTAACAAGAACGACACATGCAGATTAAAATTAGTTGTCATCACTTTAATCATTGGTGACACTTGAAAGCTGTGCTGCCCTGTTTCACTATTGTTGCCCACCATTCTTTGCATCTCAGTTTAGGAATATGATTGTTCTCAGTTAGAGAAACCAAGTAATCTTTTAAATAGGATAACTTTTAATGGCTAACAAAAAGACATGGTATTATAGCGAAATTTCCAGTCTATGTAGGGTTCTTCCTAAGTAGGCTTGAAAGCTCGCTATAACATCATGTCTTTTTGATAGCCACTAAAAGGTATATTTACAAGATTACTTGGTTTCTCTTACTGACAACAGTTACATTATACTCTACTGGCTTTACGAAACTTTTAACTTTTTTTCAGTTTGGGAATGAGCGGGGGGAAAAAGCTAACTATAAAGTAATGAGTAGTTGAAAGGAATGAACAGAGAATGGAGAGAGTTTATTAGGTAGAACTTGATAAACTATAGGTCCCAACATGACTGGCGTCATCTGCAAAGGTGCTAGCAGTTTGGTTCATCACAGATCCATGTTCCAATCCACCAAAACTCAATAGAGATACCATGCAAGGAAGTGAAAAATATCAGCTCACGCACAAAAGAGCTTGGGATTTCGTTTTCCTGCTCTGTGCGGGGAGCAGGAAAAGGGGAATCCTCAGGGCCGAAGGCTCCGTCTCAGAACGGAACCAAACAGCACCAGACGGGCCCCATTGACTATAATGGGGTCCATCCACTTTTCACTCAACTGCTCAGCTTTTGAACAGAAGCTGGATCTGTGATAGAACCGGAGGTTCCAACGTCGATGTGAAACTGAACTTACTTTACTTCCTCCATGGTGAAGTGAGAAGCCAATGTCAACTTATACAAAGACTTTAGCTGTAATTGTCGTCTAGCGTAGCATACCCTATCGTTGGATGGCTATGCCTTATGATTAATCATCTTCCACTGTCATCTTTTTTGTACAAATGGAATGTCTTGTATGTGTAATGTTACTTTCATCAGATGTAAGTCTGCAGAAGATAAATGATGTGTTTCTGCTTTATGCTGTAGTTATTTAATTTTTATTGTTACACCCTTTTCGCGGGCAGCCATATTGGGACACACTTGTTTCCTGTATTACTGTATAATCCACTATGAGTCAGCAACATAGAACAAAATATAATGGCCAGGTACATCACAGATAATTACCTAATAATTTCATGCAGTAGCAACTCCAGAATAGATTAACACAGAAAAAAGGCGCTTCAGGTGTAGCTGATGAAGGTAATTATATATAGAGGTCGGTGTCCTTATAGTGTACCTAATCCCCATGAGGAAGAGACGAAATGTGAGTCGGGGAGTGTGGACAAACAGGAGTAACATCACATGGGTGGAATGTGCTACATAGTTATTATTATATGACTTTTTAGCTACTATTGCTCTACATATAGGAATATTCAGGTGGGGTTTGTATTGTAGGTAGTGATGATTTCTTTATGTAACGCCTATGTAACCATTTGATGACCTTCTTATGGCTGGATAAATTATAGTGGGATGCAGAACTGCAGGCTCTTTTTGCAATGTCTACTGACACTTTATACATGATGCGTGGGATAGCAGGGCATGGTACAATACGTACCCCAACCCACCCCTTTTTTTTTCTTCCCCTCTTTTATCTGCATATACTTGATGCTACACATATGGTCATGTTTATTAAATTGGAATGATGAGTAGTAATTTCCCTCACGGATATAATCTTCCGATGTGCCCATTGTTTGGTACCCTTTTGGACGTAATGATCTCCTTCCAATTCTAAAATATCTGCAAAGTTCTTATAAGTGTGTCTCGTATAATATATATATATGTGTGTGTGTTTATATATATATATATATATATATATATATATATATATATATATATGTATATATACCCTAAAGTACTACATATACACTAATACAGTGCTTCAATAAGTGTGTGCTTCGTTAGCAGCTGAAGTAAATGGGAGCCAATTGTCAAAGAAATGTAACAGATTATTACAGTCTTTAGGAAGTGTCAGAATAAAGTTCTTCCCCTGAAGAACAGGAAGTCACAGCAGAGATGCATACCAACCTTTAGATGTGTGTATGCTATGGTATTAATGTTATGCCACATTCAGGACTGTAACAGTACAGCATATTCCCCTGTGTTCTAATGATAATCTGATGGATCTACTTATTATGTCCAAGTCTACACAGCAAAGCTGACAAGTGCGCTACCCTTCAGTGTGACAGTTATCCAATAAGTCTGGTCATCTGGAAAGAAAACATACTTTTCACAGTAGAGAATAATGAATTTTTTGCTGATATAAAAAAATATATTTTGAGTTGACTAATGTTTGTTTTGCAGTTAATGCAGATCTTGATGCCCGTAATAAAATTGACTATTCTCTTATAAGTCCTCCACGAGTGCAGAAAACGTATATTGATCTGGATCTTAAGGTAATGAGACAGTAATATAACATGCATATGATAGAAAATGGACAGTTTACTGTAAGTGTACTGTAATTTTTTCTATAAGTGTAAATAAACAGTTTTGCTATAAGAAATGTTTACATCTTAAAGGTGGCATTTTTGCCTAATTTAAAAGGGTTGTCTCATTTTCAAAACTGTAGTATGGAAATTGAAGTTAATAAAGAGAGGGCTCCCATTCAGGATCCTCGTCTTTCAGATGGAGTGAAAAGCGGCATCGAAGAGAGAATGCATAACCTATTGATTTAAATGTGAACAGTGCAATGCTTCATTTCACCTGCGGTGGCACTGCAGGGATACTAAAGACTTGTAGTCAGGTTTTCCTTCAGCTGATTGCTTGAGGTTCCAGCATTGAGACACCCTGTTATCAGCTTATCGTCCTGGGACTTCAAATAGATTGTTCAAGACAGATGACTCATTAAGGCCTCATGTCCACGGAGAAAATCAGGCCCGCCGTGGATTCTCCATGCAGAATCCCGCAGCGGGTCCCTCCTTTCTCGCGGACATGAGGCTGAAAATAAGAATAAACTCACCTGTCTGGACGCTGCGGATCCTCCCTCCGTCGCGGCCGGATCTTCTTTCTTCGGCCCAGCGGATGTGCTCGGCACGCCTGCAGCGTGCCGTGCACATGCGCCGGGCACATCTGCCAGGCCGAAGGAAGAAGATCCGGCCGCGACAAAGGGAAGATCCGCAGCGTCCGGACAGGTACGTTTTAATTCTGGTACGGGTGTTCCGCGGATCCGAACGGCTTCCATAGGCTTCAATAGAAGCCTGGGGGAACCGTCCCCGCGGGAGACCCGCACTAAAATGGAGCATGTTGCGGTTTTTTCCCCGCACACGCAATCCGCGCCTCAAGGGGAAAATGACATCCGTAGGTATTTAACTACCTTAGGGTGTCCAATGCATCCCTATGGGCGTGCGGATCTGCGTGCGGGAAAAACGCTGCGGATTTTAAACCATCTTTTCCCCGTGGACATGAGGCCTTAACAATCTGGGATATAACTCTATTACATAATTGGTCATTTCCAGGACAGATTTGCCTGTTACTTCAGCATATTTGACGTTGGGTTTTTGTATATTAGAAACTGAAGATTGAGTGCATAACGCTAGGTCTGGATCCAGCTGTAATCTTGATAGCTGACATATGGTACCTAGACTGGAAATCTGGCATGAATAGTACATACTGCCATTCCACTCTTGGACCAGAATCCAGGTCTTGCATTCACCTCTAAGGGGGATTCGAGGTACCAGTGCTCACACCACTTGCACATTGACCATATAGTTGGTACAGATGCCTAATTAAGTTGTGATCAGCCAAAGGTATTCATCACAGGGCTCAACTGTGATAATGCATATATCTACACCCGCTAATCACTAAATAGGGAATGTGATAGTGGATAACTACTTGGTATATACTACAAAAAATAATATCCCTAAATATAAGATTTACCTACTTAGGGAAAACAGAATATAGAACCCATATGGGCTTAGGTGCATATATCTATTTTGGTAGTTAATTATACAAGCTACTGATATTAGACACAAGGTGGTGGGGATATTCATATATTTTTCTTCATTTGTTTGTTTGCTTGGAAGTCGAAGTTTTAAATAATCGAATGAAGGTTATATTTTAGGGATCATCATAGTGAAAGATTTAAGAATATTTTTGATTCCTCTGCCCCTGTGAGTTTCCAATGGGTTCTTTCAGGCTACAAAACATCTCTCATGTGAAAGAACCCATTGGAAACCATGGGCTTCACATACGTGCGTTTTGTAGCGAGATTTTGTAGCCCGTGTGAAAGAGGCCCTAGGAAAAGTCCACACCAAACTTCACGATCTGCACCATTGGTGTAGATTTTGACATGGATTTTCATGCGGGTCCACAGAAAACTTCACCCCTTCCATTGAAAGGATGAAATGTGGTGCAGATCCATGGCAAAAAACGCATCAAAATTCATACTAAATGGTGTGGATTTTGCAGTGGATCTGCACCAAAATACTCTATGTGTAAACCTACCCTAATAGTGTGGCACATGATTACAGAAACATGGCTGCTTTATCCACCAAAACATCACCACTAGAGATGAGCGAACCTACTCGTTTCGAGTAATTACTCGATCGAGCACCGTGATTTTCGAGTACTTCCGTACTCGGGTGAAAAGATTCGGAGAGCGCCGGGGGGCGGGGGGAGGCGTGGCGGAGCGGGGGGTAACAGCGGGGAACAGAGGGGAGCCCTATCTCTCTCCCTCTCCCCCCACTCCCCGCTGCAACCCCCCACTCACCCACGGCGCCCCCCGAATCTTTTCGCCCGAGTACGGAAGTACTCGAAAATCGCGGTGCTCAGGCGAAAATGGGGCGTGGCCGAGTAGGTTTGCTCATCTCTAATCACCACCCCTTTGCACTGGTATGGTACTGTAGTAGTCCCATTGACTTCACTACAAGGGAGGCTTCAGTCATGTGCAGAAAATTATAGTACAATGCAAGTGGATGGGGTTTTGAGATCAACACTCATATGTACTTAAAAAACTATGCATGTTAAAATAAGTACATGTACTTTCAAATCGGTATCGTACTCATTAAGTAGCAGAAATGCTGTGGATTTTCACTGCAGAATTTGCTCCTTTAGGCCGGTTTCATACAGTTGAGAATTTTGCTCGAGTTTGGTCCATGGTTAGACTCACAAAAGTCGAATATGAACCCCATTCTTTTGAAAAATCGTGGCATGTCCTATTTTTTCACATTCCTCTGAACGCTTCACCCATTGCTTTAAATGGGAGAGTAAAACACATCGCACGACCATATGTAGGTAGCCTTAATGTATAGGGTTGAAATACACATTGCAGCTTTCTCCACGGACTCTCCACTTTTATGGACTATTTTCGTGACTCCCATAGAAGTGAATGTTCGAGCCATGTACTTCTCCATTCACTCTTTGCTCGGATGTAGCAGGCTGGATGGGTTAGAAGACTCCACTTCTGGACATAGGTGCAGGTCCAGAGGTAGGGTCCATATCTATCAGACATTTTTGCCGTATCCTGAGGACATGTCATAAATGTTTAAGATGGGTATATCCCTTTAACTGTTTGTGGTCATTATGCAGCATTCTGATTTGCTGCCATTATTATTAATCCTTTTATTATCCACAGGGAAGTATACAACATTCTGGAGCTCAGGAGCAGCAGGAAGCGTATATAGCCCCCATCATCCTACCTGAGACATGGCAGTCAATGGTTTTGGTGGGATTGTCTGAATATTTTTTCAACACTTTAGGAAAAACTTACTTCCTGTCCGATATTATAAAACTGAGCCTTACACAGGAGACGGTAAGAACAGAACTTATAGATAAATGTCTCCAATTTTAATTAATGCATGTCAAATATATAACATTGCTCCAAATGTATCAATCATCTGACACATTCTTGTGTCACTTATGCCAGGTTCTCTATCAGTCCGGATTTTTTCCCCTTGTTTTAGGCTGCCTTCACATCTGAGTTGGAACCTCCAATCTGGCACAAAATACTGGAAGAAATAGCGCTGCATGTAGCGCTTTTTCCACTAGTAAAATGCTGTGCAGCTGAACGTAAACCGAACTGACCCCATCATAGTCAGTAGGGTCTGTTCGGCACTGTTCGGTTTTATCATTGTAACGTCCCACAGCGATCAAGACACAAAGCCCACACTGAGGAGCTGGTGGGGTAGAGATGGCACTTGTCACGGTGGCTCTACCAGACTCCGCCCAAGAGGGATGCATGTAACCTCGGCCAAGGCACCACTAGGCCTCTTCCAGGCAACGATGGGACAGCGATTACCTGTGGATGTGTGGTGAACTGAAGAAGTTGTCACTCGTGACGCCACCATTCCTTCACACCGTTGATTCTCCGGCTGTATAAATAAGAGAGTCCACACACTGTTAACGTTGAACACTCAATCACTGGGAACGGACAGTGACTGGAAACTTTACTTCACTCTTGGAAGATACAGTTTTACACGCCAATGCAGGAAGTCAATTTAGAGGATGGTCAGGGAGCAGGACACAGGATGAAACCGGGCCTACAGTTGCTCTTTGTATGACTCTGCTTCTGGACACACACACTCCGGGATGCAGAATAACACTGGAGGGGGACACAACATTCCACAGCCACTCACTTGAGAATTAGTAGCTTAATGGCTGCATGGCAGACACCTTCTCCTCTCTCATTCCTTAAAGATGGCTCTTGGAAGTAGGGACTCAGGATACCTCTCCTCAGCTTCCATCTCTTCACCACATGAGGGTTCAAGTTACCCCCATGTGGCCGGCACTCTCACTCCTCTCTCAGCCGTTGAAGCAGATGGAATAAGATAGAAGAACCAGACATTCCTCACTCACTCATATTTATATCATTCAACATGACTAGACAAATTTGCTACATTTTCCACACATATCCCAGCTACTTGCAGACATTAACCTCTTGCATGCTGCAGCTGTGCAATACACACAACAGAAGACAAGACACTTTGCACAGGGCATCCACATAAAAGACATGACAATTATGGAGGGGTCAGAAATAGGTTTTTCAGGCCAGTATATGATAAAATGGACCCGTTCGGTTAAGAGGTTCCCTCTACTTGCTCCCTGAACCGAGCAGGAAAACATAACTCTCAACGCAGATGTGGATGCAGCCTAAGGACAGCTTCGCACTGGCAAGAAAATCGTACGAGATTTGTGCGTTGCGAGACGCAAAAATCTTGCACAAATATGAAACCCATTCTTTTGAATGGGTACATTCACATTTGCGAAGTTTACCTGCATGGCACTACGTTGTGATGCAATGCAGGAAAAAAATCGCAGCATGTCCTATCTTTTCGCAATATCGACCATTGTTTTCAATGGGGCCATCGGCAGAACTCCGCGATCCTCTGCTGCAGCTGTGATAGCAGCGGCAGGATAATCCTTCAGCCCCGCAGTGATGCGAAGCTGTTTCCACATGGAAACACCTTGCATCCAGGGGTTTCACATGGATTGCGAGGGTGATATTGGGCTGTGGTTTCACCTGTTTTTGGCATCACTGCATTCAAGGACTTATTTTTATTTTTCCAGTAGACAGAGCTCTATAAGGTATTGTTTTTTGCTGTGGTTTTTATTGATTCCAATAGGGGGGAATATGACTTTTTCGATCACCTTCATTCCATTTTTGGTTGAAAAAATGAACAAAAAAAAGTACTTTCGATCTTTTTTTAAATTTTTTTCATAGCATTTGTCTTGCGAGATAAAAAGTGTATTTATTTACATTGAAAGCCATAGCAGACCTCGAGGCCATTGTCTGCTATCCATTTGCAATGACAACACATCGTCCTTTGCAATTTCGTGATGGAGGGCCAATGATGTCACAGAGGGAGCTCCCTCCCTCTGTTAACTCCAAACATGCTGTGATCAACACTGATGACAGCATGTAAGAGGTTGACAACAAGGATCAGTGTTCTTTCCGGTTCTGGCTGTCAATAACAGTTGGCTCCCACTACAGATGGTGTGCTCTTGAAGCAGTGCCAACCATATGCCGTAAATGTACAACAGTGAGCGATACTTCAGGGGCCACCACAGGAATAATGAGACATTACATGTTGAGTTGAGCTCATGTAATGTACATGCAGTATGTATGTTAGTTATTCTGGGTCTTGGTAATAGATGAGGGTCCTGAATGGGAGATCCACTTTTCTTTGCTGAGAATGCTTTAACAAAGTAATATTTGCGTCAGAGACTACTCCCATAGAACAACTCTGGTGCATGGCCAGGTAAACTTCTTACACTCTTCTGCCTTTTGGAATCTAGTTAATCAGCGATTCTCTTGGCTGCTTTCCTTCATATACAGCACCACCCTTGTCAATGGGTTGTGTCCGGTATTGCAGCTCAGCTCCCATCCACTTTAATGGAGCTGAGGTGCAATACCACCCACAACCCTATGGACAAGTATAGTACTGTGTTTGGAAGTAGGCAACAATATTTTTCCAACCCTGGACAACTTCTTTAAGACAGCAGCACAGAAAGCTACCACTTATTACAGAAGGAACTGCAAATAAATTTCAGCCTGTTCAAACATACCTAGTCTGATGTGGGGAAGTAAAGCAGATAACAAATGTGAGAAACAGCCCATCAATGGTATGAAATTTGGGAATAGACTAATATGGGTAATATTCTTCCACCTAACCTAAATTTAATTAAAGGGGTTGTCCCGCGCCGAAACGGCTTTTTTTTTTTTTCAACAGCCCCCCCGTTCGGCGCGAGACAAACCCGATGCAGGGACTTAAAAAAAAAACCGCACAGCGCTTACCTTAATCCCCGCGCTCCGGTGACTTCTTACTTACCGGTTGAAGATGGCCGCCGGGATCTTCTCCCTCGGTGGACCGCAGGGCTTCTGTGCGGTCCATTGCCGATTCCAGCCTCCTGATTGGCTGGAATCGGCACGTGACGGGGCGGAGCTACACGGAGCTGATCTCCGGCACGAGCGGCCCCATTGAAAAAAGAAGAAGACCGGGACTGCGCAAGCGCGTCTAATCCGGCGATTAGACGCTGAAAATTAGACGGATCCATGGAAACGAGGACGCTAGCAACGGAGCAGGTAAGTGAAAAACTTCTGATAACTTCTGTATGGCTCATAATTAATGCACAATGTACATTACAAAGTGCATTAATATGGCCATACAGAAGTGTATACCCCCACTTGCTGCCGCGGGACAACCCCTTTAAGGGGGTTTTCCAGAACATAAAAAAGTTAAATGCGCTTGAAATCAAGAAAAATAGAATATCCACCTTCCCAATAACTTTCTAATCAGCACTGCAGTTGCTGTGGGCGGAAGCCAGAAGAAGCAGCAGGTAGTCACATGCCGTTCATTGTGCACATGACTACTCAGCCCCTCACAGGCTTTAGCAGTGATTCCTCCATGACCTGTAAAGCCTGTGGATGGCTGAGCGGTCACGTGCACAATGTATGTCATGTGACTGATCGCAGTGCTGTATGGTGAGCCACCAGGATTGGTGAGTATTCAATTTTTCTGCATTTTAAGCCTGTTTAACTTTTTTTTATGTTTTGGAAAACCCCTTGAAAGGGACCTTATGTCTTATAGATCTAATAATTGATTTTCCAATTTTGCAGGATCCACATGCATTCTGGCTGAAGACAGATGACTATGGCTCCATCATTCCAGAGGTAAGTTATTCCTAGCTGTATCTCCTTCCTCGCCAACAAAAATCTGACTTAACATTTCATAGGCTGCATGTACATCTTTGCACTCATTTTTTCTTTTAATGAATGTGTTTTTGGAAATTAAGAGTTTTTGTGATTAGTTTTCATTAAGAATTTCCAATGGTTTCATTTCTCTGCTTGTATTGTATTCCAAGGCACTGCAGACTGTAGGACTGAAATCTTACCAAATTCTGTCAGTCTGAGTAAACTGACAGCTCCTCCCCTAGCCTGCTCCCCTGTCCTGAAAGTGCATTCACTGCCTTTCTACTGAGCTATTACTAAGGGGTTAAGGAGATCAGGAGGACAGAGAGCCGAGAAAGCTACTATTACAGAGAGCTCTAATACATTTCGGTGAATTTTCTGCACTTATCAAAAGTGAGGGGGGACCACAAGCAACTACTCAGAAAGAGAGGGAGGATGAGATCAACAGAGAGATAGCTGTGTAGTATTGAATAGACATGGTTATACTACACAGTCTCTGAAAAGAGGAGAGGGGAGCTGAGCTCGTGCATGTTCATGAGAGAGACCAGCTGATCAGTGCTGGGAATTGTTTTAAACTAGAAACTTGGATGTAGGAGAGCCTGCAAACTAAGTATGAAGCTTTAAAATGCGTGAGAAGGAAAACTCAATAGGCTGCTTTGACTGTGGATTCGCCAGAGTAAAGATAAACCATGGTCTAGCAGCTGGAGTTCCTTCTGTGACCAGTTGATATCACCAAGAACACTATAAGGTAAATGCTGTTTAAAGAAAGGATATCATGATGAACCTATTATAAGTCATTATGGTCTGTTAGACGCTGGTGGTATCTGCTGTATGATGAATTCAGCACTGTGTCGTGGCTTTCATTATAAACGGATGCCATGGTGCAGAACCCTATATGTGTTTTTCACCAGCTAAGCCAGAAACATACTGCACACTGATGAGGAGCAAAGACCCCGGAAAAGCTGTCTGTGTATGGTTTTCTGGCTTGGTTTCCTATTCCCAATCATTGTTAAGACTTGTTAAAAAGTCACAGTGTGTGGAAAGAATGCTGCCATCCAATAGGTGGCGCTGCAGAGGTATTGTTACATCTCCCTTATTTGCATTTTCTCTTTTCCTGTTGTTGAAAACGTGCTGTTACAAATTGCTTTTTCTATTATGGCCACCAGATGGTGCTGTATTAACATGGTCATGCTTCATCTGGTAATATTTGATTGTTCCATCGCAAAACAAAAAAGTGCCAGTTTGCCCATATCAATGATGAACATGAATGCGGTGCGCTCACATGTGCAGGTTTTGTAAGTTTCTATAATGCGATTTTTGAAGCCAAAACTAGGTGAGAATCATAAAATGATTAGAGGACAGATACAACTTCTCAACTTTTTGATCCACTCCTAGTTTTCAAATCACAGAAAAAGGGAATTTAGAGAAAAAAAAATAATCACAGAAAGTAGCCATGTACTTTAGGGATTCACAAGAGACCGAGGACCCTTGACCTGGGCTTGTGAGCTTGTGTATTTTGACCAAAACATTAACCAATACCTTGTGTTTATTAGTACGTCTCAGTAGCATGCAGTGTATCTTTGAATACTGGGGGAGCCCAGCGTGCCAGTGCCAGTATAGCTCACCTTTGAGATGCAGGGCAGCCCGATGGATATTTGCAGGATGAATCTGGGGAAATACCAGCTGAAGTTTATCAGACGTCAGTAGAAAGTATACCACAGAGAGTATTAGATGTAGTTAGGACCGAAGGAGCCCCACTAAGTATTAACATATGTAAATGAATACTACTTCTAATTCTTCTTCATGTGTCCAATTACTTTTGGTAGGATAGTGTACTTTAGTATGCAGTATTAATAACAGGACTATATTCTGTATATTCTCTGACTTTCTAACTATTTGATTGGTGAACAGAATATCTGTAATTTGTCTGTTATAGATGAAAAAATATTACCCCAAGTCCGAGACTGTGATCCTCACGGTAAAAGCCACCAAGACTCCTGTGATTCTCCTGACTTCTCAGATCACAATGCAGTTAGAAGGGATTCTGGAAGCGCTCGCTGTCCTACCATACAATGTCACAGAGCAAATCTTTGCAGCCAGCGTGGTAAGTAATGAGGGAGGTTGGTAGGTTCTAGAACTAAATTGATATTAGCATAAAGAAGCATCTTCTACTCTGTTTCTTACTATATCTCTGTGTGTGCAAGCCTCCAGATCTACAGACCATCCGTTGCCCTTTCTTCATTAACACATATTTGTATGCTGAGCGGTGATATTTTCCTTATAGGAAGGCACTTTCCTCGTTGACACAATGCGATTGTCAAACCTGAACTTGAAAGTCTCATTTATTATCCAAAGGTAATTTATATGTATTTGCTCTTAAATTCAAGTCAAGAACTCACAAAGAGACCAGAAGCTACTTTCAATAATACTATTATATATTAGAAAACTGCTTAGAAAAATGTTAATTCCCAAATATAATGGCATTATTGAGAAACAATGCAATGCTACTGGGAACATTATATGGGAGTCTCTGACTATAAACCCACTTGTGTAACTATAGAGGATGCAGGGGATGCGGTTGCACCCGGGCACAGGAGCCATAGGGGGCCCATAAGGCCTCTCTTCTCCATATAGGGAACCCAGAACTATGACTAAAGCATTATAGTTGGGGGCCCTGTTACAGGTTTTGCATTGGGGCCCAGAAGCTTCAAGTTACGCCTCTGTATAAACCCATTGACAGAATACAAAATGGCAGTCTAGTTGTAGAATTACTTGTAGACCCTCCTTTGGCTTGCTATTCAAAATTGTGCACCATATGCTAATTTCGAATGTCTTGCCAAATTGGTTTAAACGGCCAGTGATTGGAGTTATCTTCTATCCCGGCCTTCAACTGTATTTTATAGCCAGCATCTACCGTGTAGGGAGGGGGTTCAGTACTTGAGCCTTCTCTATATTTTGTTATCTGATATCCACTGTACATGTATGGCAAATGTCAGGAAAGGCTTTATATGAATACATTCTTATACTTACCAACATTTGATACCTAATTCATGTCTTTTTATTTCTAACTCAGTTTTAGCTTACGGGACTTCAGAAGTTCTGTCGGTCGGGTTGATGTAAGTATACAGGGCAACTATAAAAAAAAGACTACTGCCATATATCCACTCAAATGGAAATAAAGATTCATCCCTATTATAATTTCTACTACTTATATAACTCTGACATATTCTACATCACAGCACAAAATTGTCACCATTCACATCAGTCTCTTTCCCCAATGGGGCTCAAATTAATTTCCCAATTTCACACCGACAGAAACCTAGATAAATTTCATAGGAAACCATGTAACCTCTCAGCATATTCTTGGAGCATAGGAGCAAACCAGAATACCCAGAGGAAACCCATGCAGACAATGTACAAACTACAATGGGTGCCTTGTCTCCTCCCTATTGGAGTGGCATGCTGCCACTCTATTCATCTATGGGACCGCTGGATATAGCGGAGTACAGTTTCCAGCATTTTCCAGCAGTCAAACAGATATGAATGAGGCAGTAGTGCATATGCTCAACTGGCGCTTCATTTCATAGCTGACCCCCATTCTCGTGATCATGGTGTTTTCAGCTGTCAGAACGCCACGAATTAGATACTTATCGCCTATGCTCTGGATAGTGGATTAGTTTCAAACTTGACACAAGCACTTTAAGCTTTAAATATACAGTAAAAGACTAGACACTCAATTTAAAAATATTTATCCACTTTAAAGGGATTGTCCCACTTCTAGTTGTTTTACTGCAGGAAGCAGACAGTTCTGTAGATCTGCGGAGTGGCCCAGGTTGGTATTGCAGGTGTAGCGACCGAGAACCAGGCCTTCAGCCGAGGACATAGTGGGGTACAAGATGGCAGCGGTTCACAGTTGTTCTACCATCTCCTTTCCACAAAGTTTGAAGCGTAACCTGGCTCAGCCACTAGCAAGGGAGATCAGATTTTAGCAGATTTGATAACTGCAATTCAATTCTAGATTATAGTCGTGACGCCAGTGTCCCTAAATGAGTCATCAGTTACTCGCGATGAAAAAATGAGTTCACAGACAAACAAAATGCTTTTCAAAACCGGGGGGCACACAGTTTCTTTTTCTCAAATTCCAACTATGATTTTTCAATACAAGCAAATTTACTAATACTTCTTAACATGAGGTTACAGATTTCGGAACAGTTTCCTAAACTCTACTTCTCTGAACACATTTGACAATAGACGGTTCTTGTCCCAAAGCACACACACATCCTCATTCGCTGTTATCTGAAGGGCACTTGCTTGGGTTCCACGGTCTGTCAAACCACTCTCACTTTTAGCTGTAACTGACTTCTGCGCTTCCCCTCCATATGCAGTTCAGCAGGGGCTCGTATGGCTCCTGCATTCCTATTCTGACTCTTAAGTAGCATCTCTTGCGCTTTCATTCCCAGAGGAAACAAACGTTCCAGCAGCAGAGACATAGCCATGTCCTAGCCCCGTCATGAGCATCAGCCCGTCTCTCCTGCGTGCACCTCCTTCCCAACGACACACACCACACTATTTCACTCTCTCACTACCTATCTCCTCCCCTTTTCTACTCAAACCACCAATCAAGACACACTGACGAGACATAGAGACAAAGATAACTTAAAGACAACAGACTTACAAATTATGGAGGGACACTACTATAGGTCACTACACAGTCTGAGTCCTATTCACTTCAATAGCCTGCAGTACCAACCTGGGCCTCTGTGCAGTGTACAGAGCTGTCTGCTTCCTGCAGCTAAAGACTTGGAAGTGGGACAACTCCTTTAAGCCACCATAACTGAAACAGGTGCAATACATGGATCTCCCTTATCACTTCTTCTAGAAACCTACTACACTGATTTATATGTCATTAGAATCATTGTTCAATTCTATACATGAAAGTATAAGCAGTCATACAGATTAGATATTTCCATGTAAGGAATGTATTAATAAACAATGCAGTCTTACTATGTGATTACTCTATATGCCAGGTTACGGGATTAGAGCATTCTCTAGGACACATGCTGCAAGAATCTGTAGTTCATGCAATCAACAGTAAGTTATTCTCACATATAACGGCTTCTATTCTTCTCTTACTGTTGTGTGCCATTGTGGAGGTGATGATAACTTTATACACTGGTGGTGTCTTCCAGGTGGATTGAGAAGCGGCATCCCCATGCCTTCACTTGCTAATATAACTTTAGAGGAATCAGCGATATCAGTCACTCCGGTAAGATAATGTATGGATACAGCATACAAGAGTATTTCTGGTACTTGAGTTCTAAATAAGGGCTCTTCGATTTTCGTCTGCCTGAATCGCTGCCGAAAATCGCATAAACGAGAAGCAGCCGCAACCAAGTTACGCTGCATCTCCCGTTTTCTCGCTCATTCAGACGGCTCGGTGCAACGTATATACGCCACAGCCTGGAATACCATCGGCTGGGGGGAAGAGAGTCCAGCTCTGCTAAACTCCCTCCCTCTCCCCTCCCCCTCTCTGCCCCTTGCCGACTGACAGCAAGGGGAGTGGGTGGGGATGGGGTAGGGAGAGGGCGGGACGAGGTGGGTGCTTAGCTAGCCATGCTAAACTCCTTCACCTCCCTCCCCAGCTCAATGGGGCTGGTGGCAGCAGCGCTGACCCCATTGTGAACATACAGTGAAGATCACAGAAGCGCGATGTTCTCCCATTTTAGGGATGATTTTTCAGGGAAGGGCTTATGTTTAAAGCTCTTCCCTGAAAAATCACTGCACGGCTTGCCGGCAGCCCATTGCTTTCAACGGAGCTAGCTGTATCTGGGAGCTGGCTGGGAAAACATTGCGATCCTCCGCTACAGCTGTGGCATAGGATTATACAGTTATACCAAATTAACTCAGGCGAAGCCGGGTATATCAGCTAGTACATCATATGTGTTGATTAAAGGGTTTCTATTACTACGAGGCAGTAATGTACTGTCACTGTTATTTCATTTTAGGGCTGCCTATTGATGTCAATGGATATGTACTACATACCATGGAGAGAACTGATGCACATGCTGCCTGAACATAGGACATGACCTGTTCTCCGCTAACACATAACTTGTTCTATAAATCACACTGCATGTGTCAGTTTAATAAATGCTTTTCAATGTATGATGAATGCAATTTTTTTTCATAGAGTAACCTATAACAATGGGAGCTTATTAGAGAAATATCTTTGAATACACCTGAACAAGATCACTGAGAAGAAAGCCATCAGCCTGCAATTCTGAGTATTTAAAGGGGTTGTCCCGCGGCAGCAAGTGGGTCTATACACTTCTGTATGGCCATATTAATGCACTTTGTAATGTACATTGTGCATTAATTATGAGCCATACAGAAGTTATAAGAAGTTTTTTACTTACCTGCTCCGTTGCTGGCGTCCTCGTCTCCATGGTGCCGACTAATTTTCGCCCTCCGATGGCCAAATTAGCCGCGCTTGCGCAGTCCTGGTCTTCTGCTCTCTTCAATGGAGCCGCTCGTGCAGAATGCAGGCTCCGTGTAGCTCCGCCCCGTCACGTGCCGATTCCAGCCAATCAGGAGGCTGGAATCGGCAATGGACCGCACAGAAGAGCTGCGGTCCACGGAGGAAGAGGATTCCGGCGGCCATCTTCACAGGTAAGTATAGAAGTCACCGGAGCGCGGGGATTAAGGTAAGCGCTCCGGTAAGCTTTCTGTACGTCCCTGCATCGGGGTTGTCTCGCGCCGAACGGGGGTTGAAAAAAAAAAAAAAACGTTTTGGCGCGGGACAACCCCTTTAAGGGCTCCTGTCCACAGCCGATCTTGCATTGTGTTACTCGCGGTGATAATCTGGCTGTGAGTAACGCTATCCACGCTTCCCATAGCGTTACTATGGAAAGCGTAGTCTCCTGTCCACGAGCGGAGAATCATAGCGATTCTCCGCTCACGGGACTGAAATTGCATCATGCCGCGATTTGCCGCGATTCTCTACGGTGAGCCTATCTGTTAGATCGGCTCACTGCAGAGAACTGTCAGTTCTCTCCCCTGCTCCTCGCTAGCGATATTCCACCTCGCCCGTGGACAGGGGGCCCAAGAATGCTCTTAGAGGTGTTGAAGCAGTAATTACACACATTAAACATCCACCTAATAGCCAGTTGGTAGCTGCAATCTATTTCAGCCAATAACTTTTAGTCAAGTAGGCAATATTTTCAATTCTAGAAAGAGAGGTACTAGAATGATAGATGGCGAAAAAGTCATCAATAGTAGATCTAATAGCGAAGGTGTGGTATGAAGTACATGACTTAATGGATATGAAGGCTTCACTGAGTGATACACCACTAGGTCTCTTTGTGTTTTAACGCTGCCTGCATCTCTGCCAAAAATCGCCTAAACAAAGAATAGTCACAACTAAGTCATGGTTATTATTCATGATTTTTTCGTCCATCCACACGGCCGACTACGGTGTATTGCAGGGAAAATGCACCACAGCCCCAAAATTTCTTGGTTGGCAGAACTACTAGTGATCACTTTCAAATCCCTCTCTAGAGGCACCTGTCAATGTTAGCAGTGCTAGCCGCTGCTAACTCCCCTCCCTTTTCTGATGGCTCCCATAGACTCTCATAGGAGTCTATCGAGCCTCCAGCATTATTCAGTCAAAAGATAGGGCAAGGCCTCTATTTTTCCACAGCATGAAATTTCAGTCTCTGAGTGCAGTCACTTATGTGCTATTTTTTCCGCCGGACATTTCGCGCATCCAAAAAAATCGCTTATCTTAATGAATACATTGGAAAGGTTGTGGGTTCAGTCCTTGCATGCTTCAGGTAGTCGACTCAGCCTTCCATCCTTCTGAGGTTGGTAAAATGAGTACCCAGCTTGGTGGGGGAAGTAATAGATAAAAATTAATTTACTAACGGAATAAGTTGGCGCTATACAAATAACAAGTCCCTCCCTATGTGAGGAATAATATATAAAAGGGATAGAAATGAGCAAAACTTTCAAAAGATCTGTTCAATCAGTTTGCTGAATTTTGTCAAAAAGTTAGGTTCAGTCTGAATAAGTTCATAAAAACTGCTATTGAACAATGGTGGTGGTTGTACAATGGATGTCGCTCAGTGTGGGGAAAGGGAAACCTTCTCATCCAAACGTAAACCATTGTGCTGTATGTCCTGCACTCAGCAGCGTAGCAGAGAGCAGTTCCCACTACACTAACCTTTGGCACATTTGGCTCAGCTGCGTCTGGTTCACCTACCTGTGGCTGGCCGCTCCTGCTGCATTCAGCGCCCACAGGGATGTACAGCGTGATGTGAGTGTTACCAAGCCGGGGGCAGGGGAATAGGCACCTGTGCCCTCCAGTTCCAGGACAAAATTCAGTCCCGGGACCAGAAGCTAAAGGAGTAATATAATAATATAATAATAATCTTTATTTGTATAGCGCCAACTTATTCCGCAGCGCAGGAGTACATTGCCTGCCACTATTCTTTTCTACCAACCCTTCTCTACCAATTACAGGTCCCATTTTTGGGCTTCCAAGATGGTCAGCACAATCTTCAGACTACCCAAACCCCACTTGTTAGACTACTGATGCACTATACCTGCTCTCTGATTAGCCAGAGCTGCTCACATGATCAGCGCTGGCCAATCAGAGAGCAATCTACAGTGTGTATTGCGTAGTTAGAAAATTAATTGCTGCAGCTATCCTTCTACAGCTGAAATTAGCAACCATAACCAGAGGATCGGACGGGCGGCAGAGAAGAACTGCTGTAGGTAATAAACTCCCTGTCTCCTGTTGTTCCAGGACAGAATTTTGCCCAGAAACCGGAGGGTCATTTAAAGTGGATTTATTTTCTTTTACATTCCCCGTCCTGGGACGGACCATCTACTAGTAGAATAATAACTCTGGAGTGTCCCTTCTTATATTCATAACTTAATATTGTGCTATTCCTCTGTTATTCCTCATGTAAATCTATAAATAAATAGGCAACTGCCGATTACCATTCTCTATGTCATAGGCATACGTTCCTACACACATTGGCAGTGTCAGACTGTGTAGGGATGCAAATAAGGGAGATGGAACAATACCTCTGCAGCGCCACTTATTGGATGGCAGCATTCCTGCAAATTAATGCCTGACCCTTTATACAGGTCTTTATAATAATGATTTAGAATTGAAAACCAAGCCAGAATTCATACACAGACAGCTGTTTCGGGGTTTTTGACCCTCATCTGTGTGCAGCAGGTTTCTGGCTTGGCTAGTGAGGGGCCTGTGATGTGAGTAAGGAGGGGTAACATCTCTCCTTAGGAAAAGCACCAAGAAGGTGAGTGGGGAGACTTACAAGGCCATTAGAGATGAGTGAGCGTACTCGCTAAGGCAAACTACTCGAGCGAGTAATGCTTTATGCGAGTACCTGCCCACTTGTCTCAAAATATTCGGGTGCCGGCGGGGGAGAGCTGTGAGTTGCGGGAGTGAGCAGGGGGGAGAGAGTGAGAGAGAGATCTCCCCCGCCGCTCCCCGCCGGCACCTGAATCTTTAGAGACGAGCGGGCAGGTACTCGCATAAGGCACTACTCGCTCGAGTAGTTTGCCTTAGCGAGTACGCTCGCTCATCTCCAAAGGCCATGCATACTCCTCTGGGAAATATGCAAATAAGGAAGATGAAACACACTATTTTTCAGAAGAGGAATGCCGCAATGAATGTAGGAATCAGATTTTGAGCAAATCTACCTGGAGAAAACTGAAAAAGTTTAATACATAGTAAGGGCTCGTTTGTCTTTATTTACGCCGTGTATTATGCGCTGAATGGAACCTATTAAAATCAATAGGTTCATTCACAAATGTGTATCTTTCACGCGACTTTCAGGTGCCTGGAAAAAAAACATGGCATGTCCTATTTTGGTGCATCTTATGTGCAGAAATAGGCAGTATGTCCATTCACATACTATGTTAGGGCGCCTTCACACGGGTGTATACAAAAATACAATCACTCCTGCGCAAATTTTTGCACAATGAATGAGCATACTTTGCGTGCATACGTGTGAATAATACTATGCGTATTTGCACAGACACCACTAGTTCACATGGGTGGGGGAATCATCCCGCCTTGATTTAAATGGCTATTAGGCCAAACAAGGTACAAATTTTGCGCATACCCGCTTATACATATGCAGGCATTTGTACACCTTCCGTAGAGCTCTATGGGTCTCTTTGGTGCCCAAATTGGCACAACATAGAGCAGGACCTATTTTTTTGCACCCGTGATAACTGGGTTCAGAAAAAGGAGGTTAGAACACTATCTTTTCTCCTTAGGGAGAGCACCTAGAAGGTGATGGGGAGACATTTAAAAAAAAGAGAATGAACCCATTGAAATTAATGGGTCCCAATCGCCTTATTTTGTGCACGGGATTTTTCAGTGCAGAAAAATGCGCTAAAATATGCTCCTCTGACGGGGCCTTACTATGTGTTAAACTTTTTCAATTTTCTCCTGGTGGATTAGCTCAAAATCTGCTTCCTGCATTCATTAAAAAGCAGCATGACACTTCTCTATTAACCCTTAAATATTACCCTGTGTGAACATTCACCCAATCACATTTTTCATACTGGGGCCACCAGAGCACTATTAATTTAATTTATTTTATTCCTTATCACTACATACAAGAGATGTATAACTTATACTGCTGTACATATATAATATATACAGAAGATATCCAGGTTATACCAGTATGGTCCATATCGCTATACACAGGAGATGTATAATCTATATCAGCTGTGCAGCATCCTGTAGGGCGACCCCGGATGCAGGGCATATGTTGAGGAGCGGGGAGGGTAAGATGCTGGCTTGTCACAGTGGCGCTTACCACTCTCCCTCCCAGGGGGACGCACGTAGCCACAGCCAGGGCAGCGCTGCGCCTCTTCCGGACACCCCCAGGACAGGGATGCCCAATAAACAGTAGAACAGGGATAGTGGTTGTCATGGGTGACGCCACCGTTCCGATATGCACCGGAATTACCTTAAGCGGAGAATAAAGGAGCCGCAGACAGATATAACGTACCTCAGGTTCCTGGGAATGGTCAGGGTCTGGCAAAACTTTACTTGAATAAAACTCCACAGTATAAGGCAGAATAAACAGTGTGCCAAGTGCAGGCATTCAGACAGACTCGATTAGGAGTACCTCCACATGGTGATCCTTGACTTTTGGACGCCCGTATGTGAACAACTGAGGATGCGTTCCTCCACTCAGCAGTCCCAAACTTCAGGACGCTTGGGCGTGAACAATTGAAGAAGAGTACCAGGACACTCGGGTGTGTGATTTAAAGATGAGTACCTCTGCACTGGGCCTTGGGGAGAACACACTCACGGTTTGCTCATGCTCTCTCTTTCTTTGGGGCTCACTCTTCTCTCATGCTAGAACAATCAATCCAGGGAACCTCTCTTCCTCTTCCATTCTTCACTACATGAGCGTTAAAGGTACCCCCATGCAACTGGCACTCTTGATAAGAAACTCAGAAGAATCTCAGCCTCTGAAGAATGCACTTTTTCCTGCCCTCAAACACTCACTTTTACTTTTATAGCCTCACTCACACCACGTGACAGGACATAAATTCATACATTCACAAGCAATCTGCAGACTCTTGCAAACACTTAACCCATCACATGCTGCAGCTGTGCAATACACATAACAAATTGACTAGACACTTGCAGAACACACCAACATAAGACATACATGTATGACATTATGGAGAGAGCCAAGAAAGCATGTACTGGGCCACTACTGCTGAACTCATATATAATTATAAGCAAGAGATACCCAGGTTATACCACCCTGATCAGTATCACTGTATACATGGTTGATATCACTATATACAGGAAGAAGTCTATACATCTCCTGTATACAGTGATAAAGACCTTCTTGGTGTAAGGTTGGTTACACATTTGCAATCAGAGGTTCCATCACAGATCCAGCTCAGAATTGCATGTAGCGCTTTTTCTTCTGTCCAGAAACCGGGCAGCTGATTGGAAGGCAGATGGACCCCATTATAGTCAATGCAGTCTGTCGGCACTGTTCAGTTTCGTCCAGAGATGGAGCCATTCGGTCAAAGGGATTCCCCTTTCCTGCTCCCTGAGTGAAGAAGAAAAGTAGAATACCCAATGCAGGTGTGAAACCACCCTAACCTGGATATCTCCTGTATATAATTATATCTACAGCTGATATAAGTTATACATCCTGTACATAAGTGATTTGGACCAGGCTGCTATAACCTAGGTATATAATTATATATTTACATCTGACATAAGTTATACATCCTGTATATAGTGATATGGAGCATGCTGATATAACCTGGGTATCTCCTGTACATAATTATATCTGTACAGCTGGTATAAGTTACACATCTCCTGTATGTAGTGATATGAAACATGCTGGTATAACCTGGGTATCTCCTGTACATAATTATATATGTACATCTGGTATAAGTTACACATCTCCTGTATGTAGTGATATGAAACATGCTGGTATAACCTGGGTATCTCCTTCATATAATTATATATGTACAGTTGGTATAATTTATACCAGCTATACATATATGATTACATGCAGTACATACCTCGTCACACTGCATGGTCGCTGCTCCCCTACGCTGCTATTAGCCATGGCCGGCCATACAAATCACACGGCCGGCAGTGCACTCATAGACTGCAGTTTCTCAGTGGAAAGGACGACTGCGTATCGGGGAAGTCTGCAATGTGGAAATGGCTGTTGGCATCCCTGGATTATGGCCCTCCATTCCCTGAGAGCCACCTAAAGCTGGCCCATGGACCACAGCAGTAATATAGTATATAGCAGGGGCCTGTGGGCCCCCATTTGCTAAGGGGACGGATCACAATTGCAATCTTTAGTGGTATGTTGATGGCTGCTTGTAATGTTCCTCTATCCAGCTTTGTTGGACAGCTGAACAAAGCATAATGTTTTCATCATTGGTGGACACAACTATTATGTGTGAACCCACACTAACAGTTTGCTATGTAATTCAGTGGATATCTATTTGTGCTATATAACTAAAGGATTTGTTCTTTGAACCGCTTTCCACCAGGATCTTCAGCAAGAAAAAATGAGTCTGGCTGCAAGCTATGAAGATCCTGACACCAAGTCTACCAAGTCACATAAAGCAGAGGTGACTTCTAATGTCTGCAGTTAGAATACTTACCATATGTTATAATACAATGACATTATAACTGAGCAGAAATGCAGATATAATTGACATACTTGTATGCACATTACAGTCATCTATGTGATGTATCTCAGCTGCATACTTTCCATACGAACAATACAGATGTATAAAGGTGCATGTACTTATTACCATGATATAATGGCTACATACAGTTACAGCTCATTTACAGTATGTGAAGAATGGCAGCATTGCTGTTTGATTAGAGGTTGGCAACTACTGATTGATTGGCTCCCCATATGGTAGGTAAGAGAACTATCTAAGAAATGTATGATTGGCCTTGATATAAAAGGGTAAATGTTATTTAAATTAAATTCCATTTACTTCAATGTAATTTGGTTTCTTGGGACAGCAATTAGTCTTTACTTGCTTGAGATTCATCACGGGAAAACCTGATTTAACTGCTTTCTTGCCCTGTCTTGGCAGATGCAGTAATTTACAAGACATTTACAACTGATGACAAATTGTGTACAATAGAGACCTTTGGCAGCTCATTTCTGTAGCCATGTGCACACAAACTACCCTGGATTGAATTACAGACATATATGTAGTTCTTCATCAAGCCTAAGAAAACCCTGGACAGGTTTAGGAGACAGCTTCAAAAATCAACCACATGGATGTGCAAGCTGGCGTTAAAAGTACAGCATGTCACTTGAGACAGTAGTTTAGAATAGAGCTACACTTGGTAATTATAGGACTTACCTGTTAGTAGTACAAAATTATGTCCCCACCAATCTTTAGTAGTAAAGTTGTTGTCAGTTGGCACTCCAGTCATAAAACAGTCTGCCTACAAATCCTATGTTAAACCCAATCACCAAGGTAGGCTCTTATTGACGCCACAGCGGGCACATTTCTGTCAAATTCTCTTCATGGCCTCCCCTAAATAAGGGTTATAGAGATGCCCTTGGATCAGGGCATCGGTCTTGGCAGCACAGAAGTGTCCTCCTTTCTGTAGGACCCAGCACACCTCTTCCATCTCTTCTACTGGCAGCACCCGTTGCAACATTTCTCTTTGCTCAATGACCAACCACTCATGTTTAGCTGCAGCATACTCCTTCCCATACGGTCAAATGCTTTTACTGTTGGGCAATCCTTGATGTATATTTTATAACAAAAAATGCATATGGTAGATTATGAGACGTGATCATAAAATGCTTATAGTTTTCCACATGACAATAATATCATTAGGTTTTCATTTTGACCATATCATTTTTCCCAAAAGGTAATTAACCAGGAGTCTAAGCCCAAAATATAATTGTAATTTCATATTGTAGAATTGAACAAAATCTTATTATGTCTGTATTATTAAGTTCACTGCTTCAACTCGGCTATCCAACATAAAATGTTTGGGAAGGGGGAAAAACAAGTAACAAACCCCTAATAAGAGCAAGACTCAAAGTTGTAAATTATGAGTTACGGTCTGTGAGGTGTGACATTGGAAAGGTAGAATAGTTCATCTGTACTGTTATAAGGAGGTCAAGAAGAAATAGTCATATACAAAACTTTAGGAGGGACAGGTGGAATATTAGGATACCAATTACCTCAAAACCCCAAAGTACAGCTAATTAACAAGTGTATTTCGAGAATCTGGACCATTTTGACCATTATTTTTTAAATTTGGGTAGTTGATCAAGTCAAGATGTAATCAGATGCTCCATTAGATAGTTATGCTGGAATATCAGAAAAAGTTCTATTAGTGAAGATAGTTCAGGGCCTCTCCACTTCCTGGCTATAGACACCTGTTGTAGATCCAGATCAGCTTGTTACTACTCCTACCAATCCTCTTTAGTTTGGAGCTCTGATCAGTCCTTTGCTATACTGTTTGGCTCACCAGAAATAATGGCTGGATATCAATTTCTTCTAACTTTTTATCATGGCTTCACTCTGGCGCATTAACATTGTGATGGGACAGTGTATCAGTGCTTCTTTGGCAACCTCCACTGTTCAGTTGTGATTATGCTTTATGTCCCCACTGCTCCATCAGATGACCTTGCAGCAACTCATGAAGAAAACCTTTGCAAAGTCTGGGATGTAGTATCCATAGTAGCCTACCAGCCTCTGAAATGCCCACACCTCGGCAGAGTTTGGGTTGCAGACCAGTCCAACACTGTCTGTGCCTTGGGACGGTCTGGTGGCACTTCCTTCTCACTGACCAACTGTCCCAGATAGTGGATCCTTCGATGGCCAGTACAGCACTTGGCTGGCTTTAGCTGTAGTTCTTATGACACCAAGTGGGTAAATGCCACATCTAGGTGCTATAGATGTTCTCAGAGTATTCCCGAATACACCACAACATTGTTCAAGTAAATCATAACAGACTCAAAGTTTATGTCTTCGAGCCAGAGTTTTATCAGCCAATAAAAGTTGCTTGCAGCATCATCTAAAGGACATGCGGTTGCCGCTGATAGTTGTTCGTTACATTATTCAAAGGTCAGGCAGTTGAATTCAAATCCAAAGGTAGCAGCCAATCAACATGACTGCCATCATGCTGTTAATAGTTCACTTTGAATGAGCATCATGCTGCACAACTAGCATAGCTGCATAGAAGCTCCTGTCCTTAAAGGGGTTGTCCCGCGCCGAAACGGTTTTTTTTTTTATTCAATAGGCCCCCCGTTCGGCGCGAGACAAACCCAAGGGATGGGTTAAACAAAAAAAGGTTTAGTATTTACCCGAATCCCCGAGCTGCGGCGACTTCTTACTTACCTTAGCAAGATGGCCACCGGGATCTTCACCCACGATGCACCGCGGGTCTTCTCCCATGGTGCACCGTGGGCTCTGTGCGGTCCATTGCCGATTCCAGCCTCCTGATTGGCTGGAATCGGCACACGTGACAGGGCGGAGCTACGAGGACCAGCTCTCCGGCACGAGTGGCCCCATTCACCAGGGAGAAGACCGGACTGCGCAAGCGCGTCTAATCGGGCGATTAGACGCTGAAATTAGATGGCACCATGGCGACGGGGACGCTAGCAACGGAGCAGGTAAGTGAATAACTTCTGTATGGCTCATATTTAATGCACGATGTATATTACAAAGTGCATTAATATGGCCATACAGAAGTGTATAACCCCACTTGCTATCGCGGGACAACCCCTTTAATAATGTTATTTCCATGCCATTTACTATGCAGGAAAAATAGCGCAATATTTTAAGAGTTTGGACAGACATAACGTTGCTAATTATGTCTATTTTTATTGCTTAGATTTTTTCATGGGACAGATGGGAAAAAGTTTTATTTTTTCATTTTTAATCTTCATTTTTTATATTTGTGTTAAACCTCTTCTGAGTTTCTGTTTTAGTCCCACTAGGGAACTTGAACCTATGATTGCTTTATCGCTCCTACAACACAGTACTCTGCACTTTTCAATGAATGGTAGTCCTTGGAGCCATCACTAAGCCCTCAGTCTGCGATGCCAACCCATTGAATCATAGGATATGATTACAATATTCCCTTCCTTGTTGGCTGGCTTTGCCACAATATCCTTACAGGAAGTAAGTGACTCAAAGTCTTTCATCATTTGAACAAACTTGATGGCTGCACAAATTATTGTGGCTTATGGCTTGACAGGTTACAAACAGAATTGTGGCACAGAGCTTGCGGCTTTCACATGGAATTGTGGAACGGAGCTTGGCGGTTGTCGATAGTAGACAATACCAGAACCAATCTTATAGCATAAATACAGCACCAGAACCAAGCTCATAACATAAATGCAACACAAACAAGCCTCAGTACATACCGTGTTTCCCCGAAAATAAGACAGTGTCGTATATTAATTTTTGTTCAAAAAGGTTTAACTTTTTTACATGTATAGCTGCCTGGATACTATTTAAATTGGCTTTTTTAATTAACTGTTAGCAGGGCTTAATTTTGGAGTAGGGCTTATAGTTTAAGCATCCTCAAAAAGCCTAAAAAATCATTTTGCATCCTCAAAAATTCTGGAAAATCATGCTATGTCTTATTTTCAGGGTATGTCTTATTTTCAGGGAAACAGGGTAGATTAAATACCAGAACCAAGCTCATAACCTAAACTTCAAATTTGTTGCTGGGACACCAGTCGGCCGACCGCAGTGCCTTGGAACATCAAAGGGGATGAGACAGAGCCAGGAAAAGGATGATTCATGTAGCTCTAAAAGACACTGCCACATAGACGAAGAAGGTCTTTTGGCCAGGTGGGTGATTGACCCCTGCCTACATCCACCAGTTACCCCCTTACAAGCTGGTTTCCGGCGCCTGTACAGTTTGCACGTATCTCAGGCTGGTCATGCACCCTCTAACAGGCTGCCATAACAGATAAATCTATTCAATTAGGCACATATACATTCCCATTTATATATTGCTCCATACCTAGGATGTTTTAATGCTGGGTGACAATGGCAGCCCATTTCGTGGCTGTAAAATCAGACATATTAAATTTTATAATTAAGGCTGATTTAAAGGAAAAGCACTCATTTATTCCTTTTCTGCATTGTGACATCTTAGTAGATGGCTTTGTGCGCAGACAACTACCATATACCACAGGTAGACTTCTCTTTAGTACCGGATGCTGTCTGGATTAGCCCTACTTCAAACTTCTGAATTAAATCTGACTCACACCCCAACCCCACTTTAAAAGGCAGGTTCCCCTAATGTCTATGGCATTGGCATCGGCTTCATAAAAGTGTGTCGAGCGTAGTAGTGTAGTATTTACTCATTCATCACAGGAAACATGTAACAGTCAAATTATCACTCTTGTTTCCAGTTTAATCAGTCAGCAGCTTTTACGTGCATGGAATTTTGACAATGCATTTTTAACAACCGGTTTGCTCGTAGGAGTGCCGGAGGAATGTCCCGGTGCGTGACACCCCAGACTGCGTTACAATGGAATTATTAGATTGTCATACTCCCAGACAGAAATAGGCTGAATCAGACGGGTGTTTTTGTCTTTGTCTAAAATTCCTTATAACTTTCATTTTCATTACTGAAATTACAAATTGATGGTAATTACCGGGATATTAGCAGGTAAATTACATTAACAATTATTTCATCAGTTGCATAAGGAAGATGTTTAGCAATGCCTATTTTTTATGGGTAGTGTCAAAGTACAAAAATGTATCATCTCCCGATGTTCTCGCTGTGTCCCTCGGGGAATTCTTCTCACGGCACAAACATCTGACTTTTTTCAGGGTACTGTGTTTGCACTCACTAAAGACTTATGTGCCATCTGAGGATTTAATTGGGGGAAAATACAGGAACAGGGAAGCAGGTGAATATGAAAATACATCCCCCACTTTCCCGTCACCTCTCTGAACAGCACCACATCTTAGTCCATGTTCTGTTCGGAGGTGAAAGGTTCTCTTTAAGGATTAAAGGGGTTGTCCCGCGCCGAAACGGGTTTTTTTTTTTTCAACAGCCCCCACCGTTCGGCGCGAGACAACCCCGATGCAGGGGTTAAAAAAGAAAACCGGACAGTGCTTACCTGAATCCCCGCGCTCCGGTGACTTCTTACTTACCTGGTGAAGATGGCTGCCGGGATCTTCTCCCTCGGTGGACTGCAGGGCTTCTGTGCGGTCCATTGCCGATTCCAGCCTCCTGATTGGCTGGAATCGGCACGTGACGGGGCGGAGCTACCAGGAGCCGCTCTCCGGCACGAGCGGCCCCATTCAGAAGAGAAGAAGACCGGACTGCGCATGCACGTCTAATCGGGCGATTAGACGCTGAAAATTAGACGGCACCATGGAGACGGGGACGCCAGCAACTGAACAGGTAAGTGAATAACTTCTGTATGGCTCATAATTAATGCACAATGTACATTACAAAGTGCATTAATATGGCCATACAGAAGTGTATAGACCCACTTGCTTTCGCGGGACAACCCCTTTAAGAGGCTATGAACCAGTTTAACATAGTTTAGAAATTAGCACATTGGGGGTAAGGGTCTGTTTACATCAAACGATATACTATTTGAACAAGCAAACGATGTCCGAGTTTGCTTGAGCAACCTGTTTATACCGGTAGATGCATCGTTGGCTCGTTCGAGAAGTCGGTCAGTCATTCATTCACTGCAAAAGTGAATGAGAATGATAATGATTGGTGTTGAAACCAATAAAGGCCCATTTACACAGGACGAGTGTCGGGCAAACGATGCCCGACACTCGCCCCTGTGTCTCCGCTCTCCTGTGCTACCGAACGGCCGCTGTTTAAACTGCACGATGAGCGATGAGCTGATCGTCTATTGTTTATGCAGCATAAAAGATGAGCAATGAAGCTCATCATTCAGCTTAAACAGCGGCCGTTCAGTAGTGAACAGCGGCTGTGTTATGTGAATGGAGGGGGGCAGGGGAGTGAGAGGAGAGAAATCTCCTGCACTGCCCCGCCCCGCTGCTGGCTGCTCCGTGACCCAGCCAGCTCTGCTTGCCCCTGTGCACGAGCACGGGAGAGCGGAGACACAGGGACGAGCGTCAGGCATCGTCTGCCCGACACTCGTCCTGTGTAAATGGGCCTTTAGTAAATGAGCCAATGATGATTTTTATACTTCTATAAAATGAACGACATTTGAAAGTTGGCTGCGTTTACACTGAACAATCGTTCATTTTCGCTCGCTTGAACAATTTATTGAACGATAACCATTCAATGTAATAGGAGTAGAGATGAGCGAACGTACTCGGTAAGGGCGATTTCGCAATCGAGCACCGCGATTTTCGATTACTTCACTACTCGGGTGAAAAGTACTCGGGTGCGCCGGGGGCCGGGGAGAGGCGTGGCGGCGCGGGGGGTAGCAGCAGGGAACAGGGGGGAGCCCTCTCTCTCTCCCTCTCCCCCCCCACTCCCCGCTGCAACCCCCCGCGCCGCCACGGCGACCCCCGAATGTTTTTGCCCGAGTACGGAAGTACTCGAAAATCGCGGTATTCGGGCGAAAAAGGGGCGTGGCCGAGCACCTTCGCTCATCTCTAAATAGGAGGCTTTGTAAATTCCCAGAGAGCACCCCATAACAAAATAAAAATGGTGCACCATTTCTCATACTGGTTCATGTGACCACACCCTGTTCTCCCAGGGATAAAATGGCCAGCACTTATTGCAAACCCAATTCCATTCGTTGTAAGATAAATTGGGTTAATAATAGAGATGAGCGAACGTACTCGTCTGAGCTTGATACTCGTTCGAGTATTAGCGTGTTCGAGATGCTCGTTACTCGAGACGAGTACCACGCGATGTTCGAGTTACTTTCACTTTCATCTTTGAGACGTTAGCGCGCTTTTTTGGCCAATAGAAAGACAGGGAAGGCATTACAACTTCCCCCTGCGACGTTCAAGCCCTATACCACCCCCCTGCAGTGAGTGGCTGGGGAGATCAGGTGTCACCCAAGTATAAAAATCGGCCCCTCCCGCGGCTCGCCACAGATGCGTTCTGACATAGAGGAGGGAAAGTGCTATCTTGTTGGAGCTGCTATAGGGAGAGTGTTAGGAGTATTTTAGGCTTCAAGAACCCCAACGGTCCTTCTTAGGGCCACATCTAACCGTGTGCAGTAGTGTGGAGGCTGCTTTTTGCAGTGTTGCACATTTTTTTTTTTTGTATATCGGCCGTGCAGAGCATTGCGCCCTGCAGTAATTTTACATTGTCCAGGGCCAGTAGTGGTGAGGCAGGGACAGAAGACATATTTATTGAATATAGGCAGTGGGCCTTTCCAAAAACATTTGGGAAAAAAAATCTATTTGGGCTGCCTGTGACCGTCCTCAGTGTACTGGGTCTGTGCTGGGGGTAGTTGTCCTAATTCATACGCAGCCAGCTAAGTGTTACAGCAGGCTTGCGCAAAATTATTTCTTGGCTCTGTGTTGGCTGTTACATCACCGCTGTATTCCGGTCCACAGTGCAACAGTCTGCAGTTATTTTACATACTCCAGGGCCAGTAGTGGTGATGCAGAGAGAGAAGACATATACAGTGTATATAGGCAGTGGGCCTTTCCAAAAACATTTGGGAAAAAAAATCTATTTGGGCTGCCTGTGACTGTCCTCAGTGTACTGGGTCTGTGCTGGGGGTAGTTGTCCTAATTCATACGCAGCCAGCTAAGTGTTACAGCAGGCTTGCGCAAAATTATTTCCTGGCTCTGCTGTGCGTTCCGTAAGCGAAGTCAGCCTCCAACCACAGGCCAATAAGCGGCACATTTAATTACAGCGTTCTGTTTCTGCACTACTGGTAATACACCATGCTGAGGGGTAGGGGTAGGCCTAGAGGACGTGGACGCGGGCGAGGACGCGGAGGCCCAAGTCAGGGTGTGGGCACAGGCCGAGCTCCTGATCCAGGTGTATCGCAGCCGACTGCTGCGGGATTAGGAGAGAGGCACGTTTCTGGCGTCCCCACATTCATCTCACAATTAATGGGTCCACACGGTAGACCTTTATTAGAAAATGAGCAGTGTGAGCAGGTCCTGTCGTGGATGGCAGAAAGTGCATCCAGCAATCTATCGAACACCCAGAGTTCTGCGCCGTCCACTGCTGCAACTCTGAATCCTCTGGCTGCTGCTCCTCCTTCCTCCCAGCCTCCTCACTCCATTACAATGACACATTCTGAGGAGCAGGCAGACTCCCAGGAACTGTTCCCGGGCCCCTGCCCAGAATGGGCAGCAAGGGTTTCGAATCCTCTCCCACTGGAGGAGTTTGTTGTGACCGATGCCCAACCTTTTGAAAGTTCCCGGGGTCCGGGGGATGAGGCTGGGGACTTCCGGCAACTGTCTCAAGACCTTTCAGTGGGTGAGGAGGACGATGACGATGAGACACAGTTGTCGATCAGTGAGGTAGTAGTAAGGGCAGTAAATCCGAGGGAGGAGCGCACAGAGGATTCGGAGGAAGAGCAGCAGGACGATGAGGTGACTGACCCCACCTGGTTTGCTACGCCTACTGAGGACAGGTCTTTAGAGGGGGAGGCAAGGGCAGCAGCAGGGCAGGTTGCAAGAGGCAGTGCGGTGTCCAGGGGTAGAGGCAGGGCCAGACCGAATAATCCACCAACTGTTTCCCAAAGCGCCCCCTCGCGCCATGCCACCCTGCAGAGGCCGAGGTGCTCAAAGGTCTGGCAGTTTTTCACTGAGAGCGCAGACAACCGACGAACAGTGGTGTGCAACCTGTGTCGCGCCAAGATCAGCCGGGGAGCCACCACCACCAGCCTCACCACCACCAGCATGCGCAGACATATGATGGCCAAGCACCCCACAAGGTGGGACGAAGGCCGTTCACCGCCTCCGGGTGGCACCGCTGCCTCTCCCCCTGTGCCCCAACCTGCCACTGAGATCCAACCCCCCTCTCAGGGCACAGGCACTACCGTCTCCTGGCCTGCACCCACACCCTCACCTCCGCTGTCCTCGGCCCCATCCACCAATGTCTGTCAGCGCACCGTCCAGCCGTCGCTAGCGCAAGTGTTGGAGCGCAAGCGCAAGTACGCCGCCACGCACCCGCACGCTCAAGCGTTAAACGTGCACATAGCCAAATTTATCAGCCTGGAGATGCTGCCGTATAGGGTTGTGGAAACGGAGGCTTTCAAAAGTATGACGGTGGCGGCGGCCCCGCGCTACTCAGTTCCCAGTCGCCACTACTTTTCCCGATGTGCCGTCCCAGCCCTGCACGACCACGTCTCCCGCAACATTGTACGCGCCCTCACCAACGCGGTTACTGCCAAGGTCCACTTAACAACAGACACGTGGACAAGCACAGGCGGACAGGGCCACTATATCTCCCTGACGGCACATTGGGTGAATTTAGTGGAGGCTGGGACAGAGTCAGAGCCTGGGACCACTCACGTCCTACCCACCCCCAGAATTGCGGGCCCCAGCTCGGTGGTGGTATCTGCGGCGTTGTATGCTTCCTCCACTAAACCACCCTCCTCCTCCTTCTCCGCAACCTCTGTCTCGCAATCAAGATGTGTCAGCAGCAGCACGTCGGCAGCAGTCGGTGTCGCACGGCGTGGCAGCACAGCGGTGGGCAAGCGTCAGCAGGCCGTGCTGAAACTACTCAGCTTAGGAGATAAGAGGCACACGGCCCACGAACTGCTGCAGGGTCTGACAGAGCAGACCGACCGCTGGCTTGCGCCGCTGAGCCTCCAACCGGGCATGGTCGTGTGTGACAACGGCCGTAACCTGGTGGCGGCTCTGCAGCTCGGCAGCCTCACGCACGTGCCATGCCTGGCCCACGTCTTTAATTTGGTGGTTCAGCGCTTTCTGAAAAGCTACCCACGCTTGTCAGACCTGCTCGGAAAGGTGCGCCGGCTCTGTGCACATTTCCACAAGTCCCACACGGACGCTGCCACCCTGCGCACCCTGCAACATCGGTTTCATCTGCCAGTGCACCGACTGCTGTGCGACGTGCCCACACGGTGGAACTCTACGCTCCACATGTTGGCCAAGCTCTATGAGCAGTGTAGAGCTATAGTGGAATACCAACTCCAACATGGGCGGTGCAGTGGGAGTCAGCCTCCTCAATTCTTTACAGAAGAGTGGGCCTGGTTGGCAGACATCTGCCAGGTCCTTGGAAACTTTGAGGAGTCTACCCAGATGGTGAGCGGCGATGCTGCAATCATTAGCGTCACTATTCCTCTGCTATGCCTCTTGAGAAGTTCCCTGCAAAGCATAAAGGCAGACGCTTTGCGCTCGGAAACAGAGGCGGGGGAAGACAGTATGTCGCTGGATAGTCAGAGCACCCGCCTGTCTATATCTCAGCGCGTTGAGGAGGAGGAGGAGCATGAGGAGGATGAGGAGGAGGGGGAAGAGACAGCTTGGCCCACTGCTGAGGGTACCCATGCTGCTTGCCTGTCATCCTTTCAGCGTGTATGGCCTGAGGAGGAGGAGGATCCTGAAAGTGATCTTCCTAGTGAGGACAGCCATGTGTTGCGTACAGGTACCCTGGCACACATGGCTGACTTCATGTTAGGATGCCTTTCTCGTGACCCTCGCGTTACACGCATTCTGGCCACTACGGATTACTGGGTGTACACACTGCTCGACCCACGGTATAAGGAGAACCTTTCCACTCTCATACCCGAAGAGGAAAGGGGTTCAAGAGTGATGCTATACCACAGGACCCTGGCGGACAAACTGATGGTAAAATTCCCATCCGATAGCGCTAGTGGCCGAAGGCGCAGTTCCGAGGGCCAGGTAGCAGGGGAGGCGCAGAGATCAGGCAGCATGTACAGCGCAGGCAGGGGAACACTCTCTAAGGCCTTTGACAGCTTTCTGGCTCCCCAGCAAGACTGTGTCACCGCTCCCCAGTCAAGGCTGAGTCGGAGGGAGCACTGTAAAAGGATGATGAGGGAGTACGTAGCCGATCGCACGACCGTCCTCCGTGACGCCTCTGCCCCCTACAACTACGGGGTGTCGAAGCTGGACACGTGGCCTGAACTTGCGCTGTATGCCCTGGAGGTGCTTGCTTGTCCTGCGGCTAGCGTCTTGTCAGAGAGGGTGTTTAGTGCGGCTGGGGGAATCATCACAGATAAGCGTACCCGCCTGTCAACCGACAGTGCCGACAGGCTTACACTCATCAAGATGAACAAAGCCTGGATTTCCCCAGACTTCTCTTCTCCACCAGCGGACAGCAGCGATACTTAAACAATACGTAGGCTGCACCCGCGGATGGAAGCATTGTTCTCTATCACCATCAAAAACGTGGACCTTTTAGCTTCATCAATCTGTGTATAATATTCATCCTCCTCCTCCTGCGCCTCCTCCTGAAACCTGACATAATCACGCCGAACGGGCAATTTTTCTTAGGCCCACAAGGCTCAGTCATATAATTTTTGTAAACAATTTTTATACGTTTCAATGCTCATTAAAGCGTTGAAACTTTCACCTGAACCAATTTTTATTTTAACTGGGCTGCCTCCAGGCCTAGTTACAAATTAAGCCACATTAACCAAAGCGATTAATGGGTTTCACCTGCCCTCTTGGTTGGGCATTGGCAATTTTTCTCAGGTACATTAGTACTGTTGGTACACCAATTTTTTGGGGCCCTCGCCTACAGTGTAATCCAATTAATTTTTTGCCCACCTGCATTAAAGCTGACGTTACATCAGCTGTGTTGGGCACTGCAGAGGGATATATTTATGTACCGCCAGTGGGTTCCAGGGAGCCACCCATGCTGTGGGTCCACAGGGAGTTGTAACTGCATGTGTCTACTTCTAAAGAACCCAGTCTGACTGGGGCATGCAGTGTGGGCCGAAGCCCACCTGCATTTAATCGGGAGTTACCTCAGCTGTGATGGGCACTGCAATGGGATATATTTATGTACCGCCGGTGAGTTCCAGGGAGCCACCCATGCTGTGGGTCCACAGGGAGTTGTAACTGCATGTGTCTACTTCTAAAGAACCCCAGTCTGACTGGGGCATGCAGTGTGGGCCGAAGCCCACCTGCATTTAATCGGACGTTACCTAAGCTGTGATGGGAACTGCAATGGGATACATTTATGTACAGCCGGTGGGTTCCAGGGAGCCACCCATGCTGTGGGTGCACACGGAACTCCCATTGCAGAGTTGTACCTGCCTGTGACTATTTATAAAAAACCCCGGTCTGACTGGGGCATGCAGATACCTTGACAGAATGAATAGTGTGTGGCACATAGGTTCCCCATTGCTATGCCCACGTGTGCAGCTCCTGATGGCGGTGGCACAGGATTCTATTTCTCATTGCTTCTGTACAGCATTGTGGGCTATCGCCCTGCCCCTTTTAAAGAGGGTCGCTGCCTAGCCGTGCCAACCCTCTGCAGTGTGTGCCTGTGGTTCCTCCTCATGGCAGACGCACTTATAAATAGACATGAGGGTGGTGTTGCATGAGTGCAGCTGAAGGCTGCGCAGGGACACTTTGGTGTGCGCTGTCGACACTGGGTCGTGCGGGGGGGGGGGGGGGGTGGGCAGCATGTAACCCAGGAGAAGTGGCAGCGGAGTGTCATGCAGGCAGTGATTGTGCTTTGTTGGAGGTAGTGTGGTGCTTAGCTAAGGTATGCATTGCTAATGAGGGCTTTTCAGAAGTAAAAGTTGTTGAGAGGGGGGGGGGGGGCACTCTTGCCGCTATTGTGGCTTAATAGTGGGACCTGGGAACTTGAGATGCAGCCCAACATGTAGCCCCTCGCCTGCCCTATCCGTTGCTGTGTCGTTCCCATCACTTTCTTGAATTGCCCAGATTTTCACAAATGAAAACCTTAGCGAGCATCGGCGATATACAAAGATGCTCGGGTCGCCCATTGACTTCAATGGGGTTCGTTACTCGAAACGAACCCTCGAGTATCGCGATACTTTCGTCCCGAGTAACGAGCACCCGAGCATTTTGGTGCTCTCTCATCTCTAGTTAATAACCTTTGAATCACTTTCTCCATGCACTCTATCCAACAGGGAGACATCTTCTTCTTATGTGCCCTATAGCATTGGTCTGCTTCTATGATGTGTATTTCCTTACTGTTATGTCCTGCGGGAGAAGCTACGTATATCAGTGTCACAGAGAAATGAACACTGTGGGTATGGCCAGAGGCCTAGTCCTTGTCTCGGTGTAACCAAGTCATAACACAGGTGGATTGCTCATGGAAGTCTATATGTATATCATATCGTGACGCCACACCGTTATTCTATGTGGCAGAGCAATAAGCACTGGACAAGTGTATCATACCTCAGGTCCTCAGGAACAGTTGAGGCCCAGTAAAACTTTACTTTAATAAACATTGCAAACAGGTAATTACAGGTACGTTTACGGCAGCAGTTACAGGCAAAAGCTCAGAAGTTGGGAGGAAAAAATACACAGGAACAATACGGCCCTATAGTCTACGTTATCTATATGTCACCAGTCCTGGACATGAAATATACTCCGGAGGAGGGAAAAAGACAGGAATCTCTCCAAATACTCTCTGGTAAGAAATCGCTTAGAAAAAGTGTTAAGCACCCCGCACCTTCTCCGTGTGGGGGTCAAAATCACGTATCTCTGTGTGGAGATCCTATTGATGGATGGCCACACAGGAAAAATAAATGCCTGTAGTGTGAACGGGTACCTGGTTTGTATGAAGTAGGGTGATGGGGGTTTTGCGCTCTCTCTGAAAGGGACTCACTCCTATTACATCCACTCTACATGTGCAACAGGTAGTCGTTACTCTTCCTCCATCTTTACCAATATGGAAGCTAAAGGTGCTCGCATGCATAATCAATATTTATCTGCCGCCCCCCGCTGATGTTAAAATCCTTACTGATGTAACGACCCAGGTGGTCTTGCTTGAACCCGCCCCAATAATATTTATGGGGGATTTCAATCTTATTTTAGATCCGGTGCGGGACCGTTTCGCTCCAGCTGCTTCGATATCAACCAGATTGCTTACGTGGGCTGACTCCTTATTGCTGCAGGAAATATGGTGCCTGCGACACCCGCATAACACTGCTTATTCCTGTCACTCCCTAAAATATAATTCCTTTTCCCGTATCAACCTGTGTTTTGGCTCCCTGGACTGTCTCCCTATAGTGCAGCATGTGTCCTACCTGCCCAGAGGTGTATCAGACCATTCCCCACTCCAGCTGGTCCACGACCTTGGTGTGGAGGGCTCTCGCCCTTTGTGGAGACTCAGCCCCTTGTGGCTGGCACAAGGAGAGATACATGAGTATGTTGAGCAGGAGGCAGGGATGTACTGGGATGTCAATGAGGGGACTGCCTCAGAACTGACTGTGTGGGATGCCTTTAAGGCCTTTACTTGGGGGTCTTTTACATCCACCATTGCTGAATATAGAAGATCTCTGCAAGCTGCCCGACTGGACCTGGAATGCTGCCTTGTTGCAGCGGAAGCCAGGCACATAGCAGATCCTTCCCCAGAAGCCTACCTGGACTTAAATAACCTACGGCGGGAATACAAATTACTACTCGCTGAGTATACCAAAAAGAAGCTTCTTTACTCCCGTCACCAGGTCTTTGACCAGGGAGATAAGAACGGTCATTTGTTGGCCTATTTAACAAAGGAGGATCAGATGTTGCCGCCAATCACGGTGGTGCGCAATGCTTCAGGGACCCTGGTGGATAATCCCAAACTGATCAATCTAACGTTTGCCCACTTCTATAGTAATCTTTATACTTCCAAACTTAGCTGCTCGGATGAACAGCTAATAGCTTACCTTAGTGATATCTCCTTCCCAGCGCTGAGCCAAAGTAGGGCCACTTATTTGGATGGGGACTTGAGTATAGAGGAGGTAATGGATGCTATCAAGTCACTCCCCAATATGAAATCGCCAGGGTTGGATGGACTCCCTGGGGAATGGTATAAAAAGAATGCGGTTATCCTAGCTCCCCGGCTTCTAACGCTATATAATTCTATTCTGCGAGATGGTGCCCTGCCGGACACCATGCGCAAGGCCATAATTGTCATGATTCCTAAAGCTGGAAAAGATCCTGCAGATTGTGGTTCCTATAGGCTCATCTCGCTTCTTAACAACGACGTTAAAATTTTGGCAAAAATACTGGCGATGCGCATAAACTCCGTTCTTAATGAGATTATACACCCTGACCAATCTGGCTTCATGTTTGGCAAAAGTACAGACATGAATCTAAGGCGGCTTTTTGACCATCTGACATATGAACACTCTAACTGTGGGAAACGCACCCTGGTATTTATAGACCAGGCAAAGGCCTTCGACTCAGTAGAGTGGAGGTACTTGTGGGCAGTGATGCAACGGTTTGGATTTGGGCCAGCATTTATTAGGTGGGTAAAGATCCTATATGACTCCCCAGTAGCCAGTATCAAAACCAATGTCCATCTTTCTGCCCAGTTCCCCCTCGGTAGAGGCACATGACAGGGTTGCCCCCTGTCCCCTGCCCTGTTTGCCCTTGCTATAGAGCCCCTTGCAATTCGGGTCCGGACCTCAGCGGTAATAAAGGGATTTAAACTTCACAATTATGAAGAGCGCATAGCACTATATGCTGATGACACCCTCCTCTTTCTCCAGGATTCAAAGTCCTCTCTTGATTCTGCACTCGCCATTTTTGACACATTTGGCCTACATTCTGGTATTCGGGTCAATTGGGATTAAACCCATTTAATTGCTATAGACTCTGCGGCAGCTGAGCTCCCTTTGCCCGGTCCACTAAGCTGGACAGCTCAGACAATCTATTTGGGTATAAGAGTGTCGGTGAGGGTTTCTACCTTCTTTGACCTTAATTTAGCTTCCCTCCTTAAATGGGCTGAGGGAATGGTGACGCGTTGGGCCTCTCTCCTGCTCACTCTAGTGGGAAGAGTCAACTTGTTAAAGATGAAGCTACTACCAAACTTTTTGTACGTCCTCCATAACTCCCCTGTCCTGGTCCCAACCAGATTCTTTGCCACGCTTCGTGGGATTGTACTGCGTATCCTGTGGAGAGGCTCCACCCCCAGGATTAAATTGGAGACCTTGTGCCTCCCGGTGAGCTGGGGAGGATTAGCCTTACCCCACTTCTACTACTACTATCTGGCCAGCCAGTTGATGTATGCTGGGTGGTGGCTGACTTCATCGGATTACAATCTGGTGGTGGGACTGGAGCGCAGGGTGGCGGGCACCTGCAGTGCTTTACAGAGTCTGCATTCTGGAGAGCTCATGGTATTAATGTACTATCGGACATAGTCAGTGAGGGCATCTTCTGCACTTTCCTCCAGCTGCAGATAATCTTCAACCTGCCTGAGCACTCCTATTTCAGGTACTACCAGCTACGACATGTGATCAGGGCTCAGTTTCAGGGCCTGTCCCTACCGCTGTCCCTGACTCGGTTGGAAGGCTTGGCACAGATATGCAACCTAGTAAGACCACTGTCTAGTTTCTATGCCCACTTGGTGCAGTGTCTTGCCCCGTTGAGGGAGAGGGCAACCCAGAAGTGGGCCATTGACATTCCCGATCTGTTAGCGGAATAGAGTGAAGACATATTGGTGAGCTCTGGTCCTCCTTTGATTGGTGCTAGAGATAGGCTTATCCAGGTGAAGTTCCTACACCGTATATACTACACCCCATCCAGGCTACATGTAATGGGTCTGCTCCCCTCAGCGACCTGTCCCCGATGCTTAATTGCCGATGGGACAATCACGCACATGTTCTGGGACTGTGGTGTCATGCGAGACTACTGGGGGGACATTCTTGTATTTATGGAGTCTCACCTGGGGGCCCTGAGGATCATGCACTCTGGGGTGTGCCTCTTTGGGTTTGTTGGAGACCTACCAGTGGCAGCCGCAACCCGCACCTTATATAAGCTACTGTTTTTCTATGCTAAGAAGGTGATTTTGTAAAATTGGAAGCACCCTGGTAGGCCGACTAGAAACACATGGATCCAGGTGGTGAACTCTGTGCTTCCAATGTATAAACTGACTTATATGGCGAGGGGATGTCCTGAGAAGTTCGACAACGTTTTGGGGCACTGCATGAACTGTCTGGCAACAGCAGCAGAGATGCCTGTCTAGATATTGGGAAAATGAATATGGTGAGGAATACCCGCTTGAACCGATCTACTGTTTAGGCTAATTCTTTTTTTCTTTAAGAGTCCTGCAGGGTTGTTGTTTAAGGGGGAGGGGGGGGGGGGGGGTTCTATCTATTTTTTTTGCCCCTTTTTGGTTGTTTTGTCTTGTTTTTTCCTTCTTCCTTTTTCTCCTAGTGTCTTGGGGCTCCGGACTAGGAGCCCTCCCTGGTTTGGGTTTGTTCCATTATGAGTAGTTAATAAATGTGAAAATGAACAGCCAAGTATTATGTTTTATGAGAAATGCACACGAATATGCGAGACACTCAGTGCTTTCACTTTTGTCTTTTTCTTTTCAGTTCTCATGTACTGTGATTAGAGATGAGCGAACCTACTCGTTTGGAGTAATTACTCGATCAAGCACCGCGATTTTCGAGTACTTCCGTACTCGGGTGAAAAGATTCGGTGGGAGGCGTGGTGGAGCGGGGGGTAGCAGCGGGGAACAGGGGGGAGCCCTCTCTCTCTCCCTCTCCCCCCCCCACTCACCCATGGTGCCCCCTGAATCTTTTCGCCCGAGTACGGAAGTACTTGAAAATCGGGGCGCTCGGGCGAAAAAGGGGCGTGGCCGAGTAGGTTCGCTCATCTCGAACTGTGATGTATCAGCAAGGTGTGCATTCTTAATGATGTCTGCTGTTACTGTATATTTGTCTTTTGGCTAAATAAACCTTCCTTTAAAAAAAAAAAAGATGCCCCCATGCAGCTCTGTGTTAGCTCCGAGCAGCAGGTAAGATAAAACCCTACTCCAATACAGAAAGAAGAAGACCGAACTCGAACCCCTTCCTGCTCTCAGACACTCACTTTTATAACCTCACTTGTACTATATGATACAATAGGAAAGATACATTCAGCAACAGAGCTGACAGGCAATGATTTTAGGGGAGTTAACCCTTCAGACGCTGTGCAACATGCATGCAGAAAGGGACATGACAGTTTTGCACAGTGCATCCACGAGACAATATATGTATGACTATTATAGAGGGGACCAGTATGTTGTTCTGGGACACTACAATACCAAGAGTAGGGAAGTGGCCACATGACCATACCCCAGCCAGGTGGGTCTGTAAATTGCCACTTGCTGACTTCACCCCTACCTTTTTCCTCCTGTTAGTGGCATCATTCCTATGCATCATGATGCCCATATTTTTTTCTAATGAGCCATAGCGACTTCAGTTCAACACTGTATTGCAGTACAAGGTATTGCACTGCGCACATTGCAAGAGCTGACTGTAATATTAGTATGCAAATAATTGGCATCTCAGTTCATTTCTTTAACTACTTATTGCATTATAAATTTTCAGTTTGACAATGCAGACGATCTAATTGCTTCCTTACTGGCAGAACATAAAGTCTGCATCTCTCCTTCCTATTAATAGCAGGTGTAGGGTGTCTTCTCAAGCTATGGACAAATTCACCAGTGAGGCCACGTGCTGGAATTTGGCTCTGGTTCACACCCCAGTCAAACAATATTTTGCTTGAAGCTTTTCTTTAAGATCCATGGAATGCTGCCTAACCCTTTATATTTAGAGAAGAAAGTATTTACTAAAGGAAAACTCCAGAACTAATCCACTCCTTGAAGGGAATCTGTCAGCTACGTTGAGCCATATAGGAAGCTAAGCTTATAGGCTCAACGTTGACCCATTAAGTCTAGGGATATAAGTTTTGTGCTCACCTTCTCCACCGTTTCCCCAATGTCAGCACTAAAACCCGCCATTGAATGCACTTAGGTGTGCGCTAGGTAGTCCTCCCATTGTATGCATAGAGTGGGAGGACTACTTAACACACACCTAAATGCATTTCCATAGCAAGTTTGAGCGCTGACAATGGGGAACAACAGGAAAGATAAGTATAAAACCTACATCCCAAGCCTCAGCAGTTCAGCTACTTAGAGCCGATAAGCTTAGCTTCTGAAAGGCCCCAGGGCTTTCTTGGCACTATGCCTATCAAGCCATCCCCATGAGGTGGCTTGATAGCCTGCCTGTCAGATAGCAGTATGATGTAATGCTATGATGCATCTCCTGTTGTTGTCCCCCTTGGAGGCTAAATGAAAAAGTAAAAACAAGTTCAAGATCAATAACGTTTTACTAATTATTAAAAACTAATTAGTAATAAAAATTTAAAGAAAAGTCCTTTTGCCGTATATTAAATTTATCTAAATAATAAAACAAAAATACATATTTGGTATCGCTGCTTCCACAAAAGTCCGATCTATCAAAGTAATGCATTATTTACCCTGCGTGGCGAACGTTGTCCAGAAATGCGTCTTTTTGGTCACCCTGTCTCCCCCCAAAAAATGCAATAGAAAGCGATCAAAAAAGTCGTATGTATTCCAAAATAGGAGCAATGGAAACTACAAGACGGCCAGCAAAAAATGAGCCCCCGCACAACTACGTCGACAGAAAAACAAAAAAGTTATTGTGCGCAGAAGATAGCGGCAGAAAATCATTTTAAAAAATGTAAAATATTTTAAAAAAAATACTAGTTCAGCAAACAAAAACCTACCTAAGTTGGGTATGCTAGTAATCATACTGACCCATAGAATAAAGTTAGCATATCATTTTTGTTGCAGTTTGTGCATGGCAGAAACAAGACGCACTGAAAGATGGCGGAATTTCATTTTTTCCCCCATTTTTCCCCATTATATGGTATATTAAATGGTACTATTGAGAAATACAACTCGTCTTGCAAAAAACAAGCTCTCATATAGCTACTGTAGATCGTTGGATAAACAAAGAAGTTATGATTTTTTAAAGAGGGGGGGAGGAAAAAACGAGAATGGAAAAAAAAAAAAGATTGGTCACTAATAGAGAAAGCACTACTCGCTTGAGTAATTTGCTTTATCCGAGTATCGCTGTGCTCGTCCCTGAAGATTCGGGTGCCGGCACGGAGCAGGGAGCTGCAGGGGAGAGCTGGGAGAAACGGAGGGGAGATCTTTCTCTCCCTCTCTCCCGCCCGCTCTCCCCTGCTCCCCGCTGCAACTCACCTGTCAGCCGCAGCGGCACCCGAATCTTCAGGGACGAGCACAGCGATACTCGGATAAAGCACATTACTCGAGCGAGTAGTGCTTTTCTGAGTACGCTCGCTCATCTCTAGTCACTAAGGGGTTAATACGCCATGTGGGATTTGTCTAGTAGTTTACTAATTGTAGAAGAAGAAATGTGGAATACTTTAACAATTGTACATTTCCAAAGTTTTATAAGAAAATGTTTTATACATATAACATGTGAATTTTTGTTGGTGGTGTTAACAATATTTTGTGCGTTTTGCCATTTACTTAAGCCTGCTGCTAAAACTGTGACTTTGGCATTCATACAGCATGGTGGGAAATTGCAATTGAAGGCTTTTCAAACCTGACAACCAATTTGGCTGCATTTCCTGTTGTCGCTTCTTGAAAAATGGCTGCCACAGCAATATATATCACAGGCTGCTACATCCTTCGTTTATTAAAGGGATTAATAAGCGTCTCCAATATTTAGTGCCAGAATTTTGATCCTAATTTGTACAATTTTTTTTCCAGTCAAGTTAAATATTTTTGTACTCAGGAGGTCAGAAGCCTAAATGATGGAGGCAGAAAGCTTCCAGAATCAGGCAGTATGGGTATATTGGGAGGTTAGCCGTAATGTCTTAGTGCAGTATTTGAAGATGGCAAACACTTGTCTTGCATTACTAGGGGGAGAACCTGGGTGCATACCAATTGGAGCACCTTGGGCAAACACACTACTGAGGTTCTTCTGGGACAGGACAACAGGGCACAGCTTCTAAAGAGATAGGCAGTCAGGGAAGGAAACAAGCAATTTTTTCTCATTAGAAAAGCTGTAATGAGCTCTAAGTGCCACAAATACATGAACAATCCAGTTTTTATGATTTTTTTTACAAGCTGAGGGTGCTACTGTAGATCCACATGGATTGGGCTAAAATCACTGAGGTGAGAGAAAAAAACACAAAGACATTACTCACTGAAAAAGGAGCCAATAACGCACCACCAGATAGAATGCAGGGCAGGCTCAATTGCCATCAACCCTAATAGAATGTATAGAGCCAGACTTTAATATGGAGGAGCTACTTGTTCTGTACAAAATAATGTGCAGTCACCTAACTCATCCCAGCACACACTGGGGGAGGGGTGACTGTAGACAAGCATATCCAGCACATGTGAACTGATACCATGGATGCCAGCCACAGATAGATGCAGCACACCTTATAGGATTGTAATCCTTACTAAACCACCCTATATCACCACAGTGGGTCACACAGGCTGACATCCTGGGCTCCCCCAAGATCTATAGCAAACTGCATGCAAAAAGTACTGATAAATGCGGATGTTAGTTTTGCATTTTTACCAAGACACATAAGCTGACGAGCCACGGCAAGGCCACCACATGGATTGGGCTGGAGTGAGTTATTCCCATCCTGTGGCACCTGGCCAGTCAGTTCTACAGTGGTTCTTTTCAATACATAATAGAAAAGTCCTTCTAGAAGTAACCAAAAAAAGTTGGATAGATGGCCACAAGGTCAACTGTAGTATTGGGTTTGTATGTTCTCACCATGTTTGTGGGAATCAGAGGCCTGATGAAAACCTCTGGGTTTGCCATGTAAGGCAGGCAGGGTCCTACTTTTGGCAGGGTCCAAGAGAAGAGCTGTTAAAGGTATATTACACTGCATTACATGGATAATGCAGTGTAGTATGCCAGTAATCGAAAGTCTTGAGGGACAAAAAAATATGTGTAAAAAGAAGTTAAATAAAGATTACCGTATATACTCGAGTATAAGCCGAGATTTTCAGCACAAATAAATGTGCTGAAAAGCCCCCCTCGGCTTATACTCGAGTGAGGTAAAAAAACAAACAAACAAAAAAAACTCAATACTTACCTATCAGCCGACATCTGTGTCCCTGGCGTGATGCTCTCTCCGGTGATGCGGCCAGCTGCTGCATTCTTCTCCCCGCTGTCTTCTCCCTGGCTTGCTTTTAAAATCCGTGCCTGCAGCGCTGTGATTGGATCGAGCACCGGCCAATCACAGCCGGCGCTTGATAAACCAATCCCAGCCATTCAGAATGACATCACTGGCTGTGATTGGTTTATCGAGCGCCGGCTGTGATTGCCCGACGCTCGATCCAATCACAGCGCTGCCAGCGGGGATTTTAAAAGCAAGTCAGGGAGAAAACAGCGGGGAGAAGAATGCAGTATCTTGTCGCACTGCAGGGGAGAACACCGCGGCGGGGACACAGGCACCGGCTGACAGGTGAGTATTGATTTTTTTTTAACCTACTATATACTCGAGTATAGCTCGGCTTATACTCGAGTCAATAAGTTTTACCAATTTTTTGTGGTAAAACTTATTGACTCGGCTTATACTCGAGTATGTACGGTAATATTTAAAAAAATCCCCATTTTATATGGAAAAAGTAAAAAAAAATGCACATAATAGGTTCTGCTGCATTCAAATAACCTGAACTATAAAAATATTATGTAATTTATCCTCCACAGGGAAAATTGTAAAAAAGAAAAAAAACTGAATTTTTGTTTTTTGTTCATAAGCCTCCTTAAGAAAATGCAACAAAAATAAATTTAAAAAACCATATAGACCCCAAAATGTTACCAATGGAAAAAGCTCAGTTGGCAGAAAAACAAAAGTATTATGAGTCTTGCAATGCGGCGATGCAAATACAATGGCAGACTTTTTCATTTTTTTTCCCCATCTCCCACCCCCCACCCCACCCCCCAAAAAAAGGTTATACAATACATTTTATGTATCACAAAGTCATGCCATTAAAATCCACAATAAACAAGTCCCCAATGGTTATGTCAATAAAAAATATAAATGTTATAGATGTGGAGCGCAACAATGAAAAAAATTGCTTTGTTGTTAAGGTGCAAATAGGATGGTCACTAAGGGGTTACGATCTTATTTGCCTTGGCAGCAGCTACCTTGCGCCAAGCATTGAGCACTTAGAAGTAGTGCGCACAATCAGATGTGATAAACATAAAAAGAACCACTACTCATCTGTTCTCTGCCCCGCCGATCCAGCAGTGCAACTTCGGTGGTCTCTAGGCGGGGTCATCAAGTAGGCAGCAGTGGTATTTCATACTGCCGGTAATCACTGCCACAAATCAGTGGCTGCGGCTGCTATGAGCCCGTACACATGGCATTACCGCTTCGGCAGCTCAGCAGTAACACCATTGTTGCATGGCTGCAGCGGCATGGACTGCTGCATGCAAACGAAGACCAGGAGGACAGCAGGAGATGTCGGGCGGGATCAGCAGAGAAAATAGGAAGTGAGTCCTGGTTCTTGTTTTGTTTTATCATAGCTGCAGGAATTATTAACCCCTTAAGGACACGGCCTATTTTGGCGTTGAGGACCAAATGATTTTTGGTATTTTTTCATCTCCATTTTTCAACAGCCATAACTATTTTATTTTTCCATCGACGCGGCTGTATAAAGGCTTGTTTTTTGCGTGGCAAACTGTAGTTTTTTATTGTTTTTTGGGTACATAGACTATATTGTAAAACTTTTATTATTTTTTTTATGATCGTAGGGAGAGAAAACGCATCAAGTCTGCCATAGATTTTCTTTTTAAAAGCGTTAATTATGCAACATAAATGACCCACCACGTTTTTTTCTGCGGGTCGGTACGGTTACAACGATACCAAAATTCTTATATTTTTTTTAGGTTTTTCCACTTTTCCACAATAAGGGCGAGCACCCACTGGCGTTTTTTTACCTGCGTTTTGGATTTTGCGTTTTTCCTGCACAGGCATAGAGATAACATGTGTTCCTGTCCACTGGCGTTTTTTTGCGTTGCGTTTGCGTTTTTAACATAGGAACTGTCAGTTGCATATGTGTCCTTATTTTTCTCCTAATGCACCCATGAAAGTCAATGGAAATTAATGGAAAAGCCGCGAAAACGCCGCGACGTTTTTCACGCACGAAAATCGCAAAAGCCAGTGGGTGGGCGCCCTTAAAACCCCTTTTTCAGAAATTATTATTTTTTTCTAAACTCACTGCATTCAAAGTCCTATAACTTTTTTATTTTTTCATGGACGGAGCTCTGTGAGGGCTGACACAAGCTGTAGATTTTATTGCTACCATTTTAGGGTGCATACGTTTTTTTTTTAATCACTTTTATTGCATTTTTGGGAGGCAAAATGCTAAAAATTAGCATTTTGCCTCAGTTTTTTAGGTTTTACGCTTTTTGCCGTACAGGATAAAAAGCTCATTCAATTTTTTCCCCGGCGTCATCCTGACGGCATACCTGGAGGTTGCAACTCGACCTTGTAGGGACAGGAAGCAAGAGACTTCAAAAGGCTCCTCCCGCCTCCCATTCTCCAGTGCTTCCTGTCCCTACAGGGACATGCAAGAGGAGCTCCCTCCAGGGAGCCGCAAGGCTGCCAGCGGGGTTGGCGGTCCACAGGATTGCCTCCCCTCTCACCTCCCTTCTGGAAGTCAGCGCGGTCCGGGAAAACGGCAGGCCACAGGTCTGACCGCCCGGGTGTCACCACTGCAGCGCATCGGAGCGGCGAGCCAGAAGTCCTTAAGTCCCCTCCTGCTTCTCCACGGGGCTCCCGTGTAGTCATCTTCAGCCGGGAGAGCGGCGGGCCATAGGCTCGGGAGCCTCTTTCCTCCAGGCATGCTGGCACGGCCACGCAACGTCGGGGGGTGGAGCCAATGACGCGGCATGACGCGGTGACGTCAGACGCCGACAGCAACCCGGAAATGGCGGGAGATTTAAAAATGGAAACCCCCCGGCAAGCTTCCACTGACAGGACACCTTCAGTGAAGAATTATCCTGACAAGCTGGTTTGGTATACTGCTATCCTGCACCATGACTACCAAAGAACCAGAAGTGGAAGCCCTGCAAACCGTAAGTGTGACTTATGCAGGGTTAATGTGCTCAGGGGGACTTTTAGCGATGTATGGCGGGTTTCCCTTATGTGCATGCATGTATCATTGCAGGACAGGGAGTCCACTAGGTCAAACAGGACCCTAAGAAAAGACACAGGAAATGCGCCCTGTGTCTTAAAAAACTGAAGGACGCGTACTACCACGTCCCAATCCTGCTGGTACATCACAAGTACCTGCTGTTTGCCATCAGGATAGGGAGCCGTGTATGCCACATTCAATTTCAGTGCCTACCTTTCGGCATTTCAACGGCCCCCAGAATATTCTCTAAAATAGTGGCAGAGATGGTGGCGCACTTCCATGTAGCAGGCATAAACATCATCCCCTACTTGGACGATTTCCTGGTAATAGGATCCTCGCCAAAGATCCTCAAAGAGGATGCCAGCCGAGTCATCTCCCTATTTCAGAGACTGGGGTGAATAGTTAACTTCCCTAAATCTAGTCTTTCCCCCGAGACACGCAAAACCTTCCTGGGGGTGCGGATAGACTCGGTGTCGCAGACCTTATCCTTGCCTCCACCCAGGCAGGAAAGCCTTAGACAGGCAGTACAAAAATGCGTCCAGAAGAAACAAATAACAATTAGGGATGCGATGAGGCTCCTGGGCCTCATGACCTCATGTATCAGCATTATTCCTTGGGCCCAGGTACACTCAAGAACGCTCCAGAGGGCCATCCTGGGCAACTGGGATGGGGCAACGACCTCCCTGGACATTAGGATGCCCATGTCATCATCCGTCACACGGTCCCTTCGCTGGTGGCAGTCAACAGACAACCTAGAAGCAGAGTCCCCATGGGTGGCAGAGCCCTTTATTTGTGTAGTCACCGACGCAAGCCAGTCTGGCTGGGGAGCGCAAGTGGGACAGCGCCTGCTCCAGGGCGAATGGGGTCCAGCGTTGCGTAGCCAGACCTCAAATTTCAGAGAACTTAGGGCCATCTGGGAGGCGTCTCACAGAGCTCAGGATATCCTAAAGAAGAAGCATGTTAAGATCTTCTCTGATAATATGACCGCCGTTTCCCTTATTCGCCACCAGGGAGGCACCAGGAATTTCCACCTACTGAAATTAACAGCCCGGATCTTCCGATGGGCCAAGACCACGGTACAGTCCCTGACAGCGGTCCACCTCAAAGGGTCCCAGAACCTAACAGCCGACTTTCTCAGTCGAAGATGCCTAGACCCCGGGGAATGGTCCCTGAATCAAGAGGAATTTCAACTTATTACAGACACCTGGGGCAGTCCACAGGTGGACCTATTCGTGAACAGCCGAAATTCAAAATGCCCCATCTACTTTTCCCTAGATCCGAGGGACAGGGCCAAGGTGATAGACGCCTTTTCTCAGAGTTGGGACTTCAGTCTGGCATATGCCTTCCCCCCCATACCCCTGATCCCGAGAGTCTTGCAGAAGGTCCAACAAAGCCATATCACCCTGATCCTAATTGCCCTATACTGGGAAAAACGGGCATGGTTTCCAGTACTCCTAAGACTCGCCATCGCGGAGCCAATCCGCCTTCCAACCAGGAAGGATCTCCTAGCGCAGGGCCCAGTGTTGTGCCCCAATTTAGAGAGACTGAACCTCGCAGTGTGGATATTGAGGAACAGACGCTACTGAGTCAACGTCTGTCCTCCAGAGTTATCGCGACTCTACGCCAGTCTCGCAAACCTGTTACTTCAGCTATTTATAGCAAAATCTGGAAAAGGTTCTTCTCCTGGAGGGGGCTGGAAGTCTCCAATCTTGACACCTCGGTGGTGGAGATCTTGGACTTCCTCCAGGAGGGTCTAGATAAAAACCTTAGACCAGGGACCCTAAAAGTACAGGTATCAGCGCTCTCGGCCATTCTAGACCAACCGTTAGCAGAGCATAGACTGATCCGCAGGTTTATAAAGGCGGCAGAAAGAATGAGGCCAGTTAGCCGTAGTACGGTTCCCCCCTGGGACCTGAACTTAGTTCTCCAGAATCTCTGTAAAATTCCATTTGAGCCCATTGATCAGATATCAATTATGTACCTCACTTTAAAAACCGTATTTCTGGTAGCAATCACAACAGCGAGGCGCGTAAGCGAGCTCCAGGCCCTGTCTTGTAAAACACCTTATCTACTAGTCCAGGATGATAAGGTCATACTAAAAACGGACCCCTTCTTTCTTCCAAAGGTAGCCTCGAAATTCCACAGACAGCAGGAAATTATCCTCCCATCTTTCTGTCAGGATCCCAAAAATGATAGGGAAAGAGATTACCATAGCCTGGACGTAAGGAGGGCCATTCTATGCTACTTAGAGCAGACATCATCCTTTAGGAAGGCTGACTGTCCTTTTGTTCAATTTCAGGGGCCGGGCAGAGGAAGAGCGGCTTCTAGGAGGTCCATTAGCCGCTGGATAAAAAACACAATCCAGCAGACCTACTCTTCCAGAGACAGACCTATCCCGGAAGGACTCAAGGCCCATTCGACCAGGGCAGTATCCTGCTCCTGGGCAGAGAGGGCTATGGCGACGCCGGACCAAATATGCAAGGCAGCCACATGATCCAACCTGCACACGTTCGCTAAACATTACAGGCTGAATACGGACCTCTCCTCTGACCTCTCTTTCGGGAGAAAGGTCTTGTAGGCAGTGGTCCCTCCCTAAGAAAATAATCTGGTATACTCCAGGTATGCCATCAGGATGATTCCTTTTTTCCGAGTCATCCTGACGGCACGTTATTCCCTCCCAAAACTCACACATATATGTCTACGATTAAGCGGGTACCAATTTGTAGCCCATAGGCTCCTATGTTGGATGTTTTCATGCAGTAATTTTTTTGCATAATATCTTTTGTTAAAACTCAGGTGAGCTACCCGTCTTGTTTATGTTTAAATGGAATTAACCATGTTATTTTTGTTTCGGAGCAAATAAAATATCTTCCTTGGTTAACCGCGACATGTCCATGTAAGTAATTTAGAAGACACTGGAGAATGGGAGGCGGGAGGAGCCTTTTGAAGTCTCTTGCTTCCTGTCCCTAGAAGGTCAAGGTGCAACCTCCAGGTATGCCGTCAGGATGACTCGGAAAAAAGGAATTTTCGGTAAGAAATTCACCCCTATTGTATGCGTTGTTACAGACGCGTCGATACCAAATATGTGGGATTTTTTATGCTAATATGAGAAAAAGCATAAAAAATAGGGTTTTTTAACTTCTTTTTTTACATTTTTATTTTTTGTACTTTATTTTGCTCTTATTTTTACACCATCTGTGTCCCTCTGAGGGACTCACACTGCAGCAGTAATGATCGCTACGATAGCCTTATCACTTACTATAGCGATCTTAGGCAACGGCAATACAGGACGCCGGTATCTGGCGTCCTGTTGTCATAACAACCAGCTGAGCTCTCATGATGTGAGAACCCTTTCCTAGCTGTGATCTACTTAGATCGCCACAGGGAAGGGGTTAACGGCGGGTGGGCACATCTCCGATGCCCCCGCTGTTGCAGCGGGAGGCCGGCTACTAGTGACAGCCGACTCCCGCTGCGGGATAGTGCACTGAGCTCCCACCTCCTCTCCACCCCCTCTCTGCCCCTCCCCACTATTTGCAATGGGAGGGGGCGGAGAGGGGCGGAGCTAAGCTCCCGAATGTAGCTTCGCCCTGTCCCGCCCCATCCCATTGCAAATAGTGGCGAGGGGTTGGAGAGGAGGCGGGAGCTCAGAGCACTGCTCCCGGCTCTACCAGCTTCCTGCCCCTGCAGAGAAGGATGCCGTATATCGGCTGGGTGTGAAAATGCAGCCGATATACAATCATCTGAATGTGCCCTAAAGGTGGAATCTAGTAAAATATATTATGTCTGCTTGCATGAAAGTGAAATGGGAAACAAAATTTACTTTGCCAAACAATGAAAAGCGCTTTTTGCAGTCACACGAAATAATGACGTGTTCTTATATAAGAAGATGCAAGTATAATTACATACAAGGCAATTAACATAAGAAGTGTCAAAATTAAATCTTGAACAACTAACGTTAATCCTGCCACTCATAATTTCCCATTATTCACATGACCCAGACAGCAATTTAGAGACACGTAGTGCAGACATATTCTATATTCATGAGAAATGGTAATTAAAATAGTGTCTGCAAAGTATGACCTGCTATGACTTTGGGAATGTGGGGTAAATTTGCACCTGCGGGAGGATGGCTGTAATTGATAGTCTCCAGTTGCAGCGGCTAAGATTGGACATAACTCAGACGGTTAACCTCTTAGGCTCTTTTAACAATAAGGAAGAAATCGGTCGCTTGTCCACTTTATACAGGCAGATAAATCTTTGAAATTTAATTTGCTCATTGCTCAATTGTTTACATTCATTATACTAGTGACTGGGACGACCGAACAATCTCTGTGTTCATACAGATTATCGCTTGTCGTTCAGTCGTTGGCTGTGTTTTCACTAAATGATTACACTGGTCTACATATAAAAAGTTTTGTCCTGTTCACCCAATGTCACCCCAAAACATGCTTTATAAACATTTTGCACACATTCTTATATATTTGATCTTTCTGTGGGTTACTTACATCAAATGCTTTAACTATAGCTATCTGCTAAAGGTACTTCATATCATGTTATATATTAGTATGTAAGACATACCGGTATATATACATGTCTGACAAGATGGTATGTTAGTGTTGGAATATGTAGCAATGAGATAACAACTACGAAACACAGTATATGGTTTCTAGTCTAATCAATACAACGTTACTTAATCGTGTCAAGTGAAAAGTGTTGCATAGCATTTACCTCTGGTTTCTTCTTGGTACGATGATGATCTCTTTTTTTAGACACTCAATGCAGCTATGACTGAGGGCTCTTTCCCACAAGCGTATATCGGCCGTCCGTTTTCACGGATGGCTAATGTACGCTGTGATCTGATGCGTTGGATTCCTATGAATCAGATCACATGGCCGTATTCCTAGATGTAAAAGCACCCAGCCAGGCCAATACAGCGCCGGGCGTTTTTATGTCGGGCCCAAAAGATAGTCCTGGAACTATATTTTGGGCCGGAATATGTCGGCCGCTGCGTGGGCTCCTACTGCGTGGCTGCTAAACTCCCTCCCTCTGCTCTCCTTCCCCAGTGCAGGCTCACCTCTGCTTTCCTCCCAGCTTGTTCTTTGCAGTGGAAGGGGGCGGAGCTAACAGCCGGCCAGTTCCCCTTCCTCCCATTGCTGGCTGCGGACAAGGGGCGGGATGTGGGCAGAGCCCCCGCCTCCTCCCATTGTAAAGAGTGAGCAGGTAGGAGAGCAGAGGTGAGCCTGCGATGGGGAGGGAGGGGAAAGGGGTGACGGCATGGGGACTTTGGCACATTTGCGCTGGGGCCCATGCCGTCTGAACGGGCGCACAAATCTAATGTTCACGAGCTTCTACGCCCCAGATGATAGCGTACATCGGCCGGCTATGAAAACCCCGGCCAATATACGCTCCTGGGAAAGAGCCCTGATCTACAGGCTTCTACTTTGCAGGACTTTGTAGGACTTGTTATAGTTTATTGTATTCTTGCCTTGCACCTCTTTTCCCAAGAATAACTATTGAATTAATGGGATGTTAATGCGGTAAATAAGAAGGAAGCGGTCTATAACCTTCCATTTAAGGTTACATATAAGAAAGACTCCCATGACTGTTATGTAGCATTACTTATTAGACTGTGCCATGCAATGGCTGTCTTACTTTTTTTAGTACTATCCCCCCAAAAATCTTATAAAAGTGAAATGTTAAGCTAAATGTACCCCAAAATGGAGTTGCTAAGTTTATAGAATTTTTCCTGTAAAAAAGCCCTCATATTTGTATCTAATAAGAAAAATAAAGACATTATGGCAGTCAGAATGCAGTGGGGGAACATATCAAAAATTCAATGCCTTTTGGGAATGAAGCCGCTGAACCTGCTCCCTCCTGCTGACCGCACTTGCTCTTACCTTGATCTTTTTCTTTTCCCATCTACCCCCCCCCCCTCTCCGAAATGCCATACCCATTAGAAGCAGAGGCAATTAGCCTACAACAATGGTGGGGGGAATTTGTGTTCGTCCGGGTCTGGGTATGTTCACGGACATACTCAATAGCTCCGCGACAGGAAATGCGCGGATCTACAATTGTCAGTGGGTCGAGTGGCGGGGAAGAGAGCATACCTCTCTCTGGCTCCCACTCTCCCACCTAGGGCACACAGCTAATTTAAGCTGTTACATGTCGCCAATGTTAGGCGAACCTCTAGTTTTTTCTTCTTTTGTTTTTTCCCTTTCTGTTCTCCTCTGTTTGTTGTTAACAGTGCGTTTGCCCCATGTTTTTCCCACGTGTTAATGCCTAACGTATCTACCCACTTCCTCCCTCCTCACCCCCTCTCCCGCCCACCCACCCGGGGAGAAACGAGAGGCCTTGGAACACCCACACGCCAAAAGTTAGATGGCTAGTCTAACATTCTGTTCATTTAACACCAAAGGCCTAAACAGCCCCCAGAAAAGGAGACAACTCCTATATCATCTACACAAAAAGAGGGTGATGGTGGCCCTACTCCAGGAGACTCACTTTAAAGCAGGTAGTGTACCCACCTGTACCTCCTCTCAATACCCAACGTGGATCCATGGCCCCGACCCCACAAGGAAGGCGGGGGGGGGTCTCGATCGCCCTACACAGATCCCTCCAATACCAACACATAGACTCCCTGATCGACCACAATGGTAGATATATCTTTCTCAAGATGGAAATAACGGGCATTGCTATCACCTTTGCTAACCTATATCTTCCCAACCAGAACCAGGTCCCAGCAGCGACAAGAGCCCTGAACGCCTTGGCCGATTTCGCAGGAGGGACTAGGATCATCCTAGGGGGGGACCTCAACATGGTACTAGATCCCGCGATTGACACTACATCAGGTAAGTCCTCTGTCTCACGAGCAGCGATACGCACACTCAAAAAAAGCTAGACACACTACACTTGATAGACCTCTGGAGAATCTTACACCCAGAGGAGAGAGACTACACTTTCCACTCAGCGACTCACAACTCCTATAGCAGGATTGACCACCTCCTAATTTCACACGGCCTTCTTGACAGCGCCCCGACTTGCTCACACGGAGACCTTCTCTGGTCGGATCATTCACCAGTGTATGGAGGCCTGGCAGGCTGGGGGACAACCCCAAAATGCCAGTCATGGAGGCTTAACGATAACCTCCTTAAAGACCCCATCTGTGTAGCAGCAATCAAGAAGTCAATTGAAGACTTCAAAGAGACTCATCGGACAGATCAAACACCCGCCCCGATAAAGTGGGAAGCACTCAAATGTATCTTAAGAGGAGTGCTTATCTCGCATGGCTCCAGGCTTAAAAAAGAGAGAGCGGGCACTCTGTTGGGCCTATTATCCAAGCTGAGAAGTAAAGAGACAGCCAATAAAAACCAACAAAACGACACTTTAAGAGCAGAGATCTCCACCATCCGGCACCAGATCCTAGAGATCCTTGATCAACGCTCATTGGCGCTCAGGGACAAGCTTAAGAGGGGATCTTTCGAATACGGTGATAAATGCGGGAGCCATCTAGCCAAAACCCTCCACCCCAAGACCCCACTCACATACATCTCCAAAATTCAAACACACAGGGGACACATGGTCCACAACACCATGGATATCCTGGAAGAATTCAAAGCCTACTATAGCAAACTGTATAATATCGACTCCCACCCCCAGACCACCACACCGCCACATAGAGAGGAGGTAGACGCATATTTATCTGAATATACCCCTAAAAGACTGACGGATAGGGAGGCAGAAGACCTAGAACCAGACTTCACACCCCAGGAACTGCAGGACATAATTCAAAACCTGAAGGTTAGCAAGAGCCCAGGGCCAGATGGCTATACGGCCAGATTCTATAAACTTTTCGCGGAAGAACTGGTACCAATAGCCCTCGACGCATTCAACGCAATCAACAGGGGCCAACCGTTCCCCAGACAAGCACTACAGGCCCACATAACAATTATTCTCAAACAGGGCAAAGACCCCTCGGCCTGCGGAAGTTACAGGCCTATCTCATTAATAAACGTAGATATCAAAATGTTTGCCAAATTGATAGCCAATAGACTCCAAAACATAATCCCACGCCTGATCCATCTTGAGCAGGTTGGCTTCGTTCCAGGCAGAGAGGCAAGGGACAACACCATCAAAACGATGTCCCTAATAGCTAGGGCAAAATCAGCAAAAACCCCTCTCTGCCTTCTGGCAATCGACGCCGAAAAGGCGTTCGATAGGGTGAGTTGGACCTTCCTCTCTGCCACACTGGAAAGAATCGGCCTGGGCCCGCGTATGCTCCAGAGAGTCATGGCATTATACCGAGAGCCGACGGCCAGGATTAGGGTAAACGGAGCGCTATCCGAATCTCTTCAAATAAATAACGGGACTAGGCAGGGGTGCCCACTCTCACCATTTTTATACATACTGACAATGGAGTCCTTAGCTAATGCCATTCGTAGTAATGAATCGATCAAAGGACTCACAATCGGGCCCACAGAACACAAAATGGCCATATTTGCTGATGACTTACTCCTATACCTGTCCAACCCCCGAGTCAGCATGCCTATACTATTGAGGGAATTTGAAAGATTCGGGAGGGTCAATAACTATAAAGTAAACACCCAGAAATCAGAGGCCCTTAATATTTCGCTTCCGCAGGCCGAGGTCTCCCAACTGGGACGGGCACTCCCTTTCCGGTGGGTCAGCTCACACATAAAGTACCTGGGAGTCATGATCCCGACAGAGCCCTCACTAGCCTACAAACTAAATTACATCCCCTTTATAGAAAATCTTGAGAAGGAACTGGGGAAGTGGAGACCCCTGTACCTCTCCTGGAATGGCCGGGTTAACGCGATAAAAATGGATGTGCTGCCCAGATTCTTGTATCTCTGTCAAACTATCCCGATTGGGATTCCGAGAGCATTTTTCAAAAAAGTCAAATCCCTAATCACTGCTTTCATATGGAGGGGCCGCAAGCCGCGACTACGTTTCTCTATACTAACAAGGGAGAAAGAGAAAGGAGGCCTGAGCCTCCCGGACTTCTCCCTCTACCACAAAGCCAACATCGCAAACTGCGCCCTCGACATCATCAAAAATAGGAATACAAGACTCTGGGTAGAAATGGAGCATGCAGGCGAACCAGACGGGCTTGACGGAGCGTTATGGATCCCCCCTAGACTGATAAAATCCATCCCAAATATCTCCCCTTTTGGTCTCCAGCTAATTAAGACATGGGCAGATATGGCGCACAACTTTGGACTGATCACAATACCAGGCCCTTTAACTCCACTCGTAATTAACCCCCAATTTGAAGCCACTTTACTACACCAGAGACTCCTATCTCTCCCGGTCAGACCGATCCCCAGACTGAGAGATGTCATGACTCAAGAAGGCCTAAAACCCATGACAGAGATACTGGGACAGAATTCCCATCAGCCAGGGTCCTGGCTTCAATACCTGCAACTAAGGGGGTTTGTGAGCTCGCTGACACCGAAAGACAACCTGACAGCGCCGCTTACGGCGTTTGAACAACTCTGCTTATCAACCACAAACCAGAGACACTTGATCTCCAGATTATACAAGATACTGCTGGGCCGTGAGACGGAGGACGAGACCTTGAATTACAAAGAGGCATGGGAAACAGAACTTGGCACCATTCTCACAGAGGAGGACTGGGATAAAGTATGGGCCCTCACACATAAACTCTCCTCAGCGGGCAGGATCCAAGACCTCAATTACAAGTTAGTTACAAGGTGGTATAGGACGCCTGACCTGCTGCAGAAGATCTTCCCTCAATCCTCACCCATGTGCTGGAGGTGTGGTGAGAACAGAGGCACAATGATACACATCTGGTGGGACTGCCGACCAGTGGCCTCTCTCTGGAACGAGGTGACAACCCTCTATAACCACATCAACCACACAGGGCTGTTGAAAAACCCAAAACTAGCCCTACTCTCGCTTTTCCCAGGGTCGGTGAAAGATGCCAAAACAGGCCTATTAAGGTACTTTATAATAGCAGTCAGAAGGCTAATACCGAGGTTCTGGCGTTCTCCAACCACCCCCACTAGAGGCATGTGGGTGGAGGAACTCCACACCCTTATGAGATATGACGAAATGGGGGCCGATGATCCCAAGATTTGGGAAACCACCTTTAAGACTTGGCAGCCGTGGGTGGCGTTCAGAGGCTCAGATAATTTCAAAAAGTGGGTAGCCCAGGGCTCACTGGACTAGACAACAGGCCAAGGGACAAGCAGACGTGACCATAAAGCAGAATCTCAAGGGGCCCCATACAGCAGTTCTTCTCGTTTCTCCCCCCCCCAAACCCCCCCTCCTCTAGCCCCCCCCCCTCCCCCTTTAGTGTGTTAAGAGAGTTAAGTTTCACATAGTCGAAGGGAGAACTATTCGCTATACTCAAGGTGGGGGCCGTAACAAGCCTCGCCACCATGAATCCCAAAGGTAGCCGAGGTAGAGGGAACGCGAAAGAAGTAGCTAGCACGAGGCATAACTGTCTCGCCAAGCCCCACCAGGGATAAACGCTCCTCCCCCAGACCTACCTTACTTCTCCCTTCGATCTTTACATTTTTCCAAAAGTTTACGAAAGTTATATCTGATTTTTTATGATTAACGCAGAAAATTAACTTTGTTTGACTGATATATGTAATAAAATCTATTTGAATCAAAAAATTCAATGCCTTTTTAAAGGGGTAGTATGGGGGAAAAATAGGGAAACATGACCACCGAAGTCAATTACCAGCTGATCGTAAGTTACGGCGGGAAGTAGAGGAGAGGTGAATATTTTTTTTTAAATACTTATGTCATCCCTCCACTGCAACATATCAGAAAACCCCTTAAAGACATTGAAAAGCTATTGTTATCTTGACACGCTAAAGCCATTGTAAGGCTATTAAAGGGCAAATAAACCGTGGCACAGAAAATTATCTTAACTCGTTAAGAGTCAAGTACATCACTACAACTGTCCATATGAATGTGCCAGGTCCTCCAGAGTGGGAGTCGCTGTTTATAACCACTCTCCACGCTGGTCCTGAATGGGGAAAGCCTCGCTATTAATTTAGTATCCTCTAATAAAGTATCTTGAAATTAGTTTTCTCAACTAGATTACCCCTTTTTAAAGCGCTATTCCTAGAGATCACATGGGTTGCAGCCATTGGGGCAACGTGGCTTACTTAGAAAGTTCTTTAATCTGAAAACAGGATAGACAGAGAAATTGGAAACATATACAGATAGGGCAGAGGCATAAAGAGACAAGAAAGCAGCAAGAACAGCAAAAATGAGCTAAACTCTGCCATCTTAGGGTCTTTTTAGAAGAGCTGAGTCTCGTTTGAACGAGTGAGGTTATGTCACCGATAACTCGTTTGCTCTCGTGCAGCTGGTTTAGATAGGCAAATGCTTCATTGGCTTGTTGAAACGAGGATAGTTCTGAACCGTTCAGTCCCTGTATAAGTGACTGAGAGGGACTGAACAAGTGCCGTGTAAACAGTATAGATAAGCAAACGAGACAATGATGGTTTTTATGCCTACATAAAATGAACGACGAATGAAAAGTGAATGATTCTCGTTCACCCTTCAGTCATTGGCTCGCGTTTAGACCAAACGATTATTGTTCACTTTTGCTTGTTTGAACAAAAGTTCAACTCAACTCAACACAGGAGTAACACAATAACTCTGTTAGGCAACAACTGGCCACAGCTGGTTCAGCCAATGTTCGGAATGGTAAATCCCTTACATTCTTCATTTCACATTGGTAGCGTTGTCAATAATATCTTTTCTAAATCTTTCAGCAATGCCAGTAGTTTTCAGACACTATGTGTTGTATCACTGATGTTTATGTGTTAGCTTCCCATAATTTACATACTAGACTAAGGAGGATCTGGGCAGAGACACTTGGAGGAGGAGACATCCTAGGTTAGAAGTTCAGCAGAGAAGAGTTGATTTATCTTTAGGTAATACATCTCAGTCTGTCCATAAGAAGGGAAGAACTAGCAGCAATAGCTGCTCACTATGGCTTACCGTAAGTATCTTACTATTACCCTTCAACTATAGAAGATAGAAATACTATCTAACATTCTCTCCTGTCAAGCATCAGGAGTTTCTTTCAAACTAGACAGATGACTTTTGTAAAAAATTCTGGAGTGATTTAAGAGAATTGCCTTATTATTATGAGTTTTATGCTAACTTTCTGTGATTAGGATATAATACTTTTTATAGATGCATCCAATACTAGTAAATTTAAACACTATTCTGAGACTTCACCTCTTGTATATATGTCTTAGTAGTGTGGCTGTTTGTGTTTACGTATATGCTGTGTCCATCTTTGGGAGAATGAGGGTCTTGTGAGTCACCTTGCACAGTAGAAGCAGAATAGGTCGGCTACTGCTGCACCAAAGTGGTCAAAGTACCTCCAATTCTTGGGAGGTGCAGGTCTCATAATTGTCTGTTGTGAACATACTTCTTTAAGAAACTTCAGCTTTTAGTATAGCATTTGTTTTATTCTGAAAGCAAAGAAATTGCAAGAGGTTCTCCTTAAACTGCAATTCATTTTGACAATGACCTTTAACCAAAAATTAAGCAATGATGGAAACTTACAAAGTATTTTCTTGGCAATGGAAGCTTTAATGATGTCAAAATTAGCATCAGCTGCAGACAAGATTAATTAAGTGTATAAAATGTATAGTACAAGGTGCCAAGTTGAAGTCAGCAGGACAATTAATGTTCAATCCGTGTTGGTCCATAGCGTAATCAGTGTCCAGAACATGATGTCTAATGAGATACTTAGAATTTGGTCCCTGGTGGTCTGTAAAAAAGTTAACATCTAGCACCTAAAGGTTGGTGGAAGACATAGTCTTGTGGCTCTAGTGGTCCGGAGTACATTGTGCATCCTATAAATGATAGTCCGTTAAATACTAAGTGTCTAGCCATAGTCCGTGTCCTATCCCTGATACCTTCACAGATCTAATAATGATGGTTGAGTTGCATAACAAAGTGTTTAAGGTGCTTGGAGAACCCTTGTGCTCTACATGACTGATCACTGCTCAAGTCTTGGCTTGACTAATCAATATCCTTTATGCCACTTAACTTGTAAGAACAAATAGTCTCAATTAGCACAATTTATTCACAGATCTAAAATTCAAAATCGAATGACAACCAAACATTTTTATTCTTTTTTTATTACATTATAGAACTTAAAAAAACATGACCAGATCATGTCCATAAATATAAACACTCAGGGGTGGACTTGGAGGTAAAGGTATCAAATCCACGTTTCAACTTAATATAGATGAGAAGACCTAAGGGATGAAATATGCGATACTTGCGATATTTGTCCAATACTAGAAAAGTCTGAGAGTAGAAGGATAAAAATATGTGAAATGGAGGAAATCCAGGCTGCCACCTGCCCAGTGAGCCATTGGTTCAACTATTTTTTTTTTTTGCGGAGTGAAATGCCTGTATCAACTTTTCTCTGGCAATATTAATAGTTCCTAACATGTTGGAGACGTGTACATTGCTGTATCACCAGTATCAGCAGGATGTGTTGTTATCATGTTCACCAGTAACTAGATTAGTAGGATTAAGGAACAGCATTAGCCAGTGCAGTGGGCATTGTAACTGGTATGGGGCCTAGCAGTCAGTCTATAGTGTCAGTAAAGGCCCAGTTACACGGAGCGATGATCGCTCAAAGATCGCTCAAACCACAGTTTGAGTGACAGCTTTGAGCGATCATTTTGCATAAACTATTAAGTAGCTACTCAGGTACTTAATAGCTTATTAGCATGCAAATGAAGCCTTAGCTGAAAGCAGTTAATAGCCCAATGGCTCTTATCTACATTCAGGTCCTTTGTTCTCCGACTGGAAACAATGCTATCAGCACTGCCCGTGAAGAACTCAGCGTGCGGTTCCGATACGACCGCACGATCATTTTTATGTTGACCTGAATGTAATGATCAGCTAGCAGTGCACGAAAAGTGCATGATGGCCGCGCGTTTAGACGCAACGATTATCACTCAAACGATCGCTTTTTAGCAATTTTTGAGCGATCATCGCTCCGTGTTAATGGGCCTTAAGTGTTTTTGATGCACTTAGTTAGGCTAAGTTCACATCTGCATTTAAGATTCCATTTTCCGGCTCCCAAATGACAGCAGGGAAGAAGAATCCCCTGGCGGAACAGTTCAGATATATAATGGAATTGAACGGCATCGTACAGATGCTCCGAATATAAACACAGCCAAATAATGTAACTTACTGCAATTTAAAGGACTATTAGGGCGAGTGCGCTTACACTCCAAAATATGGAATTTGGGGATAATCCCTGTAACTTTTTAGACAATTTCGCAAATATAAACATAAGCCAAGCCAATTACCTGTGAAAAAAGGATACAAATATCTTACTTGGCATTCAAGGGCGCTGGTAGACTTGGTCATCAGATGCATAAATAAAGTTATGGAGAAGAATTGCCAAATCCAGAGCAGAATCAAATTATTTTGGATGTATACTTACAGAGGTGAAGTGTTTTCATGTCCCATGCTTGAGTGTTCCCTTGGAATGCCTCGCCCATTGTTTTCAATGGAGCTGGGAAAAACATTGCATGGCGTGCGAGGTGCACATGAGTGTGATGCAAGGTCTCCCATTGAAAACAATGGAAAACACTTGCTGATCGCTACATTCCTTAAGTGATGAGAGGCGTTTTCGCCTATGTGAAATCAGCCTTAGAGTAAGGGGAACATGATCAACCTGTGTAAGTATATAAATGGCCCTTACAAAAATATATGGAACAGCTGTTCCATCTCAAATCCCTTCAAAATGCAAGGGGGCGCTCTCTGCGTCCAAAGACATAAAAAAGGTTCATTTTCTGGAGGTGTCAAGCTTATTTTACCATAAGAGTTGTGAATTTTAGAAATAGTCATCTCAGGAGTTGGTCACAGCCGTAATGGGTGATGGCTTCAAAACAGATGATTCTTAGGACAAACACTTATGGAAACATATAGAATTCACTTTGATTGTTAATCCAGCCCGATCGCCACATGTGTTTAGGGGGGAACTTTTTTTTAACTTTTAGGGCAGATTGGCTCAGGCATTATGTAGGGTATAATCTAGAGAGTTTCCTCACACTTTTTGTCCTTATCCACATTATATCCCATCCCTTGGATGAACTGGAAGGACCTATGTCTTTTCAGCTGTGCTAATTATGTAATGAGAGACTAGCAAGTCTAACAACATCAGTTTCTGTTAATTGCCAGGTCAGAAGGTTGACAGCCCAAGTACTTGGATTCTAGCATCACTGAGCAATATCAATAGGTGGAGTAAACTCTACTGGATGACTTAAATAATATGCAGGTTAGATATATAATTAAAGTCAATACCTTGGTTGAAGTATGCATTTTAAAAGTTTATTATACAATCTGTGGAAGTATTTGTTATAAAAGTCTATTATACAGTCTGTAGAGGTACTTGTTCAAAAAGTCTATTCAACAGCTATACTTATGTGCGTATTTAAGTTAATCACCAGCTCTTCACAGGGAAAGATGGAATGAGACCAATGTACGGATCAAGGACACAATAGTAGATGTCTCGCTATAGCTCGTGTGTACTATTACATGCCAACCATTTCAATGAATGGCTAAGTATGTAGTAGGTGAGTCTACTGGAGTGATAGACAATCTTTTTAGTGGCTCTTAGCTCCGCCACATTTCCTTCATACAGCAACCTACGTCCATGTTCACATCATGGTTGTGGTTTCCATTCTCCTGCTCCATTATGGTATTTCCTGGCCAAATGGGTGGTGCCAAATGGACGTCATTGATTATAATGGTGTCCATTTGGTTCCCGTCATGCTATGTGGCATATTTCATCTGAAAGTTTAACAGAATTCAGTAACGTAAGCTCTGAATGGAGTCCCCAATGCTGATGTGAGCAAATCCTAAGGGCTCACTCATACTGGTGTATGTGCGCCGCATGTTACATGTGCATTTTTCATATGCATAAAATACGCAGTACATAGCAAATATGCATGTAAATGCATATTTTCTGTGTATGTTAAATCCTCATAGCTAATATTGGTGCGTGGAACAATACCTCTGCAGGGCCACTTATCGGGCGGCAGCATTCATGCAAATCAGTGTTCAACCCTTTATAGAGGTTTTTATAACAATGATTGGGAATTGAAAACCAAGCTAGAATCCACACGCAGATAGCCGTTTCAAGGTTTTTTGCCCCTCATCAGTGAGCAGTAGGTTTCTGGCTTGGCTGGTGAGAAGTCTATGATGCGGGTTGGGAGGGGTATCATCTCTCCTTAAGTAGAGCACCTAGAAGGTCAGTGAGGAGACACAATCTTTGTTATAAAGACCTGTAAAAATAGTTGGACATTGACTTGCAGGAATGCTGCTATCCAATTAATGGCGAGGTATTGTTCCATCTTCCTTATTTGCATATATTTCCTAGAGGAGCATGCATAGCCTTATAAGTCTTCTCACTCACCTTCTAGGTGCTCTTCTTAAGGAGAGATGATACCCCTCCCACACTAAAATTGGACATGCTGCGATTTTTTTCAGGCACATATTACGCATGCGAAAAAGACGCAGGTGTGAGTGGCCTGATGGAATTCAATGGGCTTTTAGCACCACGTATTACGTGTATGAAAAATACGCGTATAATACAGGGGCGACAACTGCTTGTGTCAGTGAGTCTTTAGACTTTTTTGTGTATTTTTTTAGGAATTTAATAAAAAGATATAGTAAGTGACAAATACCTCACACTGAAGATTTAGAAACCAAATAAAGTCTAAAATACGAGGGCAATGACCTGCTTCTTGTAAGAAAAGGAATGCTCTAAAGGCAGCACAAGAAAAGAAATAGTGCATGGCATCCAAGGGCCTGATCCAGCGTCTCTCAAAATGACATGAGAGCAGAGAGACAGGCAGCACTCTGGTTCCATGACCCTTTTATTTCCCCATCACAACGTTTCAGCCCACTGTGGAGTCTTTCTTTGAGTAATGCCCACAGTGGCCTGAAACGTTGCAATGAGGGAATAAAGGTTTGTGCAACTGAAGTGCCGGCTCATTGGCTTCTCTTATGTTTTGGTTTAAATCTTGATAGGTTTTGCTGGCATGACTCCACATTTCTCAGGTGTGACCAGGAGCAATGTTGGCTCTGGTTGACAGGAAATAGGTAAGTAAATATTAGGTGTAGACGACATGTGTTGGAAACCATCTCCACCGCCAAAAGAGTCTACAAAATGAACATCTCTATAAAAACAAATGACTACTCATCGAAGCTTTCAACATTCATAGATCACTGAGCAGGCAAATAATGTCAACTTGTTTTAGCTTAACAATCGGTATGCATTAAAAACATTTTAGACCTGGCGGATGCTCAATTCTCCGAGGTCAAATATGTTTACATTTAACATTTATGTTTCTTAAAGGAGTTTTCCAGACTTAAATAAAAAATTCTACCACCGTGGAATGGTGTGAAATGAGGAAAAAAAGTCATACTCACCTCCTTCAGTGACTTTCTGTCTAGCACTGGAGCCCTGTTCCCTTCTGCTCCAAACCAGGAAGTCAGCTGCTGGTACTTGGAGCAACAGGACATAAACTTACATCCTCTGTTAAGAGGATGTGGTAATAGTGGCAACACTGTAGTGATGGTTGCTGCTGGGGGACCATTCACAGTAGTCCTGCCCCAACGATCAATGGGATTGGTCAGTGAGCACTTACTGACCAATCAGAGCACAGCAGCCCGAGTTTGCACTATTTACAATGTGAACTCTCTCTCCAGCCACTGTAGCCTGAAAAAAATTTAGCGATCGGTGTTAGTATAGGTAGTGTAGGTGTAGTGCTAGTGTAGAGTGATCAGTATATTAGAGTAGTTAGTAAAGTGTGATCGGTCGGTGTAGTGTTAGTTTAGTCAGTATATTTAGTGTAGTGTCTGATACTGGCAGTGTAAAAAAAAAGTTCCTGCTATGTTCCCGTCCTCATCTCAAAGTCCTGTTGTCACTCATCCCATGGTCAGTCAGTGTAGCATAGTGTGTGGTTAGTCAGTGTAGTGTCAGTGTATCTGACAGTGTAAAGCGAAAAGAAAAAAAAGTTTGAGGAAGGGTCCATTGAAGATCTGAAAGCTTGCTATAACATCATGTATTTTTGTTCGTCAGTGTCGTATCAGAGTATCCGTCAGTGTACAATGGAGATGACATGCGTTAAAAAGTGCTGAAAAGCACTAAAGTAAAGCACTTGAAAAAGTCTCGTTTGAGAGATGAAACGCGTTGTACAATAAAGGAAAACTGTGCTTTTACATCTCGGAGCGGTTTATGGAAAGTACTTTCGTTTAAAGGAACGCGGATGGTTTTTCATGTTTCGGTGTTAGCTGGCTATTCTTTCGTCTGGTTTCCTTATGGGAACAAGAAACATCTGCTAGCTCTCCTGCTTCTAGCTCAGCGGGATCTAAGCAATAGCTGCAGTTTGATTCAAGGCTTTCCAGGATTTCTGTGTGCTAATGGAGGTCCTGACTATCAGGACTCCACAGCACACTGGGTGAGTTTACACCTTGTTATAAGTGCATATTTGGTGTGTTTATCCGTTGAGCGCTATTCTCATTAGTTTTATCTTTCAACTAAAGTAAAGCAGGCAGGGCTCGAAAATTGTGGTGTTTCTAACACCACGTTAGAAAGTGTGTCTGAGAAGCCCCATTGAAATCAGTAGAGGCATTTTACAGCATTAGTGCGACGTTTGGAACGCTGTGCTAAACGAATGTAAAAATCGGTGTGTGTTAGAGTGGCCTAAATGTCCCAGAGATCACCCAGTGTCCTGTGGTCAGCCACCCAATAAAAGATTATTTTTGTTCTTTTTTGGGTACATAATAAATTTATATATCTATAGTATGGCCTGCAGGAGGTTTACCGCTTACGCAATACTTGCAAATAAGTCAGACTCAGCTAGTAACGAAGGCCTCAGCTAATGAGGATGACCATCACACAAGTCTGAACCCCCTGTGCACCCGAGAAGGCGTCCAAGGACTGCCACTTCAGAGGACCCCGATTCATCTGATGCTAAGTGCTTTACCCAAGAAATTTTCAGACCCCAGATCCCTGATTTTACTGGGAACTCAGGCAAACAATGTAATTCTCATATTGCTCCTAGCAAGAATTAACAATCTGGGACTAAACCGACATATTACTGGAAAAATTGGAATTTTTTGTTTTCAAATAAAAATGTAAAAAAAAACCACAAATCACCTATGGGGTCAAAACACTCAGTAGACCCCTCTAGGAACTCCCTGAGGGATCTAGTTTCCAAAATGGGGTCAGTTCTTGAGGGTTTCAAGTGTACTGGTACCTCAGAGGCTGCAAATACAACATGGCGTCTAAAAATCATTCCTGTAAAATCTGCATTGCAAAAGCCAAATAGGATTCTTTCTCGTCTGAGCCTGTCATGTGCCCAAACAGCAGTCTCCGTCCACATATGGGTCATTTTTAAGAACTGCAGAAACCGGGTAATAAATTCAGAGTTTTGTTTCTCTGCTATATCCTGCTGTGTTATAGAAAAAATGTTTCAAGTGAAAATCTGCAAAAAAATTGAACTGCTCTAATGCACTTTACTCTAATTCCTTTAAAATATTTAAAGAGTTAATAAACTTCCTAAGTGCCATTCTGAATACTTTGAGGGGTGCTATTTTTAAAATGGGGTGATTCGTGGGGGTTTTCTGATATGTCGGGTCTTAAAATCCAAGTCAAAACTGAATTGGTCCTTTAAAAAAATCAGCTTTAGAAATTTGCTAGAAAATGTGAAAAATGACCGCTAAATAGAGATGAGCGAACACGTTCGGCCCCGCCCCTTTTTCGCCCGAACACCGAACTTTGCGAACACTTCAGTGTTCGGGCGAAAAAGTTCGGGGGCCGCCGTGGCAGCGCGGGGGGGGGTGCGGCGGGGAGTGGGGGGGAGAGGGAGAGAGAGAGGGCTCCCCCCTGTTCCCCGCTACTGCCGCCCGAGCCGCCGCGCATCTCCCCGCCCCCCGGCGGCACCCGGACCTTTACGCGCGAACACTGCAGTGTTCGGCAAAGCCGGTGTCCGGGTGCGGATGTGTCCGTAACGGACACGTTCGCTCATCTCTACCGCTAAACTGATATACTTTGTGGAGTGCTAACAAAATAAATTAGCACTGAGGAAATGATTGCAATATAGAGTAGGCCTATGGTAAATATTAATTATGAACTATTTTGTGGTGTATGGCTATCTGTCTTACAAGGAGAAAAACTCAAAAGTTTGAAAATTGTGAATTTTTCCAAACTTTCAGTAAATTTAGATTTTTCTCAATAACGACATTTATTGATGAACATTTGCCATTAACATAAACTGCAATATTTCACAAAAAAACCAAATTAGAATTGCGTTGATCCGTTAAACAATTAAAAGTTATTACCAAATAATGTGACCGGTTTGAAAAATAAGAATTGGTCCTTAAGGCCAAATTATGCCACGTCCTTAAGAATTTAAAGGGGTGAACCGTTCGTTAGATATACAGAATAATTTGATGATGTTCTTCTTGCTATGGTCCATACTGGATGGCTATTCATAAATGATAAAAAGTGGATAGAGCTTGTACTCTTCAAAGCTCTTTTATACCAAACTCCTATGACATTCGAGAGAAGCTTCAGAATTCGAGCTAAGGCCTCTTTTTAGAGAAGAGTGGACCACTTAGAGCTTGGAAAGTCTATGCTGTGATATTTGCATTTGGAAAGAAGTATATAATGAAGATGACACTGCAGGTGAACCCTTTACCATGTACATTTTTATATGTAAGTAGACTTATGTTTTAAGTGGAAACCCATAGGTAAGTACTAATCATATGATGCACCATCTAGTCAGTTAACATTCCTAGCAGCTTCAGATTCTGTAGGTATATACTTACCAAATTCCTTTGTCACACACCTTTCTTTTCTGCAATCATCCCAAGGCTCGGCTAATGCATCTTATTTATTACAGCGCCAGAAATTTCAAGGATCGATGCCAACAGACTAAAAAATACTCAAGAGCACAGGACTAATAGTATACGGGGAAGGGACCTTTTTCTTCGTAGAGGACAACCCTTTATCATTACATTGTCTTTTTACCACAGAAGACAAGAGGAAACGTTAGAGAACCTGAGTCTTACAGCAAAAACAGGTAAGTGGAGAAACAGCAGCAAACAAAACCCTATGATTTAGTATAAAGAGACGCTTAAAGGGGTTGTCCCGCGATAGCAAGTGGGGTTAAGCACTTCTGTATGGCCATATAAATGCACTTTGTAATATACATCGTGCATTAAATATTGGCCATACAGAAGTTATAGACTTACCCCCTCCGGTGTTGGCGTCCCCGTCTCCATGGCGCCGACTGAAGCCGCCTTCTGCCTGGATTAGACGCGCTTGCGCTGTCTGCTTCTTCTGTCCCGCTGAAGGGGCCGCTCTGGCGTGCTCATGCCACACAGGTCTTCTGCGCATGCTCAGAAGACCTCTGCGGCGTGAGCACGCCGGAGCGGGACAGAAGAGGGCAGACTGCGCAAGCGCGTCTAATCCAGGCAGAAGAAGGCTTCGGTCGGCGCCATGGAGACGGGGACGCCAACACCGGAGGGGGTAAGTCTATAACTTCTGTATGGCCAATATTTAATGCACGATGTATATTACAAAGTGCATTTATATGGCCATACAGAAGTGTATAACCTCACTTGCTTTCGCGGGACAACCCCTTTAACTTATCATGAAACTTCCACTAGAAGCCAAGTTAAAGAGATAACCACCCAATACTGCCGAGAGAAATGGTCTTCTAGTGCCGGGTTTCTCAACTCCAGTCCTCAGGACCCCCAACAGATCATATTGTCAAGATTTCCTCAGTATTGCTCAGGTGATATAATTATGTTCAGTGCTTCAGAAATGACCACCAGGGTTCTCTATAGGATATTCTCAAATCAAGACCTGTTTGGGTACTTGAGGACTGGAGTTGAGAAACAGTGACATTCCAGGCCCCCTATATAGAGACATTTTTGTAGCTGCTCTAAATAAGCTAATCGAGGGGGTCCTGAAGGGTATATTTTAATTAGACTCTCCTTTAAAGATACGGGTGATTAAAAAGTTGTGCCTGAGATACTTGGGCGCAACTTGCATCAGACAGCACTCGGATATCCCGTCCGTGTACGGTCCCATGTGCTCAGCACAGACATTGACATGCGCTATTCTCATTCGAAAATTGGACAAGAACAGGACATGCTGTGATTTCTTTTACTCGGGTTAAAAAAGCTTGTGTGCATACACCCATTCAGATGAATGGCTGCTATTTCTGCCCATTTTTTGGACCGATTTTTGTGGTTTGAAAATCGGACTGAAAAACAACCTGTGTGCAAGTAGCCTAAGGGCGCACTCAAAATTGGACTGAAATCGTAAGGAAATAGAACACATTGATTTAAATGGAGATATTCACATGGGTTTTTATTCACTCGGATGAACAGTCCATGGGAAGAAAAAAGCAGCATCTCCTATGTGGGTCTGATTTTCATATGACAATCACCCATTCAAATCAAAAAGAGCTCTAAAAAATGAATTCTCCTCACATGATGTGAGTGTGATGACTTTTTAGTGCATGTAACCTTGGGGGCCATAAAAAAATGAAGAGAACCTGGAAAATTAAGAGAGCGCAAGGTGGCCCAAAATTACAAGCTCTTCACTTCTAGGTTCTCTTAATTTTAATGATCCCTATGTTTATGGAAAATTACAAGTTTCCTGTCCCCCATAGCTATGACACCGGATACATACAGTGCAAATAACATTGAATGTACAAACTAGACTTTAACCCCTTACACATATACCTGTGGGGCAGGAGTAACTTACGTCATAGATGTAAGCAAGAACTGCCACATTCACTGACAGCAAGCAGAGATTTTGAAAAAGGTTGGAAATATACATAACGTATATTAGAAAATGGCTGAACTTTTCATTATACAACAATTGAGGCCTCAGTCACACGGGCGCATCAGCGCCCGTGTTACTGCAGGAAGGAGACGGATGTACCTGAAGACAGCCGTCTCTCTGCAGCGCCGGAGGAAAGAACATGTGACCGACTTCATTGCCGGTCATGTGTTCTTTCCTCCGGCCCTGCAGAAAAATGGCCGTCTTCAGGTACGTCCGTCTTCTTCCTGCAGTCACACGGGCGCATCGGCGCCGGTGTACGGATGCCGATGCGCCCGTGTGACTGAGCCCTGAGTGTTAATTGCATAAATCGTAAAACCCCACATTTGTGATAACATTTATATTATAGCAGATATTACAGGTTGAAAACAAATTAAGTTTAAAGGGAACCTGTCACCACTGACCAGCGCCATAAACTAAGTTAGGTGCTTTTCGGGGGATTGATGAGGAGTCAGGGATGTATTTTTTGTATATGCACTTGCTCCCTGCAGTGTCACACAGTAAGGCCTCATTCACACGAACATTATTGCGTGGCCAACTTAGCCGCACAATAAAATCACGACCATCTGAACCAATGGTTTCCTATGGAATCATTCAGATGAAGAATTTTTACCTGCGCAAAAAAAAAATTGGACCTGAAAATATAGCAGATAAGCGAATGAATTCAGCGACTGAAATTTACTGCTGCGAAAAAATATAGGTCTTGCCCCATCTTTGGACCAAAAAACGCTGGAGCCTCCATAGACTCATATGGAAGCTGTAAAAAGAGAGAGGAGAGGGAGTTTAGCTGCGTGCAACGCTGGGAAAAGATGACAGGGGCCTCTTTTTAAGTTATTGGGAAGATTTCTGCCGACTGAGGGAATTCCGATCACCAGCGGATTTTTTCAGCAGTACTTCACACCCAGCCGTGTGAATGGACGGAAAAACACTAATGAAGCTCAAGACTCGTTTGCAGAAAATTGTCCATTGATGGGATTTATGGCAGAGATGGGCGTGATTTTATTGCGCGGCTAACTTTGGTGTGATAATAACAATGTGAATGAGGTTTAAAGATCACATATGGTCTAAAAATGTGGCTTGTCAGACCGCTGTGCACGCGCACTCCTATAGACGTTTACGAGACAGCGTGCACACAGCCGTCTGAAAAGAGTCTAATTTTCACACTGTGCGCGATCTTCAGCGGGTGACAGCCTGGTAACCCCGCCTCCCCATCACGCCCTAAACAGCACCATAACTTAGCCTACAGTGCTGCTTGGTGGTAATAGTGTCCTTTTAACCCCTTTAGTGGCACACCCTGAAAATCTCCTAAAAATCAATGTTGAAATGTGCTGAAGACTACTTAAACCTGCCACTGAAGGGGGTAAAAGTTATCATGCTATATATTTTCTAATCACTTGGTTTTACTTTCAGGTCCAAATCCATCTAAGCAAGCAGGGACCCTAATAAAGATCCCAGTCACAGGTCTACGGGACACAACATGGAGTGCTGCGGCCGAGAGTCAATCCATAACTTCTTTAATATTGACTATTTGCACCTCAGTAAACGCTTCTATTGGGCGATACCATCTGTCCCTTGAAGGCACCTACTGGGGAAGGACCAGATCCTACTACTTAGGGGAATTTGTTCTCCTCTTCAATCCTTGGTGCCCAGGTAAACGTCTAATTATCACAATGAATGGCATTCCAATCCTAATCCTATCTCACATCCGGTGCGGATTCACCTCTTAATATATCTTTATGGTGGTCAGTGCTCTACATTCTGACTCAGAGCTCCAAATGCCCAGAACAGACATGGCGGGGGTTTACTAAAACTGGCATTTCATATACCAGTCTTAAACTTAAATATGTTTGAATACTATGAGATGCGCTAAATGTAATTGTCACACCCGAAATGTAAACCTACGCTTGCTATCAGCAGGTATAGAGGTTTCTGGTGTAAGTCATAGCAAGTCTTTCTGTCTGAGGAAGCCATACACGTCTGCTAAACTTTACCCACTTTTTTAAAAAGGTGGCAAGATTCCTAAGAATAAGCCACCAATAGTTTTGCTCCTTGAAAACCCATTTCATTGCAAGTATTTAATACAGCATCTTTTTTTCCTGCTATGTCTTTATAGTCAGTCTCAAAGATGGTGTATTAAATAAGAAAAAGAGAGCTGTCATGTTCTAGAAACAGTGTCACTCCTAGTGATTCGCAAATGGGAAGATGGACCAATGCATCTGCAGCGCCACCTATTGGGAGGCAGCATAAAAAAAACCTTATAAAATTCCTGTTTATTGCCCCCTTTACATCTTTATTGAGCCACATTGTCTTTCCCCTATTACTAATTCCTTTATTCCTATAGGTATGAACCTCTCACAGTGAGTATTTAATATATATTGAAACATTTCCCATTTATTGTTCGTATTTTTGAGCACATTGTCCCAGTCAATAATTTTACGGGCATCTTTGAACTTCCCTATAAAACTCTCCTAAAGGATAAGTTGAAATGTATTATATTATGGTCACTATTTCCCAGATGCCCCCAACCTGCACCCCTATTATTCTGTCAGGTCTGTTGGTTAATATTAAGTCGAAACTGGCTGTCCCTCTAGTTGGGTCCTGTAGAAATTGCGTATGGTAATCTTTAGTAATTGACAGAAAGTTGTTAACTTCATGAGATCCGCAGGTTTCAACTTCCCAGTTTATATCCGAATAGTTAAAGTCCCCCATAATAATTAATTCAAACAATTATTGTGATTTGCTGTTTCATCTATTGTCCATTAGGATTTTCAGTGGCTTTTGTTATATTTGGTGGTTTATAGAAAACCCCCATGAAACAGATATTGACACAAGCCAATTATTCCATTAATTATTCATCACTAATGATAGGCAACTGCAAGAAACATCAATCAGGAGATGAAGAGAAACCAGAGTTCAGGAGGATCTGTAATGCTTAGTTGTAAAGGTGGCCGTGCATATTCAGTTATTATCCACCGAAATTGCAGGTTATGGCAGGACTGGCTGACCATCTAATGTATAAGGGGGTCTCCCAACTCTTGTCTGATAGCAGATGCTGAGGAAAAGAATGATTGGGGCATTGGATTACAACATGCCTGATCTTTTGGTTCTCAGGGGATTACTCCACTTTTCCCATTCCCAACACATGGACATTTGGCGAAGCAGAATGTGCATGAATATGGGAATATGGTTTGGGAAGAATCGTTGTTGGCCAATCACTTGTTTGAAGTATATAGCTATCGCAGATATATAGCCAGCTTAAGAAGCACCAAGAGAAAAGACTGAGGCCACTTTTAGGGCTCAGTCACACGGACGCATCCGTGATGCGCCCGTGTTACTGCATGCAGAAGACGGCCGCACTGCAGGTGTGGACGACTCTCCGCAGCCCTGGAAGAAAGAACACATGACCGGCAATGGAGCCGGTCATGTGTTCTTTCTTCGTACCTGCAGTGCGGCCGTCTTATCCTGCAGGAAGACGGGTGCATCAGCGCCCGGATGCACCTGTGTGACTGAGCCCTCACACACAAGGCCTTTTTATAGCATTTGCCGTGACATTTCAAACACCGCGCTAAACGCTGTAAAACGCCTCCATTGATTTCAATGGGGCTTCTCAGACTAGCATTCGAACACTGTCTGTTCTATTTTCGACATTTCAGCATTATTAAATCTGATGCATCCCCCATTGAAATCAATGGGGAGCATTTCCAATGCTGGGAAAAAGGCGGTATAATGCTGTGTACAGCGTTTTACCTTGTTGAATGCAGCATTCAAGCTGGGAGAAAGTGCCTACTAATACAAATAGAAATTAACTATTTCCCATACAACATATTTATTGGCACACCATGGATGGGGGCCTACTGTGCCGCTAACTCATTTGACTTTGGGCTACTCTTGAGAGTTGCAGCTAGTGGACCTGGCTTTCACCATCTAACTTCTTTTTGAGAGATCTGGTCTTAGATGCAGGGACCCCTAGACCATTAGTGCCTTCTGAGAGAAATAGGTCAGAGATATTGTAGAACAGTACTAGAGGGACAGGCAAAGATGTAGTCGATATAACTGGCTGAAGTCCAGACAGGTGGAGCTTGTGCTAAATGGAAAAGACAGGCAGAGGGCAAGGCAAGCGGCTATCAGGCAAATCATGGACAGGGAACAAGCTGAGGTCAGGATAGGAGAAGTCAGGAAAATTGGGTGAACAGACCCGAGTCACAACCAGGAGTCGATAATGAAACAACAGTACCTTTGCAGAAGCCAAGGGAAACCTATTTCTCAGGCATACTGCAATGTGGGAGGGTGCCTTAAATAAACCGGGAGAAACCAGAAATGGCCAGAGGCAGGGAAAGTGGGAGCGCGCGCTGGCCCTTCAAGAAGTGAACCACCCATTTACATGCAAACTATGGGTGGCAGTGCAGCATCTGCTGCACAGAACAGAGAATGGGAGCTGATAGGTGGGTGGGGGAGGTGAGGAGAGACAGCTGCTGGTCATGGCATTCATAATACCAAATTGTATCTACTTATTGATATTTCTTTCCAGATGATGATGTTTTTCTGGATGATGAAGAGATGAGGCAAGAATATGTGATGAATGAGCATGGTTTATTGTTTCAGGGAAGCAAGGACTTTATAGCCACCATACCATGGAACTTTGGACAGGTATTATGCTGACATCCTTATTATCAATATCCTGAAGTCAACATCAAATACCTGTGGCAGTGTCTAATAGGTCAACATAGATGGCTGACCAGAGGCCAATGTTATGCCTCCGGGTGTTATAGCAACCCACCAGCTTTCTATCATCATGGGGGATTCCCTTTGTCATCCTTTTAGATGCTAACTGATCCTATGGGCTCATTCACACCTTTGTTAGGGCTCATTCACACCTATGTTAGGGCTCCATTAGGGCTTTCTATCTTCCTATTCCACTTTTGGAGCAGAGAAATCGAATTAAACATTTCAGTTTTTATCCCATTGATTTCAATGGGTTTTCCAAAAACTGAAAAGCAAATGGAAAGCTTTCAGTTTGCAACCTTTCTGTTAGGTTTTCATTGTTTAATAGAACAAATAGCGTGGCATACTGCGCTATTTGTTCTGGATTTTAGCGATCATGTTTTTGATCTGCCAATTTTGTCATGCTGCACCACTCCCTAATCAAGGGATTAGAGTAATATAACAGTGATCATTCATTGCCCCGCAGGCCAGTTATTAAGACGAACAAATGCATTTGGCAGGGAATCTATGACAAATCACAGAAATGAGTGTAGTAAATAATGCTGTTTTAATTCACTGGTCTCTGTGATGACAATGTGGTATCATCAAAGCTTTTGAATGTGGGACATGGAAAGAAAATATATATATTTATTAGTAGCTCTGGCTTACTTCAAGGGGTTGAATGTGGTTAAGGAAACATGGGTGCCTTCTTCAGAGTCAGTGCTACTTTTATCTATGAGTTGTGTTTGGTATTCCATTTGAGCGTGATCTTTCATTGTAAATGGGACTAAAAGCAGCCCATTCTCAGAATTACCCGTAGGTCCAACCTATCAACAGTTTATGATCAGGAACCCCCTGATCATAATCTGGAGAGTTACTCATAAATAGTTATTCCTTTCTCAGTAAGTTAGGCCCTTTTCACAGGATAGGCAATAACTAGCTGATCTCTAGGGGTCCAACTGCTGGAACCTCCACTGACCCCAAGATTTCAGTCCTGGCGCATCCCGAAGTGTGGGCAGCAGAAGCCACGCATGTGTACCTCCACTCTATTTACTTCAGTCGGAATTCTGGAGATAGCTTCAACTCAGCAACCTCCAGTGGTGAAATCTTGGGATTGGTTGGGTCCCAGCCTTTGTATAGGATAAAACCTGATGGGATAGGAAAAACCCTTGAAGGAATATACTCAATCTATGAAGCATGTGACAAACTTGTAATATTTCCTTTTTTGTAGTAAAAACATATTTTCAGAAATGCCTTTTTTGTACAATTCTTAGTTTGAAGATGGAGTAGGTGAAATCTGCCTGAGAATTTTGGACATGAGCCCGAATTATCTGAAGAATCCGTCTTTAGATTGTTCTAGGAGAGGCAACCCTGTGTATGTCAGTAGAGTCATCTCTGCCATGGTAAGCCGGTACAGTACGTCAGATGACATATTGTTGGTCTTTATGATTCATGGGAACTTTTCATTTTTCTTATTAATAATCATTCAAATATGCAGATCAATTCTAATGATGATCGTGGAGTAATAGAATCTTGTTGGGGTGAGTTCTTCGACAATGGTGCCAACCCAAGCACATGGAACGGAAGTGTTACTATCCTGAGAATGTGGCACAATACTGGGTGCAGGCCAGTTCGATATGGACAATGCTGGGTTCTGGCTGGAGTGATGTGTACAGGTAAAATGCTGAGATAGTTATAAGCTGATGTATAAGGCGATAGGAGACATCCAGTGTAATAAAGACACTAGGAGTGCCCGATCTTGTTTTCTCATTTCTAGAACATCTTTGGTCTAGACTAGAGACTTTGACCAAGTCCACCAAATGGGGGTCTCCATTATTATGTTGCAATATCATGTTTCAGCTATCAGTCCATCCTTCTGTGCCACTATTTGTCTCTGAGAGGCTTCTCTCTGCCACAGCCTGCCTCGTGCAATGCCCTTACTTAGTATCAGAATTGCTTTGTGACTTTTGTAAAATCCCACAGAGTGGCTAATACAGCCTCAGTCCAAGTCCTTTTTAGGCCTTAGTCAGACGGGCGTTTTTAGCCGCGATTTGCGCATGCGCATGCGTCCGGCGATTTTATAAAACCATTGCTTTGCAATAGCATCGGACACATGAGCGCTTTTTATGCGCTCGTCCGATAAATTATAGAACAGAAATCGCAGATCGCACCTATCTGCGATCTGCGATTCCTGTTCTCTTCTCTATATGCGCTCAATGGGGCCGGCGGCAGCAGCGCCGACCCCATTGAGAACATATAGAAGACAAATCATTCTTCTCTGCCACAGCTGTAACAGCTGTGACAGAGAAGAACGATGTTTGCCCATTGAATTCAATGGAGCTGGCAATACAGCCGCTCCATTGAAAGCAATGGGCTGCCGGCGTGCGCGGGGTGAATTGTCGGGAAGGGGTTAAATATATAAGCCCTTCCCTGCAATTCATCCTAAAATGTGTTAAAATTTAAAAAAAATTGTATACTCACCTTTCCGCTGCAGCTGGAGTCCAGCCGCGGCCGCTTTCAGTTCTCCTGAACTGCTTCTCGGCACTATTTAGCCGGCGGGGCTTTAAAATCCCCGCCTGCTGAATGATCTGCCTCTGATTGGTCACAGCCCTGACCAATCAGAGGCTGAAAACACTCACACACCCATTCATGAATTCATGAATGGGTGAGTGACTGCTGCCTCTCAGCGCTGAGCCAATCAGTGGCAGGTCTGACTCACATCCATTCATGAATTCATGAATGGGTGTGAGTGAGACATGCCTCTGATTGGCTCAGCGCTGAGAGGCAGCAGTCACTCACCCATTCAGGGGCAGGTCTGACTCACACCCCCTTCACACCCACTGCAGGACGGCCGCGCGGAGCTCTGGCTGCCGGGAGAAGGTGAGTATATATTTATTTTTTATTTTTACACATTTTAGGATGAATTGCAGAGAAGGGCTTATATATTTAAGCCCTTCCCGACAATTCATCCCGGGCTCGCCCGCAGCGCATTGCTTTAAATGGATCCGACTCTATTGCCGTCTCCATTGAATGCAATGCGCTGGACAGCTCCGGCCCGTTTCTAATGAAACGCGGCTAGGAGCAGATTTTCGGGCGATTTGCGGGCGACTTGCGCGCACCGGTCACGCGATTTGCGGATGCGCATCCGTCATGCGATCCGCAAATCGCGTGAAAAAACGCCCGTGTGACTAAGGCCTTAGAAAGAGATTAGCATCTCTTTAAAGGGGTTTTCTAAGATTATTTTTTTTAAAGTAGTGAAAGGCAGGCAATGGGACAAAATATCAAATTATCCATTACTTACCTGTTAAATGTCCTGCTGCTTAAATGCAGCTGCTTCAGTCCTAGAAGCTCTTGCAACAGTCATGTGCCATAAATTGTTCATGTGACTGCTGCAGCCAATCACTGCCTTCAGTGGTGATACCACCATGAACAACATGTGACCACTCCGCTGCAGAAGCTTCCAGGACCGGAGTAATGGGGAATAGAGTGTCTGTGCTGGAGTGGCAGGACACTTAGTGGATGAGTACTGAATGCTTTATTAATGTGGCCCTTTCACCGCACTTTAACACCTTAAGTATGTGCCGTATTTTGGGCATAAGGACGCAACAATTTTTGACGGATTTTCATCTCCATTTTTCAAAAGCCATACATTTTTTATTTTTCCGCCAACGTGGCTGTAAAAGGGCTCGTTTTTTGTGGCGAATTGTAGTTTATATATTTTTTTACCCATTTTTGGGTGCATAGACTATATTGTAAATCGTTTATTAATTTTTTAAAGATAGCAGGGAGAGAAAACGCATCAATTTTGCCTTTTTTATTTTCTAAATCGCTGCATTTAAAGTGCTATAACTTTTTTATTTTTCCATAGGCGGAGCTCTATGAGGGCTTATTTTTTGTTAGACGAGCTGTAGTATTTATTTGTACCATTTTGTGGTACATACATCTTCTTTGATTACTTTTATTGCATATTTTGTGAGGCTTAATGAGAAAAATTAGCACTTTGCCTCAGTTTTTTAGGGTTTTTTTTAAAAGTCTTGGAAACACTTTTCAAAGACCGCTCAACTTACATCACATATGCATGGGCCCCATTCACATGAGTGTTATTTTGACACAAAATAGGTGCATCAAAAAATCATGACCCTTAGAACCAATGGTTTCCTATGGATTCCTTCAGATAAACAATTTTTTGGACGTGCCAAAAAAATCGGACAGTAAAATATAGGACATAACGAGTTATTTCAACGCCAAAAATTTCTTGCTATGCTAAACGATAGGTCTTGCCCTATCTTTGGACCACACAACGCAGGAGGCTCTACAGACTCTTATGGGAGCCATCTGAAAAAGGGAGGAGGAGAGATTTTAGCAGAGGCGAGAGCTGCTAAACACTGACAGGTACCTCTAGTGAGGCATTTAAAGTGATTAATAGTAGCTCTACTCTGCTAAACTCTCTCCTCCTTCCTTTTTCAGAGGAGTTATTTCACTGCAGCCAGCGATGTAAATGGATGGAAAAATCATGAATATTAGCTGTGACTTGGTCATGGCTACTCTTCGCTCGTGCGATTTGCTGCTCCGATAGTTAGGATTTTTTGGTGTGGCTAACATAACATCAAGTACCTTTACATGGGATGACTGTTGGGTACATAAGCGCCAACCAGTCATCCCATGGACATCCGCCCAACTATTGCTCTGGGGCTTTACACAGAAGCTGTAGTCATTCTGTGAATGGAGGTGTAGCATCTGGGGATTGTTCCTGCCTGCCCATCTCCATTCACTGTAAACAGGAGTAGCTCCTGTTGACACGGCCCAACAGTCACTTGGTTTTCTGTTCTGCTAAAAATCAAACAACTCTGACAGGTGAACAATTCCTTGCCCAAGGCTCTGTTGGTCTTCACGGGACGATTGTTGCCCAAATTAGCTGTTTTCAGCAATACTTCTGATCAGAGGTGTAACGTGAAGCTTCTGGGCCCCAATGCAAAATCTGTAACAGGACCCCCAACTATAATGTTTTATTCATACTACTAGGCTTACTATATGGAGAAGAGAGACCTTATGGGGCCCCTAAGGCTCCTGGGCCCAGGAGGAATCTTTAATTTGTTGTGGTCATAAATTAGCTGATAAAAAGTGCAGAAGTTGAGAGATAAGGGCTATAAGTCAGGCTTGAGTCTAGCACACTGATGAGTCTCCAATAGAGGCTAAGTGTACTTTTACATGGGAGGACAATCGCTACTGGGATTGTACACATGAGTGACAGCCGTTCAGTGGATGGAGGCGGAGCGCACCAGAGATCTCTTCTGACCGCCTCCATTCACTGTGAACAGGCAGTCATTCAAAGATGAGCAACTGCCTGTTTACACTGAGCAAGAAATCGCTTATTAGTCTCTTCAATTCCTGGAAATGAGCTCAGTATTCTGCTAGGCTCTGCTTTTATTGGAACCAACTGTTCGTTAAAATTAGAGTTGAGCGAACGTACTCTGCCGAGCTTGATGCTCGTCTGAGTATTAGCGTACTCGATGGTGCTCATTACTCGAACGGTCATCACGCTGTGTTCAACCCCTGCCCCAGTTTTTGGCTCCTCCTCGCTGTGACGTGCCTGTTTAGGCTCCTCCCTGCCATGACGCAGCGCGACCGTCAATGGCAAATTTTTTGGCTGGCAGGCAGGGGGAGAGAAGGAGATAGAGAAAGGAGAGAGAGAGAAAAAAAAACCACACGAACCAAGAAAAAAAAAGAAAAAAAGCTCGGGACCCGGCGTCCCTCATACAAAAATGTTCGAGTCTCCCATTGTAGTCAATGGGGTTCGTTCTTGAGTAGCGCTCTCGAATTTTACAAAAAGCTCGACTCGAATAACTCTGACCCTAGCATTTGGGTGCTCGCTCATCTCTAGTTAAAATCTCTCTGTGTAAAAGTACCCTTCGACTACAGTGTCTATATACAATGATATGTAGAAGCTGCAGAAGACAAATGGGACAGGATTTTTAATTAAGCCCTATTGCAATTTCTTAGCTCTTTTTTGTCTTTATAGTGATGAGACTCCTGGGAATTCCTACCCGTGTTGTGACAAATTTTGAATCTGCACATGATACAAACTTCAGCCTAACAGTTGATGAGTATTATGATGAAACGGGGAAGAAGTTGAATCCAGCGAAAGGAGACAGTATCTGGTGAGAAGAATGCAAGGCAACGCTGCTTGCTCTATGTACATTCACACATAACACATGTCATAGGGAATCATAAAGCAATAAAACAGAAGCCATTAACCACTAATGACGCCTTCACTTTCTCCAGCCTTCGTGACAGATACTAGGGTAATAAAAAAGCATTAATAGTCACTGTGTGCTCACCTACAGTCAGCAACTATATACAACTGCATTATGGTAATTCCAGAAAGACACAATATAATGTATTGTAGATAGTCTTAACATTCAAGATCATCATGCTTCACCAACTAGCAGCCACATTCACATAGCAGGTAAGTAGAAAGTATTTTAAGTACACCATGAGAAAAGGCAATCTCATCCAGCAATTGTCTGGCAACCATTACTGGGTATTAACCCTATAGAATCTGAGTGAAAAACTATAGAGAAAAAAGACTGGTGGATACGCACAACTCTCAAGAAAAGATAGTGGGAAGATTGGATATATTCTCCAACTTCCCTTTTATTGAGTATATTAAAAAACAGCATAGGAAATGCATTTCGAGGTGAATCCCTTCTTCGGTCATGCTGGGTGGGGCATCATTTCTAGGACTTCAAGAATATGGGTCCAAAAAGTGCTTGTGTAAGCTATATCCTGTCCTCCACTTCTCCAGCCGTGTCTCCAGCTCCCCCACTGGTTACACAAGCACTCTTTGGGATAGTTCTGGTGTGGGAGAGCAGGCTAGGGGAGGGGCTGAGAAGCAGCCATCAGTTCACTATCACTGATGATATTGTAGTGCCTGATGGTTTTGCTAATTTGTCAGTCGGCTAATTTTTTAAAATGAAACTCAATTAAAAAACTATCAGCGGTAGTCAGGTGACCACTACGCGAATCAGGGGCTGCAGCATCATCATTCCAAACTCCTGGCAACCTAGCTTCCAGAATGTGAGCCCTGATGCCAGGAATTTGCACAGTAATACTGCGGCATCTAATTGGCTGCAGCAGTCACCTGACTTCTTCTGGCCATCCAATCCCAAACTCATGGCTTGTGCCAAGAGGGCCGCTAAGCTATTTTCCAGGGGGCCAAAGAAAGGGGAGTATAGTTTATTTTTTTTATTTTACATCAGGCCCAGCTGCTAGAATTTTTTTGTGATAGCGATAAAACTCCTTTAACCCTTTCCAATCCAATTTGTATCCTAGTTTTCCTAGGGGGCTTACTCTTTTTCTGCCGTTATATAACAGCGCTATCTGCTGGCTAAAGCAGTTACTGCATGAGGTGACACGTGGGATAGGCTCCGACAGCAGAGAGGCTGGCCATATACAGTAAGAGAACCCCGATGGACGTCTTCCAACATCGGAGCTGTACAGCCTTAAATCATAATGTCTTCAGGGGTCAGACAGTGGATTGGAAAGGGTTAATAGAATGCCCACTGAAATACAATGTACTACAATAGTGAAGTATTATGATATATTGTATAAGGCTTCAGACGATCACTAGTTCAAGACCAACTAAAAAAAAAAGAAAACAGTGATATAAAGTTTCCTTTATTACATTTCCTTTATTAAATTATTAATAGAGATGAGCGAACGTACTCGGATAAGCACTACTCGTCCGAGTAATGTGCCTTATCCGAGTACCGCTGTACTCGTGCTGAAAGATTCGGGGCACTCCGCTGCTGACAGGTGAGTCGCAGCAGGGAGTGGGGCAGAGCGGGCGGGAGAGAAGGAGAGAAAGATCTCCCCTCCGTTCCTCCCCGCTCTCCCCTGCAGCTCCCCGCTCCGCAGCGCGTCCCGAATCTTTCAGCACGAGTACAGCGGTACTCGGATAAGGCACATTACTCGGACGAATAGTGCTTATCCGAGTACGTTCGCTCATCTCTAATTATTAAAGGGGTTGTCCCGCGGCAGCAAGTGGGTCTATACACTTCTGTATGGCCATATTAATGCACTTTGTAATGTACATTGTGCATTAATTATGAGCCATACAGAAGTTATAAAAAGTTTTTTACTTACCTGCTCCGTTGCTAGCGTCCTCGTTCCCATGGAGCCGACTAATTTTCGCCCTCCGATGGCCAAATTAGCCGCGCTTGCGCAGTCCGGGTCTTCTGCTCTCTTCAATTGAGCCGCTCGTGCAGAATGCCGGCTCCGTGTAGCTCCGCCCCGTCACGTGCCGATTCCAGCCAATCAGGAGGCTGGAATCGGCAATGGACCGCACAGAAGAGCTGCGGTCCACGGAGGAAGAGGATCCCGGCGGCCATCTTCACCGGTAAGTATAGAAGTCACCGGAGCGCGGGGATTCAGGTAAGCGCTCCGGTAAGCTCTCTTTAGGTCCCTGCATCGGGGTTGTCTTGCGCCGAACGGGGGGGGGGGGGGGGGGGTTTGAAAAAAAAAACAACCCGTTTCGGCGCGGGACAACCCCTTTAAGTCTCTTAAAAGTTTAAAAAAAAACTATATTCTCATTTTTAAAATAATAAAAGTTACATTGCTACTTCCAAAAAAGTCTGATCTATTAAAATAATGTACTATTTAACCTACATGGTGAATGCCAGAAAACAAATACATAACACCAGAATTGTGGGTTTTTTTGGTTACCTCGTCTCCATGATAAAATGTAATTAAAGGCAATCAAAAAGTCATGTGTACCCAAAATGGTGCCAGTAGAAAGTAGCGGTCGTCCTGCAAAAGGATTAGTCTTAACGCAAGCCATCAATGAAAAAAATCAAAGTTCTGCTAGTCAGAAGATGGCAACAGAAAGTCATTTTTTAAAGATAATTAATTTTTTAAAAGGATTGTAACAAAAAAGAAAATGAATTGGTGGCTCAAACGATCAAGTTTATTAACACATATGTCCACAAATCGCATACTCTTATATACTAATGTTTGAAAACCATGTAGGAATTTTCATGTCTGGGATGAATGTTGGATGACAAGGAAAGACCTCCGTCCAGGTTATGATGGCTGGCAGGTCCTGGATCCCACCCCACAAGAGATCAGTGGAGGTATGTGTATACTGTACATCTAGACCATCGTCTGAACTAAGGGGCCTCGTGTGGCGCAGAGTGTTAAGCTCTCAATCACTGAAGGTTGCGGGTTCAATCCCCGCTTGGTTCAGTTAGCCTGTTCAAGGTTGACCCAGCCTTCCATCCTTCCGAGGTCAGTAAAATGAGTACCCAGCTTGGTGGGGGGTAATAAATAAATGACCTGAAAGTGCTGCAGAATAAATTGGCGCTATACAAATAACAAGTCCCTTCACCCCTTCCCTATTTGATATTGTATATAGATGTGTCATATGGTGTCCTGTTCTGTCTTCTTCAAGGGACTTTTTGCTGCGGTCCAGCCCCTGTGAAAGCAGTCAAAGAAGGAGATGTTGATGTAGATTATGATGTTGCATTCGTGTTTGCGGAGGTGAATGGTGATGTTGTTCACTGGGTTTTCCGAGATGGTGAAGTAGAAAAAGGACAAGTGGATGGCCTAACCATTGGCAAATTCATAAGTACAAAAGGAGTTGGAAATAACAACAGAGAAGATATAACAAATCACTACAAGTATGGAGATGGTAAGCATAACTCTTACGGATCGAGAATACAACATTTCTATTAGTTCTGTGGTGTTGACTTTGGGAACCTCTCCTGTTTTATTTCGTAGGATCTGCCCAGGAGAGGGCTGTGTTTGAAAAAGCTGTAGATAAATTAAAGTCCAAAAAGCCATCTATGGATAAAGACTCGGTTGTTGCACTAGATTTTAATACGTCCTTAAAGTTGGCACAGTCCCCTCTGATTGGACAGACGATTATTCTTCTGTATCGTATTCATAATAAAAGCATTGAACACAAAAGTTTTTCTATATCTGTCAGTGCTCAAGAGATGATGTATAATGGAACAGCTTTGGAGCAATTCTGGGTTGAAACCTTTGAGATTGATGTCCGTGCAGGCCGAGGTAAGGGAAGTACAGATGTGTGTATTATCATAAAAATGCCTCCACAGGCCACAGAATCAATGGTCTGATTTATCTATTCAACATTGACTACTGTTTTTGCTTTTGAGTATTACCAACTAGAGATGAGCGAGCACCCAGATGCTCGGGTCCGCGTTTTTCGAGTCGAGCTTTTCGTAAAGTTCGAGAGCTCTACTCGAGTAACGAACCCCATTGGCTACAATGGGAGACTCGAGCATTTTTGTATGTATGTTTTTACGTCATACACATTGCCACAAACTTTATTCTTTGTATCAGTAGGATTATAGTGTTACCAAATGTATACAGTTTTTTTCTTGCTGTATTAACAAAAAAAATTCTGTTGTCATCTTCTGACATCATAACTTTTTACATTTTTCATCAATAGGGTTGTGTGAAGACTTGTTTTTGCTTGACAATCTGTAGCTTCTATTTCTACCCTTTTGGGGTGCATGTGACGTTTTGATTGCTTTTTATTTAATTTTACCTTGGGGACAGGATGGCTAAAAAAGCCCATTTCTGGCTTTGTGTATTTTTTCTGATGGCACTCACTATGTAGGACAAATAATGTATTATTTGGATAGATTCGACTTTTACAGATACGACGATACCCCATATGCTTGTTTTGGGGGTTTTATTATATTTTAAAATAAGGAAAAACAATTTTTAAAGCTTTTACTTTTTTCTTTTATCTTTTTTCACTCATTTTGATTTTTTTGTCTACTTAGGTAAAGCGCTGCGGAATAAGTTGGCGCTATACAAATAAAGATTATTATTATTATTACATGGGGGACTTGAATTGCAGATCACTTTAAGGGCTCAGTCACACAGGCGCATCGGCACCTGTGTACGGGTGCCGATGCGCCTGTGTGACTGAGTCCTTACTGCAGGAAGAAGACGGCCGTACTTCAAGATGGACGACTCCCCGCAGCGCTGAAGAAAGAACACTTGACCGGCAATGAAGCCAGTCACATGTGCTTTCTCCCGGCGCCACAGAGAGACGTCCGTCTTGAGGTACGGCAGTCTTCCTCCTGCAGTAACACGGGCGCCGATGCACCCATGTGACTGAGCCCTAATACTTATACAATGCACTGCAATACTTTAGTATTGCATTAGTTTATATTTTTGTAGGCAGTCTATTAAGATATGGCAGCTTGGAAATAAAGGCCCCAGGCTGCCATGACACCTGAACATAGGTGCAGAATAGAAAAATGTAGTTTATCAGATGGTGCATTCTTGGCTTCTTTTTCTGTGAGTTGTTTCAGAATAGAAAAATGGGTGGTTTGGCGCAGTTCTTCAGAGACAGTCAGATTACTAGAACAATTAGGTTAAACTTCTCCTTTATTGGTTATCCAGACAACCAGCATTAAAATACGTGTTTGAGGGCAAGACCCCTTCATTGGTTCAACTGGATTACATACAGTCAAGTACATACAGTCAAGGTCCTAACTACTGGGAAAGAATCCAGGGATGTTAGTGGAGGGCACAGTGGTCAGCAATGGAAAAGTATGTTAATGCTGGGTTGTCTAAATCACCAATAAAGGAGAAGTTGAACCTAATTTTTCTAGTAATTTGATTGCCTCTGGACAGCTGCTTCGAGACACCAATTTTTTGTCTCTCTATGACACTTGAAGGGCACCCTGCGATTTCATTGTGCGGGGCTATTAGGAAGACAGAGGGAGCCCCTTCCCTATATTAGGCCCCAGGCTCTATCACTCTTATTGTAAAAACTGCTAGTGCGTAGGGAGCTAAAACGTTTTCTGAATATACAGTAAGTGGTTAAAAAATGTGAAAGTTTTTAGTTTTTTTTTACTGTACAGTAGATATACAGCATGTCCTGCAAGGATTTCCAAGATTCTAAAGTATGATCTTTGTCATTTTGGAAACCTTTAGATGTCCTTATCATTTATGTCACAGTTTTGAAGAATATTATGCTTTTTAAAAAAGTTTTTAATAGATGTAACAAAGCTTTTCAATGAAACAATGTCCCCCGATGCTTATAAGTTCTACAAACGACCTTGGCACAATGTTATAAAAGTCTTCACCCACTTGTAATTATTTTGTAAAACAAAGTTTGTGTCTAATCAAAGTAAAGAATATGTAAATGGGCCATCATTTCAGCAGAAATAGACAGCAGATGGCGCTCTGTCACCTTCTCTGATCTAAGAACATTGTTGAGGATTAATTATGTTAATTACTAGTCTGTAGGCGCCATACATTATAGTACTGTAGAGCACTATATTATGGTTATCTTGATACATGTACAAAACGTACAATATCAGTAAGGCCGTGTTCAGATTTACATTCGAGGCTTCGGTCAAGGCATCCATCGTAAATACCATAAAAAATACTGCAGATACTGTACTATTTTTTCAAGTAAAATGACGGAAATTAGACAAAACCCATTACAGTCAAAAAGTTCCATCAGATGCCCCAGGCTTCCGTCATTTGCCAAATCCAGTGTGACGTTTTTTCCATTCTTCTGTTCCATGACGCAATAGAAGAACGGAAATTTAAAGCGGAAATGTGAACAAAGCCTGATTAAGAAGTAATATGGCAAAAAGCAAGGGCGTAGCATGAAGACCCTGGGTTCCAATGTAAATTCTGCAAAAAAAAAAACCTACCTCCCATCTGCCATTTATAATAGTGCAATAAATGTATTGAGATGTGCATGCCTCATAATAAATCGGGCACATCTCAGGCTGCCCATATGCCAGGAAATGAAATCGGCACCTGCCATAAGCAGACATAGCTTTATTTAGCTTTTTTCTTCATATTCTGCTGTAAAAATGTATAAATCCAGTGGTGCCTCCAGCTCCCCACACTAAACCGTGCCTCCTTTTGAAATGTGGCAAGAAAAAAGTTGAGAAAAAGTTACACATTTCAGTACACATATGATGTGTGTTAAAATTTGTAACATTTTTACGCCAGAAAGCTGGTGTAACTCACAACTCACTCAGATGAATTCCCAAATAGTGTTTTACGCTATCTTTACATGTACTTATTTTTCTAATTCTAGATATACAGTCCAGTTTTCAGATTCATGCTTCTCATTACCAGCCGTTTGTGCGCCCTGGTAATAACATCCGAGTCACTGCACTGACCACAGATCTAAAAAACAAGAAGTTAAAATTGGCATCTAAGAACATCGTATTTGAGGCTCCTGAAATAACTATAGAGGTAAAGGCTGACACAAAGGAGTAAGCATGGTGAATGGATGACATACTGTGCACATGATGCATGCATATATCTGAGTGTGTGTATATCTTCCTTAATTGCATATATATTGTTTATGTATACCCTGTCTCCCCGAAAATAAGATCTACTCTAAAAATAAACCTTACCCTGATTTTCAGATGTATGGGAACTTGAAATTTAAGCCCTACCCTGAAAATAAGCCCCAGCTACACTACATAAACAAAAAAACAATACATTACCTAGCAGGCTCATCCAGGTCCTTCCCACTGGTCTCCGCTGCTCCGGCACACTTGCTTGCATTCCCCAGCTGCCGACATAAGATCACTTATTGGTAATGGGGTTTGTAAACCCCACCTCCAAGAGACAATGGCTCTGATTGGTTCTCGAGCGCCATGGTTGAGCCAATCAATGTAGTGCTCGATGAACCAATGCGATGGCTGTGATTGGTTCTTGGAGTGCTGCACTGATTGGCTGAGCCAAGGCACTCGAGAAACAATCACAGCCATCACATTGGTTCTTCAAGCATTGAATTGATTGGGCATTGATTGGCTGAGTTGCGGCACAATCAGAGCCATTGCTTCCTGGAGTTGGGGTTTCCGGACTTTTTTACCAGGAAACGATCTTCTGTCGGTGGCTGAGGACTGCAAACAAGTGTGCCGTAACGCCGGACAGCAGCAGAAGGCACCCGACCGTGCCTGCTAGAAAAGTAAAATAAGACTTACCCCGAAAATAAGACCCAGTGCCTCTTTTGGGGCCAAAAATAATATAACACAGGGTCTTATTTTCAGAGAAACACAGTACACACACCACACGTTTATATTATTATACATGAATGTGCTTATTTGCATCTTTGCAAGCATAACATGGAAAGTATAGATCTGGATATTGGTACATGTATATGTGAAGTTTTACATTTATCTTTACAGTGGGTCCAGAAAGCCTTCAGACACTTTCACTTTTACTTTTTAACATTTTGTTATGTTGTGGCTTTGTGGAAATTAATTTAAAAAAGAATCATTCTGTACTCAACAGCCCATAATGACAAAGTGAAAACCTTATATTAGAATATTTTGTCCTTTTTAATGAAAAACTAACATATTTTGTATTCAGATTTTTTGGTATGACAATTGAAATTAAGGTCTGGGGACCTCTCATTTCTCTTAATCATCTTTGAGATGTTTCCACGCCTTGATTAGAGTCTGTCTGTGGTAAATTCAGTTAATTGGACATCATTTTAGAAGACACACTCCTGTCTATTAGAGATGAGCGAGCGTACTCGGAAAAGCACTACTCGCTCAAGTAATTTGCTTTATCCGAGTATCGCTGTGCTCGTCCCTGAAGATTCGGGTGCCGGCACGGAGCGGGGAGCTGCAGGGGAGAGCGGGGAGGAACGGAGGGGAGATCTTTCTCTCCCTCTCTCCCGCCCGCTCTCCCCTGCTCCCCGCTGCGACTCACCTGTCAGCCGCAGCGGCACCCGAATCTTCAGGGACGAGCACAGTGATACTCGGATAAAGCAAATTACTCGAGCGAGTAGTATTTTTCCGAGTACGCTCGCTCATCTCTACTGTCTATATAAAGTCTTACAGCTCACAATGCATATCAGAGCCAAAACCAAGCCATGAGGAGGAAAGAACTGCCTGAAGAGCTCAGAGACAGAATTGTGTGGAAGCACAGATTTGGAGAGGGTTACAAAAAATTACTGCTGCTCTAAAAATGGGAGAAGTTTGGAACAACCAAGACTCTTCCTAGAGCTGCCAACTCACCAAACTTAGTATTTAGGATTGTTCCCAGCAAGAGAAACCACGTAATCTTGTAGATATGATACCTTTTAATGGCTAAAAAAAATACATGATGTAATAATAGCGAGCTTGCAAACCAACGCAGGGTTCTTCTTCAGGCTTATGGATTGGATCTGAAGAGGCATGAGTATTTATACACACTTATAACATACATACTTATGACAAGGCACAGATATGGATGTGATTGGTTGGCACTTAAAAGGAATTCTGCAACAGCAAACAAACTTTTTTTGTCTAGGCACTTATAGCGGAGTGAAAGTTTTATGGTCCCTAAATTACTGTTGGGGGGTGGGGGAGGTCGGCAGGCTAGAATTGCTACAAGAGGTACACAAAGATTTTTAGCTAAACACTGATAAGGGAGTGAAAGTTTATGGTCCCTGAATTACTGTTGATGGGGGTCTTATCTGAGCAATAAATGTCTCACACTTCCCATTTACGCATAAATCCTGGGGAATAATTTAACCCAGTATTCAGCGTGTCAAAGGTTGTTATCAATTTATATTCCCAAATTCTTCTGTGGTTTTGTGACTTGAAACCACCCTTCAATACCAAAACTCTCATATCTCCTATGTCATGTCCGTGGTTAGAGAAGTGCTCGGCCACAGGCAATTCTCTCTTTCTGTGTTTAATCGTGTGGTGATGAGACCTCATCCTGGCTTTCAGTTTCTGTCCTGTTTCTCCAACATAAAGACCCCCAACAGGACATTTACTGCACATGATCAGGTACACAACATTGGACGTGGAACATGTGAATGTCCCCGGGATCTTATAGTCCTGCTGTGTGTTGGGGATCTGTATCCTGTCCGCAGTCAGTATATGTGAGCAGGTCTTACAGCTCCTTACATTACAGGGATAAGTTCCTTTTTGTGTGTCAGAGGTTAATGCACTCCTGATTATAAAGTTCCTCAAGTTAGGAGGTTGCCTGTAACACAGAAGCGGAGGGTCCGGGAATATGGTTTTCAGACGGTCATCCTTGTGCAGGGTATGGTGGAGTTTTCTTGCGGTTTTCCTTAGTACCTCTAGTTGCTGATTGTAGGTCACTACTAGAGGCACACAATTGCTTCTTTCCTTCTCCTTGTATTGGAGTAGTTGATTCCTGGGTATCCTGGTGGCTCAGTTGATTTGGTCATCAATTGAGGTGGGATGGTAGCCCTGATTTATAAATGTTCTTTTAAGATGGTACAAATGTTCCTCTCTGTCTGCTGGATTGGAGCAGATCCGGTTATACCTGATGGCCTGGCTGTAGACAATGGACTTTTTGATGTGTTTAGGATGGAAACTGTCCCATCTGAGGTATGTAGGCCGATCAATCGGTTTTTGGTACAGGGATGTCTGTATTAAGTTGTATAAAATCTTTATGGTGGTGTCCAAAAAGTTGATTACTGTATGCGAGTAGCTTAATGTCAGTTTTATGGTGGGATGGAATGCATTAAATCTTTCATGGAATTTTATTAATTCTTGTTTGGTGTGGGTCCAGATGATCATGATGTCATCAATGTAGCGGAAGTAGCTACATTTAGCTAAAAATCTTTGTGCACCTCTTGTAGCATTTCTAGCCTGCTGACCTCTCCCCCCACCCCCCAAACAGTAATTTAGGGACCATAAAACTTTCACTCCGCTATCAGTGCCTAGACAAAAAAAAATTGTTTGCTGTTGCAGAATTCCTTTTAAGTGCCAACCAATCACATCCATATCTGTGCCTTGTCATAAGTATGTATGTTATAAGTTTTTATAAATATTCATGCCTCTTCAGATCCAATCCATAAGTCTGAAGAAGAACCCTGCGTTGGTTTGCAAGCTCGCTATTATTACATCATGTATTTTTGTTAGCCATTAAAAGGTATCATATCTACAAGATTACTTGGTTTCTCTTGCTGGGAACAATCACATTTTGCTCTACTGGCTAACACCGTACCAGATCTTTGTTTTCATTATTAGTATTTAGGAAAAATGGCTTTGGTAAGACGGGTGACCAAGAACCCAATGGTCACTCTGGCTGAGTTCCAAAGATTTGTTGTAGAGATTGGTGAAACTTCTAGAAGGTCATTCATCACTGCAGTGCAAATTGATGAGGAAAAACTTGAATATTTTTTTTATTTTGTACAAGGCCACAACATAACAAAATGTGAAGAAAAGTGAAAGGGTCTCAAGACTTTCCTGACCGACTGTACATGATTTTTATATACAATGCACAGTTTTGATTCTAGTATGAGACAGAATTGGATCAAAAGGAAGGAGAAGATTAAAGGGGTTGTCCCGTGAAATCAAGTGGGGTTATACACTTCTGTATGGCCATATTAATGCACTTTGTTATATACATCGTGCATTAAATATGAGCAGTGGAATGGAAAGGGTTAAAAGAGAAAAAAAAAGGCTGGTCTTTAGGTGATTAATACTTTATAGGAACAGGTAATATGCTGTCTTACTTAGGACATCACCTTCTTATATTTCCAGAATAGATTCATGTTAAGAACTTGATGAACAATTAACATCTTTGGCAGTGGGGCGTGGAAGCTTTATCCACATTCCCGGGACAATGACTGTGAAGATTAGGAAATAGTTGTGGTTGTACATTGTGTGAACATTTATTGTAGAAGCACATTTATTACCATTCAAACTGTCATTCATAGGCTTTCGAGAAATTAGAACGACACTGTGCTATGGCTATAGTCACTCCTGTTAGAAATACAAACCGGGTTCTACCACATTTTAAACAGAGGAGACCAGGCCCCCTTCTGGTGCAGGTTCATGTCACCATATGATGTAAACTGTGCCAACCACTGATCAACTGATATTTAGGACTTCTCTTAATGAAAAGAGGTTCTAAAGCAGCTTCAGTGTGTATTTTACAATACTGTATTCCAGCTCAATCTCAAATGCTACAGACCAAAAACATAAGCTTGTTTCATATCTATCTATCCACCAATCAATCATGAACATAGTTGTTCTTCAAAAGAGGTTCTTTATCACCTGAGGTGTAAATTATAGGACTATTGTAAATTATAAAAACACCTGGCACCATTCGCTTCATTAAAAAAAACAAAACAATATGTGACTTCTCGTTGACTTATCAAAGGGTGGAGTTGTGGACTTCCTATAACAAGAACATCTTCTCCTGTAGGGCAATACATCTTGTTCTACTGCTCTGACAACTCAGTATTGGCGTAGGACCAATAACCTCATCACAACCAATCAGAAGTCTAATTTTTCTAGTACATTAGATCTGGTTGTTTGCCATTCGGTTCTATGATAACACTGCATTGGCACAGCAATGGGGTAGGAAATGTTCCAGATGGATAATTATACACTGAATGATCACTATATTAGGAACAGCTGGCATGTAACATCTTGTGATAAGAATCGCAGTACCATGTAAGAGCTGCGTCACAATCTACTCTCAAATAACCCGTGGACCTCTCCTAAGCAGCAGGAGGTAACATTTGGCAGTCATGGCTAACTCTGGTGACTTGAGTGACTGACCATGGGCGCCTTGTTGGTGCCTGGAGGTATAATGCTAGAATTTCTGAAACAATCACACTTATTGGTTGTTTCTGAATCATAGTATCAAGAATGTACCAAGACTGGCTGAACCATGGATACACATCCAACAGAAGATCACACAGCAGCATGCCACATTCGTTTGATCTTATAGGCGAATATTGGGTGGCACAAGTGTTATCTCAGCAACGACATGTCACAATGGACCAAGTGACCCAGTAGTACAACAGCAGGGTAATTAGATATGTTCACAATGACCATGTGTTGTACCTTGTGTTGACTGGGGCTTACTTACCATAGACCAACAAGCATGCCCCTGAAGGCTCCACATCATAACCAACCACATCATAACCAACAACTCCTCACATGGGCCCAGTAAAGACATCAATGGACTTGGACACATAGCAGAAGATTGTCTGTAGTGACAAGTCTGAAACTTACATATGGCTGGGACTGCATCATGTGTGCATCATCGGGGTTCAATGGGCTGGTGGTCGTGGTGTCATCGTTTACGATATGATTTCCTAGCATGACCTAGGACCAGTGGTTATCATAGCACAATCCTTGAATGGAATATGTTAGCTGACCATCTACACCCATATCTTAGGGAGTCTTCCCTGACCACAATGCCATCTTTCAACAGGGCAATAGCCTGTGTCAAGTAGCTCATATCAGTAGAAAGTGGTTGGAGGAACATGATAATGAATTCCCCACACTGCCTTGGCCTCCAAACTGACCGGATTGAACCCCCATTGAACATGTTTGGGATATGCTGGAAAAGGCTGTGAGATCTGCTCCTACTTATCCACAAAATGTACAGCAACTGACTGAGCTGCCGCAGCAGGCATCGGTCGAGTTCAGTATGGAGGATGTTCAACACTAGAGATGAGCGAGCGTACTCGTTTCGAGTAATTACTCGATCGAGCACCACGATTTTCGAGTACTTCCGTACTCGGGTGAAAAGATTCTGGGGGCGCCGGGGGGCGGGGGGAGGCGTGGCAGAGCGGGGGGTAGCAGCGGGGAACAGGGGGGAGCTCTCTCTCTCCCTCTCCTCCCCACTCCCCGCTGCAACCCCCCACTCACCCACGGCGCCCCCCGAATCTTTTCGCCTGAGTACGGAAGTACTCGAAAATCGCGGTGCTCGGGCGAAAAAGGGGCGTGGCCGAGTAGGCTCGCTCATCTCTATTCAACACCTGATGTAATCTGTTTGCCATGTTTGAAAGCTGTGTTAAAGTAATCACTTAATTTAGGTGATACTCAAGCAGTATATTAGCCTTATCAATCAGGTATGCCTAATAATTATTTGATGCATCAAGAAGAGTACAATGAGAAACACTCAGGTGATGTTTCTAAGGCTTTTTAAACTCTTCTGTTGTATTGTTGCAATGCAAGAGGTTATATAGCGTAATAACAACCCCCACAATAGTCAGTAAGTCAACAATTCAAAGTCTACAGCATGTGTGATGCTTCTATCTTAGTAAAACGTTCCAAAGGCTATTATGACCAAACTGCATTGCCAAGCGTCTGAGACCCTGTTAGTAAAATTTAACAACGTGTCTTTTGCACACATCCTTTTTCTATGCACATGGCAAAAATATTATGCATACAACACTACTGCGTAAAATATAAATCAATTATTTCACAATATAATTCAATGCTTTCATAGCCGTAATTACTCAAAACCGTGGACCAAGCGATTATCGACTAGGTGCTCCTAATGCAGTAATCATTCAGTGTATAACAAGTATTCTTATTTTTACCATCAATAAGAAATGTTATTAATGTTATAAAAATGTAGAAGAAATGTCCTCATTCAGACGGGATGGTTAAAGCATGTCACTATTGAAGAGTCAACTGTAATTATAAATTAATTAAAACAATACTAGTAAGTAATAAGTTCTCTAGTCTATGAAGACAATATACATTTACCATACTGCCCCATGATGTTCTTGATTTAGTGACGAGGCTAAATATTACAGCATAACCTTTTCTGATGCAGTTTTAGGAGGACCTGTCGATCTTATCACCAGAAAAGTGTCCAGACTCTGGAATCTCATAATGAAGTTTATCTAATTATCTTTCCCTAAATTCCATAGCCACATAATTAATTTACAGCTTAAATAAGGTTACTAGGTCATTAAAATCTAGCAGCAATTTTGTCTATTTTTGATAAGGTCACTTTAACTCCTTATTAAGGGTGCCTTCACACGAGCGTGTTTATGTGCATGCATATGCGCTCACAAAAACATGCGTCTATTACAACCACTGCATTCCCTATGGTGTGTTCACATGTCTGTGTTTTATAGGCATGCACCTGTAAAGATAAGACATGCCTGCACCCCATGGGGAATGTACGCATTGCCTTCAGTGGAACCTGCCGGCACCACTGAAGTGATTTTCAGGAATTAAAATCTCCGCCTGCTGAAACAGCTGCTTCTGATTGGCTGAGGTACTCAGCCAATCACAGACAGCTCTCGCCTGTCATTCATTGAATTGAATTGAAAATTGATTTGTGTGGACATTGGCCACAGTGAGTAGGTGTGTTTTGGCCCTGTGTGGGCTAATGCTCATAGGCCAGTGCTGTGGGCTTGCCCCTCTGGCTAAAATTCCCAGACAACCTCTGTATATGTATTATTTATAACTACGGTATATGAGTGATGTACAGAGTGATATAAATATTTCAGGTTGCTTTACCATTCACTTTAGATTACATCCATACTAATGTTCTTTTTGATATATTACATCATATGTTTGTTCCCCAGATCAAATACTATAATGCACTCTCCATGGGATAGAATCCATTAGCAAGTTACCCATTGCTGTTTATTATAGGCTGCAAGGGCAATACAGACTAAAAACTGTCATTAAAGGCTATAAGAACCTTTGTGCATTACAAATCAACACACACACATATCTTACTAAGTCCATGCAGAAAAAAATGATGCACTTATCTTTTTTATTTGCATTGAGTTTTCCTTCACATGCATTTAGAAAGCCTCATATTTTGCTTACAGGTTGTCGCATTCAAGTTTCTGGCTGGGGTTTTTTCTCAGCACTGATCATCTGCTCTCTCTTTTTGAGCATTGCAAGACCAATCTGGAATATCTATCTTGTATACATGAGCTATAGATGGCAATCTAGGGTCATGTACTGAAAGTGTTGCTTATATTGTCTTAGAGAACTACAAAATAGTAAATAAATAAAAAGATAATGACATTTTTTTTGTTATCACTTTAGCTTCTTGGTACTCCACAACTCAACCATCCTCTTACTGTCTTGTTATCCATCGCCAACCCACTCAATGAGATCCTGAATAACTGTGTGGTAACTGCAGAGGGCACAGGTCTCTTCCCTAATGGCTCTGCCAGAGTACAGTAAGTATTTTCTTCTCAACGGAATATTTGTTAGTTTTAAACTTGTATCTCAAAAATAGACTGAAGTGCAAATCCCTATAAACCTTTTTAGGTCTCAAGCTATTTTCAGATATCAAAGGTAATACTGAGCCATAACAATAATTAAAAGAAAAGAAAGCCTATGAAAGTTATGACTGTAAGTCTTTCTTCACATTGCCATTAGTTCTTTTCTGTCAGGTTTCAATTCATCATTGATGGGCAAGGTAGGTACAATGCTCTACTATTCTACCTAGTGAAAAGATGGGAAAACTGACAGACCCATTACAAATCAATTGGACCCATGAGGATCCTTTAGGAAAACAGATATATACCCTAGTGTAAACTGTGTGCCATCCAGTAGGTATAAAAACACAGCTGCATACTGTATTCTCCAAAGGTTTGGAAACACCTCATGTTTTAGACAGCAAATCACTCATCAGAAACATATCTGAGAAGTTCTCCACCAAGAATGGAAACGTATCCCAAACAAAAAACGTAAAAGCTGAACCACCGTATTCAGAGACGTAACTTGAAGCTCCTGGGCCCCAATGTAAAATCTGCAACAGGGCCCCAACTGTAATCCTTCATTCATAGTACTGGGCTCTCTATATGGAAAAGAGGGGCCTTATGGGCCACCTAAGGCTCCGTCGCCCAGGTGCAAGCGCATCCCCTGCATCCACTATAGTTATGACCCTGACCGTATTCTTTGAGGAGACTAACTTGAAGTTACTTCCAGATTCCAAGTGTCAGTCAGAAGATTGAACTTTTTTTCTTTTAATTTATTTAATAAACACGTATAGCCTAAAGTGGTTATGTTTTTGACTATTATACCCAATCCTACATTTTAAGGGATGTTTCAAAACTTCTGCACGGTACTATACAATACAGGATTGTCATTCAGAGATCTTAGGGAAAGCTGATAATGAGGGTAATTTTTTATATTTCCCTTTAAAGAAGTGGGTAATCATTTATACTGTTGGGTGTTTATTTTTTCAAATGAAGCTGGTTCAGCTATCAGCCGAAACTCCTGGCGAACAGCTGATATTGCCAGGGAAGTTTGTAGCTGGCCATATATATATTCTCTTGCAGCAGCCAATGAAGGAGAAATTCACCATTACACATTAATAATCGATCATATAACATCTGAACAGGCCAGGTCTGTTTGAGCAAAAAAGGTTCTTATTAGCAGCTGTCTGCTCTGGCTAATAGGTGGGAATCCAAACTGGGGTGAGCCCTACCCCTCTATGATGTCCATATGTACTAATAATAGAGTTTACAGAAAGGGGATTTCGTTTGGATGTAAAGTCTATGAGGGCAGGACAGATTCCCTCAAGGACAGCTGCATAGATAATGAGGTACAACAGATAGGGGTGTACTTTCTTTCAACTTTTTACTGCAGCAACTCAACAAGTTGGACGTAAACTGACCAACATAGGGAAGGAGTTTAGAACCCGCATCAGCCACTAAGGGACAGTTGCCCAATAGAAACAATACTCGACACTGTATGGACAGTCTCCTATTGCAAACAGTCTTTAATGCATACAAGAAGAAATTCCTCTCCAAAAGGTAAGGCATAATACTCGCGATACAACAGGTTCTATATGGCAGTGGTCCTCAGGGTGATGCCCAACACAATCTTTCCCTCATTAGCTTGATGTAGTTCCTTAGCACCCAGTCTGTGACCACTCTCTGTCCCCACTGTCTTAGATATGCCCTCTCCGAAATTTCGTAGACTCACTTTCAGTCAATCTTCTGTTTGAACCAATTTGCTGCAACACTCATGCAAGGGGAAGGTATTTGTAGGAAGAGTGTAGGCCCAATGATGACTCTGGCACCAGCCAACCTTCTTGGGCTTAAGTGTCTCACACCCTAGTCACAGTTTTCTTTGTGTCTCGACCAACTGTCTACACTTCTTGTCGACAAACTCAACACAGAATTACCTTTATCAGTGACAAGCTATCCCTCTATATAGACTAGCCACAGGTCGATGTGAGAAAGGCAACATAACTAAAGCATTGGTTAGGACACGGTCACCATCGCACTCCTGAGAGCCATTGCACATAACAATACCATACAATAGGGTCTCAGTTGCATAACATAGCAACATGAAGAATACACAAAGTTAAAAACTTACATCTTTATCCAAACGCCTCCTATTAAACAGAAGAATACACAAAACAAAGCATGGAACACTTGCAATAGACATGACCGCACTCTCTTAACCAATGGGAGCTCCTCATATAGGGTGACAAATACTGTAACTTCAGTTTTGGAGATAGTATTTTTAAGCATAGACTGTATACTTTGACAATATATAACCATTAGTAACGACCAGAAATTTTAAAAATAACTTAGTATACAGTATATATTCTTTTATATGGTATCTTTAATGATCGACACTTTGTTCATTTCTTCTCTCTCCCTTGTACAGAATGGATCAGATATTTCCTGGTCGAAATGGCATTGTAAGGCTCTTCTGTGTGCCATTTAAGACAGGAAAACTGCAACTGGAGGTGAACTTTTCCTGCAACCAGCTGAAATACATCAAGGGTAGTTTAATTATCGAGGTCCCATGAATATGACCCAGACGTACACTGCATCTGCTTCCCAAGAAAGCCTGGCAACACCAATTTCAACCATACAACACGGGCACATTCACTGGTTAATTCTAGCAAATATGTATTTATCTTCCTTATATTTATACAAGCACTTTTTGTATGTGAATACATGTGAATTATATTACTGGAATCAATCTTTATTTGCCACGCAGCAGGAATAAATGAAGTTTAAATTACATTGGCGCTTTTTTACCTTTTTCATGAACAAGGCTACATGAGTCTGGACAGCCATCAATTACACGAGGAACACACATCGAGAAGCATCTGTGAAATCAGAAATGTATTGATATTGACACCTAGAGGGAAATATGGGGCTTATCTGCATAGACAAACAGCAAGAAATGAAGTCCAGCAGTGTAGGCCTCACTTTCGGCAAACATGAACTTTTAGTTTAGCAAACCTTTCACATGGGATGGAATATTCTGCAACAATGTTGTGGAATATGAATTCTGCACCAAAATCTGTACTTTTAACGGCATATTATGATGCAGAATTTTTAGATCTTTACCAAAATAAACACGTAGGCAGTGCAGAATTTGGGCTAAATATTTTGCAGGGCATATTTTGCAAAACTGTTGTCCGGTGTGAAAGTGTTGGGCCTTGTTTGCAATACACACTACTATTACAGGTAAACAAATGTATTTTTCAATTTGTGTTTCAAAAAGAGGAGGAGCAGCTAAGGGCTTATTCACACTAGCGTCTGGATGTAAGCTTAAGGCAAGGACCTCCAAAGTTGTATTTTCTGAAATACTACCTGTACCATGTGCCACATCAGAAAGGCAGCGGGAGATTAGAGAGGTAAACAAGTGGCTCAAGAGTTGGTGTAGGAAGGAGGGTTTTGAGTTTCTGGGCTGACTTAGCTTTGGGCAACAGGTTCTACCATAGAGACGGGCTGCATCTCAATGGGGAGGGTGCAGCTGTACTGGGGGAGAAGATGGCTAGAAGGTTGGAGGAGTCTTTAAACTGGGGACTCCTCGAACCTTGCCCTTCCCCCTTAAAATGGGGGGAAGGGCAACCAGAGAGAGAGAGAGAGAGAGAGAGTGAGGATGATAGTGTAGGTAGTAACCTAGGACTGAGTAATAGAAATGGGGGAAGGGGGGGGGGGGGAGCGGTGGGAAGGTTTAGTACAGTCAGAACTGGCAGAACCATAAATATGGATATACTTAATATAAAACTTCTAAACTACATAGTAACAGTATGTTAGGCTGAATGATGACAATGTCAATCTTGTTCAGTCTATTTCTGCCCCCCCCCTCCTTGTTGATGTAGAGGAAGGCAAAAAAGAGCAACGAAGCAGATGTCAATTTAGCTCATTTGGAGGAAAAAATTCCTTCCTGACTCCATAATGGCAGTCAGAATAATCCCTGGATTAACATTTGAATTCTACCTAACTCCAAGACCCGGATCAACAACCCTGCTGGTCATCTAATGTCTATAACCTGTAATATCATAACGCTCTAAAAAGACGTCTAGTCCCCTCTTAAACTCCTCTATCGATTTTGCCATCGCCACGTCCTCAGGTAGAAAGTTCCACAGTCTCACTGCTGTCACAGCAAAAAAAAACCTTCTGTGTTGGTGATGAAACCTGCATTCTTCTAGACGTAGAGAATGTCCTCTTGTTACCGTCACAGTCCTGGGTATAAACAGATTGAGGGAGAGATCCTCTTTTAACCCCTTGAGTGGCACGCCCGGAAATTTTCCGGGACGAGCTCCACTGCCCATAGCGATATAGCCCGGAAGATTTCCGGGCTATGTATTACTATGGGAGCTGCAGAGCACAATGCCACAAGCTGTAACATTGTGCTCTGCCTGCACAGTCCCACAGAGAACAAAACAAGGGCTTTGAAAAACCAGCAGAAGATATTGTCGCTATGCCGGCAACCTCCTGCTTCTAAGTCTCCTGCTTTGTTTATAGGTTGCCATAGAGACCATCGACTTGTCAGAAGCAAGCCGATGGTCTCTGTGGCAGGGAGAGCTCGTGCTTGGCTGTCAGAGGACAGTTAGATACTAGCTCTTACAGCAGAGATCAGAGAAAACCTCCGATCTCTGCTGTGTTAACCCTTTACATGCTGCAGTCTATGTAAAGACCTTCTATCAGGTCATTGATCAAGCTGTTGAACAGAATGGGGCTTAATACTAAACTCTATGGCACCCCACTAGCAACGGTGGTCCAATCAGAGTTTGAACCATTTATTACCACCCTCTGCTTTCTATCTCTGAGCCAGTTCTTTACCCAGATACACACGTTTTCGCCCAGGCTCTCTCGTTTTATATATCAGCCTATTATGTGGCACGGTGTCAAATACTTTAGAAAAATCCAGATATACAAGATTAATAGACTCTTCCAGGTTCAGCCTAGAACTTAATTCATTGTAGAAGCTGATCAGATTGATCTAACATGAGCAACCCCTAATGAACCCATGCTGATGAGGGGCTATACTGTTGTTTTCCTTGAGGTATTTTAGGATGGCGACTCTCAGAAACCCCTCGAATATTTTTCCAATAATTGAAGTGAGACTTACCGGCCTGTAATTACCAAGTTCTCTTTTAGACCCATTTTTGTATATTGGGACCACACTTGCAATGCGCCGATCTAGAGGTACAACCCCAGTCACAATGGTGTCGCTAAATATAAGAAATAGCGGTTTAGCTATTACATCATTTATTTCCCTTAGAACCCTTGGGTATATTCCATCAGGGCCCCGCGATTTATCGCTTTTAAGCCTTCTTAACCAGCACTGCGCTTCCTCCTGTGTTAGGCATACAATACTTAACACAGGGTTTATCTTATTCCCCTGCATCTCGTGTAGCATTTCTTTTTCATTCGTGAATACACTTGAGGAAAAACTATTTAATAGATTCGCCTTACCCCATTATCTTCTATGGTTTTTCCTGCATTATTTGTTAGTGGGCCAGTGCTCTCAGTGCAAATCCTTTTACCATTTATATAATTGAAGAATAGTTTAGGGTTATTTTTGCTCTCTTTAGCAATCAGTGTTTCTGCCTCCTCCTTGGCAACTTTGATCTTGTCCTTACATAATTAGTTTTTTTCCCTGTATGTTTTTAGCACTTCTTGACTGACTTTTTGTTTTAGTAATTAAAACGCTTTCTTTTTATTGCCTATTGTCCACCTTACAGTCTTGTTGAGCCACATTGGTTTCCTTCTACTTGTAGTTCTTTTATTTTTAAAGGGTATGAACTGCTCATATGAGGTAAGTAGGATGTTTGTAAACTTCTCCCATTTGTCATCTGTGCTGTTATTTTTGAGGACGTTGTCCCAACTTATGTTCCCAAGAGTATTTTTGAGCTGATCAAATTTTGCTTTACTGAAGCTAACTTTTTTTTGTCACTCCCTGATAAGGCTTCCTATTGAATAACAGCTGGATTTTAATTATATTGTGGTCACTATTTCCTAAGTGTCCCTCAATCTGCACCCCTATTATTCTGTCTGGTTTGTTAGTTAATAATAGGTCCAGAGTGGCCTTCCTTCTAGTTGGCTCTCGCATAAGTTGGGAAAGGTAGTTATCTTTAATTATTCTCAAAACTTATGACCTCTAATTTGTTCATTGGTGCCAATATGCACCATGACAGCGGGATCCTCACCAGCCTCTCCTAGTAATCTGTCAATCCGATCCATGATGCATCAAACTCAAGCACCAGAAAGACAACACACCATTCGACGATCCCGGTCTTTGTGGCATATTGCCCTGTCTGTCCCCCTTATAATTGAGTCTCTCATCACTATGACTTGTCCAGCGTGCCCTTCACTCCCCGTCCTCTCCTTACTGGGGCAGTCATCTCCCTGGCATTCAGAGGGCATGTCGTGCTGCAGCCATGCTGGCTCTGTAATGGCACCCCCCTCATGTGCCAACTTTGCATACTTGTTGGGGTGTGTCATTTCAGGACTAGCCTCCCTGGTTCTCTTTGCTCTACCCCTTCTAACTGTCACACAGCTAGCTGCCTGCTCCCCCCTGCTCTTCCGAACTACTGTCCATCCCCACCTCTACCCCAGGGAGTGCCTGCTCAGTGAGCAGCAAACTCCTTGTCATGTTGTCAATGGCTCTCAGTCACAGTTGCTTTGAGAGCCAGGAGGAGAGCAGAGGTGAGCCTGCAAGGGGGCAGGGGGAAAGCAGATGGAGGGAGTTTAGCTGCCATGCTGCTAAACTTCCTCCCACCTCCGGACACTGCCATGGGCTCTCATAGGAGCCCATGCAGCAGCCAACATATTCAGGCCCAAAAGATAGTTCCAGGACTATCTTTTGGGCCTGACGTAAAAATGCCTGGCCAGGCCAATATAGCTTTAATGTCTCAGGAATACGGCCATGTGATCTGATGCATTGGAATCCATTGTATCAGATCACAGCGTATATCGGCCGGCCGTGAAAATGTCCGGCCAATATACGCTCTTGGGAATAAAGCCCAATACTGATAAATGTAAAGTTATGTGCATGGGCAGGGAAATACATGTCACCCTTACACACTCAGGCCTTAGTCACACGGGCGTTTTTTTGCGCGATTTGCGGATCGCATGACGGATGCGCATCCGCAAATCGCGTGACCGATGCCGAAAAATCGCCCGAAAATCTGCTCCTAGCCGCGTTTCATTAGAAACGGGCTGGAGCTGTCCAGCGCATTGCATTCAATGGAGCCGGCAATACATGAATTCATGAATGGGTGTGAGTGAGACCTGCCTCTGATTGGCTCAGCGCTGAGCCAATCAGGGGCAGCTTTGAGTCACACCCCCTTCACTGCCAGGACAAGGTAAGTATATATATTTTTTTTATTTTAACACATTTCTGGATGAATTGCAGGGAAGGGCTTATATATTTAAGCCCTTCCCGACAATTCATCCAGCGCTGTCCGGCAGCCCATTGCTTTCAATGGAGCCGGCTGTATTGCCGGCTCCATTGAATTCAATGGGCAAACATCGTTCTTCTCTGCCACAGCTGTTACAGCTGTGGCAGAGAAGAATGATTGGTCTTCTATATGATCTCAATGGGGTCGGCGCTGCTGCCGCCGGCCCCATTGAGCGCATATAGAGAAGAGAACAGGAATAACAGATCGCAGATAGGTGCGATCTGCGATTTCTGTTCTATAATTTATCGGACGAGCGCATAAAAAGCGGTCATGTGTCCGATACCATTGCAAAGCAATGGTTTTAAAAAATCGCCGGACGCATGCGCATGCGCAAATCGCGCAAAATCGCCCGTCTGACTGAGGCCTCAGGGCCTGTGGTGTTCTCCTGCCAGGCAATGACTACCAGTCTGTTTGTAGATAAATATCCTCCCTCTGCAAGAGGAAGCTAGTATCCCTTCACTCTAGGGTTTGTTGGTCTTGCATACCTGTACATGGGTTAAGTGTTTGAACAGGTGCTTGTCCAGGATTTGTGTATGTGGCCAGACATTAGGTGTGGATAGCCCTGTTATGTGTATATCGTGTGAACAGCATCATGTTCTGTTTGTCTGTGCTGATGGCTAGACATGAGGAGTGAAATGTCCTGTTCTATGTAGTTGTTCTGTCTTGCATGCTAGCCATAGTGTGTTGGTGTGTGACTTGTGTTCTGTGTGCCAGTCTGTTCTGGTTCCATGTATTATCCATTCAAGGATAGTCAGGACTGAGGTTTCAGCGCGGGGCCGCCTTTATCGAGGCGATTGCTCCACTTATAGGTAGGGTCCTGCCATTCTCCCTGCAGCTTGGGGTCAGTTGTCTTGCTAGTGAAGGGACCATGAGATATGAGGACCGTTGATCACTAGGCTTGTGGCTTAAGTGATTTAGCCAATTCACGAACTAATCTCTCATATTAATTATAGCTATTCGATCTGTTATGTGTGCTGGTATGCAAGGTGAGTGTTTGTTTCCTGTTGGCAGTCCCCATCTCCGGTAATGTTCATGTAGTTCTGGTGTTCACTTGCGCACACGAACATAACAGTAGACTCAGGTTTGGATGGAGTCTATAAGAACATACTGACTCTAACTACAGCTTTAAAGTATTAAATATTTTATAACAGATGTAGCAAAAATTAACTGGACACTTAACATGTTGAACTGTGGCACAAAACTTTTCCATTCCCTTAAAATAGCTTTTCAATGGCTTTCATACTGTTACGATAAAAACTTGTTGCAATAAGATGCCAGTGTTGGGTTAAATTTTGCTATGTTGGTAATAAACCTGACATTTCCATTTTACTATAGCAGCTTTGTTACTAAATTATTATACATCAGCCATTTACGAGGAAGTTAAAGTTGGAATAGGAGTATGGAAAAATAGAGGAGTCGGAAGTGCTAATAGCTAGTTACATGTAGTTTTCATTTCTTCCCCTGTATTAGAAACTGGAATCTGTGATTGTTCTCAGCAAGAGAAACCAAGCAATCTTGTAGATATGATACTGTTTAATGGCTAACAAAATACATGATGTCATTGCAAGCTTTCGAACATCCTCAGAGTTCTGCTTCAGGCTTAAATGAAATAGATCCAAAGAGGCATTTATACATATACACACATACTTAAGACAAGGCACAGACATGGATGTGATTAATTTGCACTTAAAAGAATACTACAACAGAAATACAAACATCTTTAAATAGTCACCGATCAAGATGTGAAGGTTTTATGGTCCCTGAATAACTCTGTTAGGGGGTCAGCAGTGTTATCTGTGCTATAAATGTCTCATACTTCCCACTCACGCATGAACCATTTTGAGCAATTTAACCCTCTGTTGAAAGTGTCAAAAGTGTTCAAAAATATATATTCCCAAATTCTTCTGTGCCACTGTGATTTTAAATTGCCTTTCAGTATAATAACTTTTATATATTTTATGTCGTGTCCGTGACTGGAGAAGTGCCCCGCCACAGGTAATTCTGTCTTTAATTGTGTGGTGATCAGACCTCATCCTCGCTTTAAGTTTTTGTCCTGTTTCTCCATCTGCCATGAGCATGACCTCAAGTTCGTTACTTTATTAATCTTGTACTGAAGTCCAGAGCTGCATTTATAGTTCTGCTGGTTGCCATTGGTAACACTCAATACACATGTCAACTGACACTACAGCTACTGTAACAGCACATAATAACAGTCTGACAATCCCAAGAAAGCAATGTATCGCTACATTAATCACAGTGTCATGTAGCTCCTGTTCAGGCGTATCACTGCTGATACTTGTGGATTAGCCAAGATGCATACTTTGGATACTATGAAAGGTGTTGCGGTATGGGTAGAAAGTGGCTGCAGTGATTATGTCATATGCTTCCTGCTTCTATTTATACTCTTTCTTGGCACCGTACTGGATGCTTGATGGATTGATACAAGGAGTGTCTCACTGTGTAAGAATGACAGATTTCCTTTGAGGGAACAATAGGGCAGGTTTATCAATAGAGATGAGTCCTACCAATAAAACATTATTTTGAGTGATACCTGTGACATACATGTGTAAAATGTGTCAGGAACTAATGATGATTCGTTTGTTATCAACCTCCTCACATTCCATCAGCCATAACTTCTTATTGCTGCGGCATGCCGGTCTCAATGAAGAAGTGGTGCTGAGGTGACGTCACGACGGCAGCCTCAGCCCACATAACCATGCCTTCGACACATGCAATCTGTCATTTGGCGCTGGGTACCAATGAGTGTCTTCATCCAGACATTTGTGCTGCCTCCTTCTTGTCACTGCAGAAGGTCCTTGAGGTGTCGTCTGTTGGAATCCTCCCAGTGGGCTTGGTGTGTGATGCTCTCTTCTTTACAGCTCTGCTACAACATCTCCTGTGCTGTATGGACTGATTGGCTGACAGGAAGGTGTTTCCTCTTGCCAGCCAATCAGCCATAATGGAAGTGTATTAATTCCAGCCCCGCCTCTTTATAGGCGATGGTTATTTTTTTCTGAAATGTTTGGTAAGGCAGTAGATTCTTAAACACTAAGTACCTGCTGTGGTTATTTTATTCTGTGTGAGCTTATTTACATCTACCAAATACTCTGATATAAATATAAATATATATATATATATATATATATATCTTTCCATCTGCATTAAACATCTTCCTTATCCTCTATCTAGGCACAGGCTAGGCCCCCTATATTCCTAACGTGGGGCAATCACCCTGCTTCTAGGTCAGGTGGGCCCCCACCAGATTTGGTTATGAATAGCATTCCGATCCCCGTATTTCTGTTAATGTTATAAGCACTATCTTGTGTTCCCTGCATTTTTGTGATATGATATATGTCTATATTGATCCATTGTGGTTAGTAATTACGTCTTGGTCTGATGTGTTGGTGACCTTCATGAGCGACGTCATACTTGTACCCTGCACAAAGGAAACACTTTTAAGTCTATGTAGCTATTTTTTGTCCATCATTTCCGGGTAGCATTTCTTTTAATATATTGCATGTGAAATTTTTAGTATACAATTCAGTGTCACAACATACACAGAATATTGTATACAGTTTGGGGCACTTGTGTGTAAGGGTATCACTAAAGTAGAGTATGTGCAAAGGAGGGCAACCAAGGTAATTAAGGGAATGAGTGGATTGGAGCACCAAGACCGGTTACCAAACTTGAGGTTATTCAATTTGGGAAAAAAAAACTGTTTAGGGGAAAACTCTAATGTACAAATAGATGAATGAACAGTACCGACATTTGTGCAATGATCCTTTTTATACTGAGGTATATGATGACAGATGGATGTCCTCTATGTCTAGAAGGTTTCTCCATCGTTGTATATGAGGATTCTTTACTGTAAGAGCAATGAGACACTGGAACTCTCTGCCATATGATGTTGTGATCGTTGATTCATTCAACAAGTTCAAAAAGGGTCTTAATGTTTTTCTTGAAAGATACAAAATCATAGGTATGCCATAACAGGGATTATTACTAGATAGCCATGGAGGGCCTATACTAGTGTAAGGGGCAAAATACCACTGTGAGCATATATGTATATTCTGTTCTACTGTGGAAATATTCCTAACAAGACCTTCACCTGAATAACGCTGTTGATTGGCCAGAGCCTGAGCTTATAAAAACTGGACAGTTTCCCGCACTGATTTTTGATGCTGCAACCCCGGATCTAGCAAGAGGGACATGTGCTAAAGCAAGCGGGCAGGATGGAATGCCCAGCCAAACCCCGAATCTTTTCGCCCGATCAGCAGTTATTCGAAAAAAGCGATGCTCGATCGAGTAATTGCTCTAAACGAGCACGTTTGCTCATCTCTAGGCAGGACCTATCTTCCAACTTTTTTTTCGAACTCGCAGATAATTGCAAAGAGTTTGACTAGCCCCCAATAAAACAAACTGGTTAATACGCTAATATGCTCCATAGCAGTGAGCGTATTAGCGCATGTGCCGGTCTGTTTAAGCCCTTATTTTGTGTAAAGAGATTATGCCTTGAGCAACTTGCATATGCCTACTATAGGGCATGAAGTTGTTACTTATGAGATTTACCAGAGACTGTTTAAAATTGCCATAGGCGCATTAGAGGAGCCATCAAGTCAATTCTGAAATTAGTGTGTTACTATCATGGCCGGCATGAACTTTATATGACTGTGAGCACGTGAGGGTATGTACTTATTATCTCTGCTACTGTGCAATTTGTTTTCATAGTGATTAATTTCTCAGAGACTCCTGATCACTCCAGTATGATTTCTGAGAATCCTGATTGAATATCTCTTCTGGGTATTTAGACAACCTAGAAAAGTCAAACCACTGTTTAGGTAATGAAAAATCTGAGTAAATGAGCTTAGCAATAGGCATGTAATGGGTGTATATCATCTCTATGGTATGATCAATAGTGCCATCAACACCTAACAGAGCTGAGCAAATTTGTGCACTTGAGGAGTCCTGTTATGGCTGATGGTCATGGCCCATTGCATCCCCTACTTCATCCTGCCATCAGTCGTAGGCAGCACTGTGGTCTCATGTTCTCTGTGGCAGACACGGCATCTACTGGTAGGGTCCTGGTCATAGAGTAAGAATGGGCGGCTAGCCTGCCTCTTAAAGCTCTAGCGCATGCACACAACTTTTCTATCCCTGCTAGCAGGTGGCTGAGCAATTGGGCAGAGGTGTTATTTTGTCCTGTTTCTTGGTTTAGATCTGTTCTAACTCCTTCTGTTGCTTGCCCTGACCCTTGGCCTGATTCATTGTTATGCAAGGATTCCACATACCATGACCTCTGCTCTGTTCTACAACCACATCTGTGTCTGCTGTACCTACAGTAAGACAGTAAGGCAGAATAATGCTTAATCAGTGGGTATAAAACCCCTCCCGCCCTTGTTGATCCAGGGGGAGGTAAAGAAAAATCCAATGAGGCAGAAGCCAATTAGGACTTTTGGGAGAAAAAAATCCTTCCCAACTGCATAATGGCAGCTAGAATAAGTCCTGGATCAACGTGTGAAAATTCATACCTGACTCCAAGGCCCGGATCAACAACCCTGCTGGTTATTTAATGTCTATATCCTGTAATATCATAGCACTTTAGAAAGGCATCTAGTCCCCTCTTAAACTGCTCTATTGATTTTTCCATCACCACGTCCTCAGGCAGAGAGTTTCACAGTCTCACTGCTCTTACAGTAAAGAACACCCTTCTATGTTGGTGATAAAATCTTCTTTTCTCTAATCATAGAAGATGCCCTAAATTCATGAATGGGTGAGTGCTGACTCTGATTGATTGAGCGCAGGGACCAATCAGAGGCAGCTCTCAGCTGTCATTCAATAGCTGAGAGCTGCCTATGATTGGTCACAGTGCTCAGTCAATCAGAGGCAGCCCATTCAGCAGGCGGGGATTTTAAATCCACGCCTGCTGAATACTACTGAGAGCAGTACAGGGAGAAGAGTCGGCTGGACGCGGCTGAGCCCCGGCAGCTGCAGAGAGGTGAGTATAAATTTTTTTTTATGTTTACACATTTTTGGATTGTTTTCAGGGAAGGGCTTATATTTTAAGCCCTTCCCCGAAAATTACTACAGCGGTTGCCGGCAGCCCATTGCTTTTAATGGAGCTGGCAATTCAATGGGAGAACATTGCGCTCCTCTGTGACAGCTGTGACACAGCTGTGGCAGAGGATAGCGGGCAGCGCTCTTTTTGAGCAACAAAACACCTGTGTGACCGAGCCCTTTTGTGCGGATAAGCACTGCCAGCAGCGTTTCTTTCCACCGTACCGCCTGCTTAGGTCATGCAAATTTTTCAACACATCAGTTATGCGTTTAAAAATTCGCATGTACAAACGCCCGTGTGACTGAGCCCTCAAGTGAAACGTGAATTCTGGCAATGATTCAGAAAAAAGCCACCTCGTCACAATCAAATTTGTTGCCCATGTTAAATGCATGCCACCCCATGCACCTCAGAGGCCATAAAACTGTAAACGAGATATCCAACAATACACTGTAGCAGAAATTGAAACTTAGGCTGCCTGCAGATGGGCGGAAATTCTGCGGCGGGATTTCCCCTCAAGATTTTCACCGCTGGAAGCCTGCATAGGATTGCGTTAACAAACGCAATCCTATGCAGACGGCCGCGGTTTGGCCATGTGAAATCTCGCGCGGCAAACAAACTGCGGCATGTTCTCACCCATCACTCACCAGCCGCCGGCTCCGGTCTGCGCCAGCTGCCTAGCAGCCGGCACATGAAAGATCCGGAGCTGCGGGGTGTGGGTGAGTACGGGCTGCTCCCTGCAGGCGCTCGGGTCGGGTCCCGTGGCGAGAATTCTCGCTGCCGGATCCGACCCGGCTGTCTGCAGGCGGCCATACTGGTATTACATAAAAAAACATTAAACTTTCCTCTCTACAGTGATGTCTGGAATGTGTGCCTGTCTTTTATAGTTTGTTTGGAATTAAATCCCAAAGTCTGCTCCTCCTTTTTAAATAACCCTGTGTATCTAGAATATATATATATATATACATACACACACACATAAATATATATAAATATATATATATATATATATATATATATATACACCCCGTAGGTCTGGAAAATCTTCAGACCTTTTCACCTCTTTTTTTACAATTTGTTATGTTATGTCCTTGTGCAAATAAAGAACAAATGTACTTTCCCCTGTCATTCTGCATTTAATATCCCATAATGACCTTTAGCAGTGATTACAGCTTCCAGTCTTCTTGGGTATGATGCCTCAGGGTTTGCACACCTGGATTTGGGTTTTGTCATGTTGGATGGGGGCTGGCTGTGGACAGCCATTTTCAGGTCTCCAGAAATGCTTAGTTTCAAGTCAGGGCTCAAGAACATTCACAGATTTGTCCCTAAACCCCAACTGTGTTGTCTTGACTGTATACCTATGGTTATTGTCTTGTTGGAAGATAAACCTTTTGCCCAGTCTGAGGTCCTTTGTGCTCTGGATCATGTTTTCATTAAGAATATCTCTGAACTTCGCTCCCACCACCATGCTTCACTGTAGGGATGGTATTGGGCAGATGATGAGCGGCGCCTGGTTTACTCCAGACATAATGCTTAGAATTGAGGCCAAAATTCAATCTTGGTTTCATCAGACCAGATAATCTTGTTTCTCAAGTCTGAGAGTCCTTTAAGTGCTTTATGATAAACTCTTGGCAGGCTTTCATGTGTATTTTACTGAGAAGAGACTTCTTTCTGGCCACTCTAGATAGGTGGATTGGGTTCTTGGTCACCTCTCTTCCCAAAGCACTTCTCCCCCAATTACTTAGTTTGGTGGGTCTAAACGTCTTCTATTTAAGAATTATGGAGGTCACCGTGCTCTTGGGAGCTTTCAGTGCAGCAGAAATTGTACCCTTAAGGGCGCCCACCCACTGGCGTTTGCGATTTTCGTGCGTGAAAAACGCACGTTTTTCGCTGCGTTTTCGCGGCTTTTCCATTAATTTCCATTGACTTTCATGGGTGCATTAGGAGAAAAATAAGGACACATATGCAACTGACAGTTCCTATGTTAAAAAACGCAACGCAATGCAAAAAAAAAACGCCAGTGGACAGGAGTACATTCAATTCTAATTGCTCTTGAGAAAAAACGCAAAACGCAAAGAAAAAAAAATCGCCAGTGGGTGGGCGCCCTTATCCTGATCTGTGCCTCCACACAAGTTTGTTTCTGAGCTCAACAGGCAGTTCTTTCCTTATCATGGCTTGGTTTTGGTTCTGATATGCATTGTGAGCTGTAAGATCTTATTAAGACACTATTGTGTCTTTTAAAATTATGCCCAATTAACTAAATTTACCATAGGTAGACTCCAATCAAGATGTAGAAACATTTCAAACATGTTCAAGAGAAATGGGAAGCCCCAGAGGTTCATAGGTTCTTCATAGGTTCTTATTCAGTTATCATCTATAGGTTCTTTCCTCTGCTGTGCCACTCCCCTTCTTGCTAGGTGGTGCTTCCTGATGTAGGAAGCTCATCTTGCCTCAAAGATAAAGCTCCCCTGGAAAAATGGAAACCCTACTTATGGCATTGCTGCTGGTATGTTAAAAAAAGACGAGCCGGGAACCACAGAAGCATTGGCACTGAAACAGCATGAGATTTAATGTTAATCTGCAATACCCGAGCCAGACGCGCCAAATAAGGGAAGACCACGGGGGACTGTAAAATGGGTGTAACGGTTGGCTCTGTAATCTCTCCCAACAATGGCAGCAAGGTGCCTGCTCGGTCGCGCATACTTGACACGAGTCCTGGTAGCTTTTTGTAGTAAACGGGAAGTGCACGATTTACTGAAGCTTTTTAAGTAATTCACAGATTATAACAAAGGCAATCTTGAGCAGAGCAATTAATTCTACAGTATACAACACAGTGGCAAAACAGTTGTATTCTTGAATCTCTAGAGGTGGCACAGTAACAATTCCCACAGGCCTAGATATCTGTTGGGCTTACTGGAATGTTGGTGATGCAGTTTAAGATGAAGATTTTTCTGGTGGACCTTTTACCTATCCCTGGTTTTGATTTCATGGGTTTCGTGTATCTCACTGTTTAAGTGGACTGGGTCCCCGATTCTCTCCCCCTCACTGTTGTCAGGCTAGGGAGCCGATGGATCCTAGCTTCCCTGCTGGACAAAACGTGTGTTGAAGCTGCTCACTCTGCTGACCTCCTGCTACACGTCCTCCTCAGGTGACCTCCTAAGCAGACTCTCCTCCTAACTCCTCCTTCACTTGCTGTCTCCCTCCCACACTTTCTCTCCTCTCCTACCCTTCAGCATAGAAGCACACTGTGTAGTTTAACAATACATTACCAAAAATGTATTACCATTCCCAATTCCCTTCAAGTAAAGAACCTCGAGAAGTTTTAATTAACCACAGAAGTCATTTATATGTAACTATGTTACCATTCAGTCACCACTCTTACATAGGACCCCCCCCCCCCCAACTTTCACCCCTTTATTCTCTATTTACTTTTTGTTAAATAACTATATGGTTTAACACTCCCCCCCCCTTAACCCTTTTCTTACCCTCTGATATCTCCATCTCTGCAAGCTCATGGAGGCCTCCCTCTATGATGTCAGCCCCAGTATGGCCTTACTTTCTTAGTATTTTGCCCAGTGCCCTGGCTGTTTCACCACTGGTGACCACCATATGAACACCAGCCAACAGGGTAGCAACAGCCGGATAAAAATAACTGCAGAACACGGCACAGGAATCACTAATCTACTAGTCGGCCAGAGCTGTAAAATTAGTATTGTTTATTTCAATATTACCAGTTCAGACAGATAATATAATGTATGGGACATGGCAGGGTAGGGATTACATCTTCATTTCATGTACATTGTAGTGAAAATACACATTATACACACTTATTAGGACTATATTAGGTAACCATTAGCTTAATACGTGGTTTCCCAGACATAATTATCTAAATTGCTTTTATAGTTAAGCCTATGCTGAGTGATAAGTGTAAAGTATATAGTCAGTAATTCACGTAAACTGTAGCCAAACATATATTTAGACGGCATTAAAATTTGAGTTGAATGCAAAAAGGGAGTTCTCCACTCTCACGGGGATTATCTACGGTAATTCGTATCACTGTGTTGTTTGAAAAAAATTACAGATTAAAGTTCCTAAAGCCAACCAGCAGCTGGTGAAATGAAATGCATATGGCCAAGTACTACATGGGGTCAGTACCTTTCACTGAATCATGCAGCAGATCAGGTATGATTATGTAATGACCATGCTTGACAAAGCCCGTTTGGGGGCCAAAACGCGTTCCTGTATTCTTGGTACTTGATCTGCTCTGATCTGATTAAATACTTGAAAATCCTTTGGGGCCTAAAAGACACCATCCCAGTAGCGTGACCATTGGATTGCTGTGGCAAATCGTTGGTTTTAGCTTGGTTTTTAGACAAGCGATTGGCCAAAGCGATCATGCCACCCAGTTGTGAGCAGGGGACCAAATCTACATGGACCAAGCGGTGGGGAGAGTCAAAGGGGTCAGTATAGACTTTATCTTATTAACAATTTAGAAATACAATAAACTGATGGTGGTAAGTGCATGTACAGGCAGTAACATATTAATTAGTGTTACTGTCATAACTAACCCCTTAGATAGCTGCCATTTTTCAGGTTTTTGTTTTTTCATTCCCCCATTTCAAAAGCCATAGCTTTGTTTTTGAGTAGACACAGCCGTATGAGAGCTTGTTTTTTGTGGTCTGAGTTATATTTTTTAATTGCACTATTTAATTTACCATATAATGTATTGAACAATGTTTTTAAATTTTTAAGTGGAGTGAAGTAGAAAAAACAACAGTAATTACACCATTTTTTGGGGGGGTTTGTTTTTACAATGTTCATGGTGTGGCGTAAATGACGTGGTCCCTTTCTACCGTGCAGCAGTACAACTATGCCAATACCAAACTCATATGTTTGCTACTTTTAGAAGAAAAAAAAACTAAAAGAATTGCTTTTGGTCAACATATGCGGAGACCCACAACTTTTTCATTTTTCCACGGTTGGAGTTGTGTGAAGGCTTGTTGTTTTGCGGGGCAAGCTGTCATTTTTATTGCTACCATTTTCTAGTACATACAACTTTCTGATTACTTTTTATTCACTTTGTTTTGGAGGTGAAAAATACAGTTCTGGCATTGCAGATGATTTTTTATGGCATTCACTGCGCACAATAAATCTATATATGTAAAGACGAAAGCCTTCACTGACTGACTGACACCACTAATTCTAAAACTTCCCGATGTCGTAGAAACATGAAATTTGGCACAAACATAGATTATGTCCAAAATAGCAAAAGTTAATGGGTCCCAACTCGATTATTGAATTCTGAGCGCAAAAGAATTAGTGTCCAAATTTTACGTCCGTAATCTAATTCTCTCACTTCCCGGTGTCATAGAAACTTGAAATTTGGCACGAGCATAGATTATGTCATAAATAGGAAAAGCTAATGGGTCCCAACTCATTATTCAATTCTAAGCACAAAAGAATTAACAAAAAACTACCTTTTTAGTTTTAACGAGGAATTATTATTTCCTTTAAAAATTCAATTGTTTTTTAATTTGTTTTTCACAAATCTTTTTTATTTTATTTTTTATTTTATATAAAGGAAACGTCGCATGGTTACCTCTGCATGGTGTTTCCTGGGTAACGCAAAGAACCATGCAAAATGGTGAACATATTTTTTTCCTCAGTATCTCTAAAGTAACCCCGACTTCATAAGATTTTCCGTGTGAACACCAGATAAACGCCAGTACCAAAATAACTCTGGCGAAGCCGGGTATATCAGGTAATAGTGTATATTTTAATTAATATTTCCGACTTTTTCAGATGCGGAGATACCAATGACATTTTTCTTCATTGTTTATATTTTTACATAAAAATGTTTTGTTTTTTTAACTTTTACTTTCTTTTTAGAATTATTTTCCCTAAAAATGTTTAAATCCCCCCATGGTACGGATATTGAATTGTTTTTTGATGTGGAAATAATGCGGATTTTGGTGTGGATTTTCTGCAGTGGAATGTACTCTAACAGATCACATTTAAAAGGGAAAACATTTCTGTGGTTACTGTGCTTCAGTTTCCTGGTACCATATTAATTCTATATATTCACATCTTAAATCCACAGTTCTTATTCCCAAAGCAATTTGAGGATTTGAAGAATTCCAAACTTTTGAAAATAGGAAAACTAGACTTGGTTAAGTCTACTGTTGCATCAGGAGATCATCAATTTTTTTGGGGTGGGATTTCAACTGTAACCATTGGCAATTGTTAGAACAAAGTGGCAGTGGTGGTAGAACCCCACAGTGCTACTTTTGTCCCAAGTTGGCACTGTTCCACTTGCTTTGGTAGCCACATTATGGGTTAATTATTGTCAAAAAGTCAAGTCAAGCATAACTGAGAGAAGATGAAGTGGCATGGCATTGTTTAACCCCATTGTCACTTTATTCTAATTATCAGATCGGTAAACAGTGGTTGGGCTGCCACCAATCGATATTTTATGGAATATACTGGTCATCAATGTCTATGCTGAAACAACCTAGCATGGTGCGCCGCCCCAGCCATGCTCTGTTCATCTGTTCCCCAGTTATGACCTGTCAGTCCTTGCTTTATAGGCAGCCTCCCCTTAAGAAGGATGCCTAAGCAATTTGGTTCTTCCAGTTGTGTAAGTGTGTTGCAAGTGATTAGTGTGATTTCATTCTCCATTCCTGACCTTAACTTCGTTGTTGGACTTCTCCCTTTACTAGCTGCCTGCCCTGAGCTGGACTTTTTACCATACTGAAACTGTTCTGCCAGCCCTGACCTCTAGCCTGATCTATGTATTTTTGTGCGTATGCAATTCTCTTACGTTAAAAAAAGGGTGTCTTGGTATTTTTAACTTGTTTAGCAAGAAAATAAGAAAATCAAGATTAAAATTGAAAATTGAGAAGAAATTGAAAAAAATCGAGATGTTATTTTTCAGCCAAATCGCCCAGCCCTAGCTATAATAGAGTGAGCATTCAGCAGACAGACATTTTTCTGTTTCCATTGAAACAAAAGGATGCAAAATGTCTAGTAAATAGATTGTTCCCTCTTATTGGCTCTATTACACCTCTGGTCCAAGATGGCAACCTGTTTCTCTATGCTTTTGCACATTGGCTGTCTTGACTTCCATGTAGCTGTAGGGTGGGCCGTCAAAGTCAATTCCAATGGTGGACCCTAGTCTCCCCAGTCTGACCATGTGAATAGTTCTTTTCTTGACTTCACTACTGACAGTTTAATATATATGATTATGAATAAAAGCTGTAAAATGTTTGGTGTACTTATTTAAAGTTTGTAGGTTCTGCAATTTTGGGGTCTTTTTGCTGGAAGCCAGAGGATACCATCTATATTTAAACAACATGTTTAAAGCTTACAATTACCACTTCCACTTCTAAGGGGCCGTTCACACCAGCGTTTTCATTGCCACTTTACTGTTCCATTATGGGAACAGCAAAAATAAAAAGAAAATGTTTCCATGTTCAAGTCCACAGAAATGGATTGAAGTAGAAGGTCATCAGTTTAAATCTGCTTCTGAATTTTCCATCTCCATTCCGTTTTTTACACTTGATCAAAAGCGCTTTTTGTTTCCAGTTTTAGAAATGGAATACAGATGGATCCTTTTTAGAGATGAGCGAACGTACTCAGTAAGGCCGATTTCGCAATCGAGCACCGCGATTTTCGAGTACTTCACTACTCGGGTGAAAAGATTCGGGGGTCGCCGGGAGGCAGGGGGAGGCGTGGTGGAGCGGGGGGTAGCAGCGGGGAACAGGGGGGAGCCCTCTCTCTCTCCCTCTCTCCCCCACTCCCCCCCACAGCGCCCCCGAGTACTTTTCACACAAGTAGTGAAGTACTCGAAAATCGCAGTGCTCGATTGCGAAATCGGCCTTACCGAGTACGTTCGCTCATCTCTAATCCTTTTGTTTTGCATTGTACTCAATGGAAGGCGGATGGAACTTGAAGACAATCTCTTTTCATTTCCAGTTTTGTCTGTTTTTAGGGCGGTGGTGGTTTTTCAATGAATGTGGCTTGGTGGTTACCACTGTTGCTCTGTAGATTCAAATCTGCAGAGAAGGAAGAACAAGTATGGTGGCTCACTCATTCATGCTGTTGCCTTACAGTGCTAGAGTTGTAGGTTCAAATCTGACCAAGGGTGATGACTGTATGGAGTTTTTCAACATCATTACTCCCCTTGATGAGATTTGAACCAAAGGTGCCAGTATTACAAGGCAATAGTGGTAGCCACTGAGCCACATTCATTAAAGAGGCATCACCATGCTTAAAAAACGGATGAAAGCGGAAAGCTTAAAGATGTTTTTCACTTCTGTTTTTAATAAAATTGGATCACTAGAAAAAAACTTTATTGTGAACATAACCTGTTTATCAGAATGATACTTGATATCTTACTCTGACCCCTTTCGCTGGATGTTTTTCCTTGACCACACCATTTTTGGTATGCTCTCAATATCATTACATGCGAAAGCCCCACATGATTGGCAGCCTTTTAAATGCTGGCCTTGGCTAATCTAGCATTGATGAACAGGGGTCCATCTAAGCAATAGATGAAAATAGAGGACCACCAACTGGAGAGTGAGATCATGTCATCTATATCACTGACTTTAGACCCTCCGCAGAATATGGCCACATACTCTGCACACATACAGCACTATGCGATAACATAACAAAACACAATGCAGTATAGAATAGGGAAACAAACGACCCAAGCGAACTTCTTTCCTGCACTAAAATAAAAGGTTAACAGCAGGTAGATTAAAATGACCATCTGGACAAAATCTGTCCCAGGACAGGAGGTATAGAGAGTTTATTACCTGAAGTTGTTCTTCTCTGCCCATCCCTCTGATCCACTAATTTCGGGCCTTGTTTTTGGCCATCCAAGATGGCTGCAAAAAAATTCTAACTACCTAACGCACATTGAGCACTGCTCTCTGATTAGCCAGTGCTGATCACATGGGCACCTCTGGCCAATAAGAGAGCAGGGATAGTGTATACGTAGTCTTATGCTATCAATGCACTGTAGATCACATTATGGAAACTTCAAAATTCTAGAAGCATTACCAATAGAAGCTGCAGACGAGGAACATGATTTATAGATGAGCTGTTCCATTACTACATTTTTCACATTGTCACCTCTGACTGTTGTGTCTGTAAAGCAGCTTTGTAATTATTACTTGATAACCCAAGCAGTTTTTGTCATCACTGCATTCCTAACATATAGCATATGACGGACAAGCAGTTCATGGCTGTTTCTTAGGTAGGACATGAGTAGCCTCAGAGTTGTCATTGTTGCTCCCTGTGACTCCTCACCCACTTCTCCTCCCTGTCTCGTCTCATTTTAGACTTATATTTGGAAAGAGCCGCACCTATAATAAATCACCTGATAAAAGCCTGTAATCTGCAGTGTGATATGTTATCGCTACAAATTGAAAAATCCATATGTAAATTAGGCAGCAAAACAACATGATGGCATGCAAAAGGCGAGACTGAGACTTGCTCTATGTAAATGACACAGGAGGAAGTGCAATATTAAGTGTTTCTGTGGGAACAGTCATAGCCTGGTAGAGTTGCAAGGGACTTTCAGGATTATCGGTTCCAACCACCTGCTCAGTGCAGGATTCACTAAATCATCCCAGACAGATGTCTGTACAGGCTATGTTTGAAGACTTCCATTGAAGGAGAACTCACCACCTCCTGTGGTAACCTGTTCTGCTCATTGATCACCCTCACTGTCGGAACGTTTACTGTAATATCTAATCTGTATCTCTTCCCTTTCAGTTTCATCCCATTGCTTCTAGCCTTTCCTTGTGCAGATGAGAATACAGCTGATCCCTCTGCACTAGAGATGAGCGAACGTACTCGGTAAAGCACTACTCGTCCGAGTAATGTGCTTTATCCGAGTACCTCCCCGCTCGTCCTGAAAGATTCGGGGAGTGCCGCTGCTGACAGGTGAGTTGTGGGGGGAGCAGGGGAGAGCGGGCGGGAGAGAGGGAGAGAAAGATCTCCCCTCCGTTCCTCCCCGCTCTCCCCTGCAGCTCCCCGCTCCGCGGCGCTCCCCGAATCTTTCAGGACGAGCGGGGAGGTACTCGGATAAAGCACATTACTCGGACGAGTAGTGCTTTACCGAGTACGTTCGCTCATCTCTACTCTGCACTGTGACAGCCCTTCATATATTTGTAGACAGCTATTAAGGCCTCATGTCCACGGGGAAAAGAAGAATTAATATCCGCAGCGGATTTTAACTCTTCTCCCGTACGCGGATCCGCATCCCATAGGTATGCATTGACCACCCGCAGGTAGATAAATACCCGCAGATGGTCAATAAAAGTGAATTTAAAAAAATATGGAGCATGAAAAAAAATGGACATGCTCCATTTAGATGCGGGTCTCCCGCGGGGATGGCTCCCGCAGGTTTCTATTGAAGCCTATGGAAGCCGTCCGGATCCGCAGGAGACCTAAAATAAGAATAAACTTACCCGCAGCGGACCGTGCAGATCTTCTCTTCTTCGGCCCGGCGGATGTGCCTGGCGCATGCGAGCGGCACGCTGCCGACGTGCCGAGCACATCCGCCGGCCGAAGAAAGAAGATCCGGCCGCGAAGAAGAGAAGATCTGCACGGTCCGCTGCGGGTAAGTTTATTCTTATTTTCAGCGCTCATGTCCGCGCGGCAGGAGGGACCTGCTATGGATTCTCCATGGAGAATCTGTAGCGAGCCTGATTTTCCCCGTGGACATGAGGCCTAAGTCTCCTCTCAGCCTTCTATTTTGCAGGCTAAACATTCCCAGATCCTTTAACCGTTCCTCGTTTGCCGACCGCTCACCATCTTGGTAACTCCTCTCTGAACTTTGAGAAAACTTTCCGATAAATACAACACAATGATCACAGTAATAGGAACTCATATCACGCAGAAGGGTAACTTGTAGCTCCAAGGCTTCAGCCAGGGCCAGCCCTTGGGGCGTGCGACCTGTACGATAGCACAGAGCGCACGGCCCTACTGAGAAGCAGGGGGCACCAGAGCTGTGCCTAAATTGACAGTTGCACTGAACAGAAGTAATACACAGAGTAGGACTAACATCTGCAGCTTCAAGACCCCCCTTTATTTTGCTGCTGCCTGTGTTAAAAGAAAAATACTTTCTGCAGTCATTGCCACCAAATTCCTTTGCCACCTGTCCACCCCTTCCAGTCTGTTATTCCCTGCGGAGTCTTGAGCCACCTGCCCAACCTTGTTCACAAGCCCTGAAGCTGACTTTGGATGCTGTGTGTGGCAGCCTCACCTCGCAGCCAAGTACCCCTGTTCGGAGCAGAATGCGGGCTCCGCTAGTTGTGGCTCTACCTCCCTCATCCTCCTTGCCAGCACACTCCACTCTGCTCTCCTCACACCAAAGCAGCGAGGTGGTGAGTCCAGCAGTGGTTGATATAAGACCAGGCTGATATGGCAGATTATGTATATCAGCCCGTAGAGAAAGCACATAAACACCTACAGAGAGCTTGTTCTGCACCTCATTTTAAAAATGGGTTCCTGTGTCCACTGGTTATAAAAATATATATTGTATTACTGTCTGTTCACACGATGCAGAGTTTCTACAGAGGAAATTCCTCACCAAAATCTGCACAAAATTATGCGGCAAAACCACGCCAAAATCTGTACCATTGAATTTTGTAGTGGAATGTGTCAGAGATCCGCAGCAGACTTCAATGGAAAGGGTAAAATCTGCTGTGGATCTGCATTAAAAAAACACGTAAAACTCCTCATCAAATGGTGCACCAAAAATGTAAGGTGTGATCGTTCCCTCGTATGTTTCTTCTGCCCCCTCTAAAATGAGTAACTATAGAAGTATTCTCATCTGAGCTATGAAAAGCAGAAATGGGAAACTGTGGGGCTTTCCTGAACAACTTCCTTGGGTGTTACAAAAACAGTCAAGGCGGCAACCATGTGCTATTTCAGTAACTTCCATTGAAGTGAATTGGAGTATTGGTGCATTTACATGGCCGTATGTGTATTTTAGTACATGAATGCGCAGCATATTCATGGACCGAAGTACACTCATTCTCTTCATCTTTCTGCCTTTCGGTAGTCTTCTTACACAGATAAATACATAGAGTTTGTGATCTGAGCATGACTAGAAAGATATTCTGTGATTTGCAGCTTCTTGGTCACTACCATGTTTCCCCCAAAATAAGACCATGTCTTATATTCATTTTTGCCCCAAAAGAGGCACTAGGTTTTATTTTCGGGGATGTCTTATTATACTTACCTATCAGGCTCGGTCAGATTCCCTCCTGCTGCTCTCCAGAGCTCCGACATTCTAAGCTTCAGCATTGATTGGCCAATTCATAAATCCCGTCTCAACAACGTCATGGCTGTGATTGGTTTTTGAACTGCTGCTCAGCCAATCGATGCAGTGCTCAATGAACCAATCACAGCCATTACATTAGTTCATTGAATGCTGCATTGATTGGCTGAGCAGTGCTCCAAGAACCAATCATAGTCATCACTTCCTGGAGGTGGGATTTATGATTCCTGTAAACAGGAAGTCATCTTCTGTGGGCAGCCGAGGACTGCAAGAAGAGCTCTGGAGAGCAGCGGGAGGAACCTGGATCACACCTGCTGAAATGTATTCCTTTTTTTTATGTAATGCAGCTAGGGCTTATTTTCAGGGTGTGGCTTATATTTCAAGCCTCCTAGAAAATCAGGGTAGGGCTTATTTTCAGATCAAATCCTATTTTCGGGGAGGAAGGGTGTAAGAGAATTGTTTGCTGCAACACACGAAGAAGTAGCTGAGACTGCGAAGTGTGCTGAGACGTTGTGTGGCTTGGAAGGAGGCCAAGCAGGGCATGCAGAATCTGCCCCTGGGAGCAGCAGCATCCTTCTTGCTTTCGTTTTCACCTGTACTGTGGATGGTCCACACGGCAAGCCCTTGGACATGTGCAGAACAGATTTTTTCTTTAAACTCCTGCTTTTCCCTAGGCAATGACACAGAATCCGCGACCTTTCCACAATGTCAGTTGCGGAAGAGCCGTGGATCGGATGGTTTCCATTGACTTCAATGGAAGTTGTTCGCGCGCAATCCGTGGAAAAATGGAGCATGCTGTGATTTTTCCTCCGCTTGCGGAAACCACAATTGGTTTCCGTAAGTGTGCAGGAAGACTCAATTTCCCATAACATGCTATGGGCGGTATCTTGGTGCGGAAGCCAGCAGTGGATTCCGCAACAAATATCCACCTGTTAGAAGGAGGCTGAAGTCACAGGGGCCTGAGAGAGGAGTAGCAGGAGCTACTCAGCATTGAGTGAGGACTGGGAGACTACTTGAAGTTATAGTCGTGCCCCTATTTGCTTGAGGATCTACTGGTCTGGGTTCAAAGAGCTGCAGGAGTGAGAAACAAGAATTTTCAGAAGAACGTAGGGATTGTTGACTGGAGCTCCAGAATTCTTGGTAGCAGAACATTTTGTAAGTGAGGCTGGCCTCAGGAAACACCAGTGTGCACACCAGAGAATACAAGTTAGTTAACAAGCAGGTGTGATGCATACTACTAAAGACTTAAGTACTACATCCACGCATCTGAGGAATCAAAATTCTACTAGATAAGTCTGAACTGTGATTGGGGCTGGGTAGTATCAAGTCAAAACACAAAGGTGCATGTGAAGTTTAAGTAAACACTTTCAGACACCATGTTTATCAGTATCGAGGGCAGACACAAAGGTGCATGTGAAGTTTAAGTAAACACTTTCAGACACCGTGACTTGCATAGACCACAGTTTAATTATACAGACTAGTGTTCATATTCAAGTACGTTCTATCATATCATGAGGAACTGCTATAGTTTACATCCTAGACTTGACATTGAGAAGTTTTTTTATTTCTAACAAATGACTAAAAAAAACTATGTTATGCAATATAGCAGATAGTTCAAGAACCAAATGATTTGCATGGTACCCATGACAATTGCTAATTAGGAATAATGACCGACAATATTACATACCTGAAAAGTAGCAATGCGCATATTGTGAATTATACCATCCATGACCAGATAATGCAGCACCCATCCATTGTTTCAGGGAACTGGCAGTTTCTCCGTTCTAAAATTCTCCCTTCACTGCTTTGTTTAGTCGTATGTTTTCTTTGAGTTTGATATTCAGTTAGCCTTTGGGCTTTTCCTCTCTTGCTTGTTTATAAAGTGGTTTAGCTGAGTGGCTCCAGGAGGGGTATGGCTGATAGGAGGAGTCAATTCTTCCTTTGCTTAGTGTCTGCCCCCTAGTGGCAGGAGCTATACCGAAGGTCTTCACTGTGTCCCCCAAAGACTATCCGAGAAAAGGATTTTATAGTGAATAACAAAACATGCCGTTTCAATGAAAGTATATTACAAGAATGATGAGAAACGCACAGGCTATTAGAGGAGCAGACGTTGTCTGAAAAGTTAGTGTCACTTTAATTTCTCCTGTGGTGGACCTCATTGCCAAGGCCCATGCTTAGCACTGGGGGCTCCAGCAGTGGAACATTCTGTGATCAGCTTATTATTGGGTACCCTTCTAGCAAAAAAGGATTTCCAAAAAGATGAAGGTGTTCTGGGTGTTGTAGCACCGGTATGTAGGGGTATAATACATTTCTAAATGGGTGTATGCAGTCTCTAGGCCAAAGGTATTATTGACTATGAATACAGCCCTGTGTGAGAGAACATCGTGAATTACACTTCAAACTGTATATCTGTATGAACAATTTATTAAATTGTTCTCTCTTACTATTGCCTGGCCCTGTGGCTTACTGCCAAAAATATTAGGGTGGTTTCACACAGTGTTTTTTTTAGGAAAAACGCCATGCTATTTGTGACATTTTTCCCAGTGTTTTATTTTTTTTGCATTTTATTAGGCAAAATGCTTGCTCTTACTATTAATTAGTATTCTGTTACCATGGAAACATAGGTCTGCATAGGGGCTGTTTACATAAAACAGTAGAATTTTTCTGATTAAAACTATTTTCGAAGTAGTTTCATTTTTGCTTCTGCTGCATCCTAGCTGTCAAGATGTTCCTGTACTGATGATCATACGTTTTCTATACACATAATAGCCAATATAGTTGTGGTCAACAGCAGTTATTCTGTGTAGTATTATTATGGATTATATGAAGTATGTGTTAGAGTAGGAATTCACGAGACAACGAGGACCCTTGTCATGGGCTCGTGGGCTTAAGCATATTGGTCAAAATACAAACCAATACCTCGAACATATTGTAGCAATTCTATCTGTTTATGCATACAGGTATGCTAGGTAAGTGTTTTGGGTGTCTGTCAGTCGTTGTGTTATGTCTGCTCTCAAGTCTCGTTGGTAGTTCACTTTCCTTTATTGCATACCACTGTTTTGTGTGCAGTTGCGTGTGTATTTCAGGGTTACGGATCCAGGCGTCCTGCTTGGATATGACAGTATACACGCTGAAAAATTAAGTTTATGTTTTTAACTATGGGCACATAAAAGGTACTGTTGTACCTTGTTGACACTGGAAGCTAGGGGTGTGACAGCACTTAGCAGGAGGGAACACCCCTATCAGGCCCCCCAGCTTCTGATTGGGTAGTACTGTGGCAGGGAGGGCACTACTCCCGTGCAGCTTGCGGCCGCTGCTGAACCCGGGACCGCTGTCAGTCAGCTCCCCGCTGCCACCTTCACTCCCATCCCCCCTGTCGGCTGCTGTTGGCGGGAAGTGCTCTAAATGTGCTCTAGGCTCCGCTCCGCACCGCACTGCCAATCTGGGCTGTTGTTCCCACTGTACCTGGGAGCGCTGTCACTGAGGTCCCTGCTGCTCCCCCTGTCATACTCTCATCTACGCTACTGGTCCCCCTGCGGCCGGGACCGCTGTGAGTATGCCACACGCTCCTCTCCCCACCGC